>NC_138777.1:12467512-12582512 GCF_965119305.1 Pelophylax lessonae | reverse complement strand
GGGTATCAGAGCGTGCAGTTTCCATTCTGCCGCAGAGTAATATACTCTTCTGCGACACAAATGCATTTTGACTTCTTAGAACTTGGAAATCAAACCCATCTGGCATGGCGGTGGTGTTCCTATTCAACATCGATGCAATACAATTTTCTTTTTTTTAAAGTAGTGTAACCTCTGCTCAGTGCTCCATCCTTGCAAAATCCATTCCAAAAAAAAAATTCCTCGAGTGATTACCAGGTGAACCGCGTGCAGAGACAGTCTTTGGGATTCATTAATGTTTCCTCTTCATCTACAGGTGCTGCAAACCCATACACAGAAGCCAACTACAAGCCGGCCTTCCTATCAGACGATGAGCTAAAGCACTTGATTCTCAGGGTGAGCTGGTTTTATTGTATGTACTAAGAGTTCTTTTTATATCCACCTGGCCACAGCAAAGTGTACAGGAGCTCTGAAGTATTTACACGCTTGATGAATTCAGGGCATTTTTACCAAGGCCATGGCCATCTTTCAGATTCAGAACCTGTAGGGCTGGGCTGAAGGCCATTGGTTATTCAGGGAAATAAATCTATTTCTTTATAAGGTCATGCTGATATGTCGGGCTTATTGGGGTTTGCACTTAAAGCGGAGTTCCACCCAAAAGTGGAACTTCCGCTTTTAGTAGTTCTAACCCCCTGACATGCCACATTTGGCATGTCATTTTTTGGGGGGGGGGGGGAGGGGAGCGGGTACCTAGTTCTGACAGGTACCCTCTCCCACTTCCGCTCGGAGCGCCGCAGCGCCCTGAGCGGAAGTTCTCTTCTCCCCCTCCCTCCCTGCAATCTTCTGGGACATGTCAAAGGTCCCAGAAGATTACCCCACACCAGTGATGCCGCAAAGCAGAGAGGGAGAAGAGCGAGGCTTCGGGCGGCCGCATCGCTGGACCGTGGGACAGGTGAGTGTGTGCTTAGGCTGGAACTCCGCTTTAAAGCGGAGTTCCACCTATTTTTTTTTTTTTTACTTTGACTCCAGGCAATATATATTTTATATAATATTTTTTTTTTCCCAAAGTTTAATTACCTTTTAGGCTTCCTGAAGCGATGCACTTCTGTATTACCTCCCCGTAGCAAGGTACATCATATCCTCCCGGCCCGTTGGCTCCTGGGATATATGCGTCATCAATCTGCAACTGCCCTGGTGCTGCCTATGTGATCAGTTAGGACATCAGCCATTTGATAGTTTGACAGTTTGGTTGAGAGAACATGCAAATGTGACAGCAATCCTGGCATGCTGGGATTGCTAACTGTTTTTTTGAAACTGTTAATGGAGTTTAGGCCCCTTTCACAATTGTACGATTTGTCCTGTGACTTGGGACTGCAAAGTCACATGTCAAGTTGTACCCCATGATTTCCAGTGAGTACCGTTCATATCTGTGCACCTTTAAGCCACAGCAACATCAAAGTAGTCCCTGCATTACTTTGGTCCGACTTTGATGCGACTTGAGGTCCATAGACCTCAAGATTACACAGGCATTGCTTCAAGTCGCGTCAGTTGCGTGACTTCCAGGACGTATAAAGGTAGCGATCCAGGCTTTCGGTTGGATCCCGACTATGGTCTTGATGACACCCAAGCCTGGACTGGCTCTGTGACGTCAGCAGAGAGTGGACTTCAGAACTAACTGCACTCCTGTGATCCACAGGAGAAGTACAGCCAAATGAGCTTTGGCTGTACTTCTCCTTTATTAAAGCGGAGTTCCAGCCATTTACTCACCTGTCCAACGGTCCAGCGATGCGGCCGCCGGAAGCCTCGATCCTCTCCCTCGGCGCCGGCATCACTGCTGTGGGCACCCGGCTGTTACAGTTTGCGGCTTCACAACCGGGTACCCACTGCGCATGCGCGAGTCGCGCTGCGCGCCGTGATTGGCCGGCAATCTTCTGGGACCTCTGACGTGTCCCAGAAGATTGCAGGGAGGGAGGGGGAGAGGAGAACTTCCGCTCAGGGCGCCGCGGCGCTCCGAGCGGAAGTGGGAGCGGGTACCTGTCAAAACTAGGTACCCGCTCCCCCCCCCAAAAAATGACATGCCAAATGTGGCATGTCGGGGGGTCAGGACTCCCTAAAGCGGAAGTTCCACTTTTGGGTGGAACTCCGCTTTAAGCATAGCCAAAAAAATGTTAAACCACATCCCTCAAGGTAAAGCCATTGTTTAGCGATAAATACAGCTTCAGTCGCAACGAGACTCTGCACGACAATGTTGCCCTGCTGAACTACTGCTACTGGAATGCAAACGGTACCGGGATCCTGGGTGACATCACTGGCCAAAATGTGGTCAATGACGTCATCCATGATCCCCCGACTACTTTGTGTACATCACAGCATCCAGAGATTGAGGCTGGCAATATGGCCAGCTTGTTTGGCAGTCGGTCATATCTGAAGCTCATCCCTACTTATAAAATACCATAAATCTGGAAGAGTTTTCTAGCCTAGCAGAAAGGGGTAGTGATTGTGTTTTTAGTTTAGTAGAATAGAGCAGTGGTCCTCAACTCCCCGGTCCTCAGGACCCACTAACAGGCCAGATTTTAAGTATTACCTTGGGGAGATGCAGACTAGAGTACTGCAATCACTGAGCAGCAAATTATATCACCTGGGATGTATTTCAGGTATCTTGCAAACCTGGCCTGTTAGTGGGCCCTGAGGACCAGGGTTGAGGACCACTGGTATAGAGGTACTAGCTGGCTAAGAACACTAAATTGTGCACATCTAAAGGGAGCCCTTGGATACCGTCTTTTACTTATGAACTACTCTTTGATTTCCAGACAGCTTTATTACACATCATTGAGGGCATTGAAATTCTTCTCAGGGGACAGCATGACAAAGGCAAAGAATAATATTTCCAAGCTTGCTTGATTTTCTTGGCTTTTGTAACAAAGCAAATTTTTGCTACGCATGCACTTTTTATTTAAAGAAGTCGTCCACCCTAACACTAAAATCCCTGCATTTATAGAGCTGCACGATCTAATACTAACCTATCTAGCACTGTAAAGAAGAAATCCGTATACTTTCCTTTTTTGAAGCTGATCCGACCCAATTCCACGCTGAGCTGTCAGCCACGGCTTGGCTTTGTAGGGGGGTGCAGAAGACACAGCCGACAACGGAAGCCCCATCGTAACTCCATTGGTGATGTCCCATCCCATTCATTTCACAGCCGTTGTCAGTCATGTTCTCTGCAGAGCTTCCGCCGCTGTAGATCGGGTCGGATCGGCTTCAAAAAAGGTAACTATACTGATTTCTTCTTTACAGGGCTAGATAGGTTAGTGTTACATAGTTACATAGTAGGTGAGGTTGAATAAAGACAATAGTCTATTCAGTTCAACCTGTGTAGGTGTGTGTGGCCGTAATCATCTCGCATAGCCCTGAATGTTCTGATCCTTGAGAGTCTTTTGAAAGCCACCATACTTCCCGCAGAAACCACCTCTTGTGGTAGAGAATTCCACAATCTTGTAGTCCTAACAGTAAAAAACCCCCTGTGTTGCCTGAGGTTAAAACTCCTCTAATTCCATTGTATGCCCTCGAGTCCTCATGCATTCCTTTCGATTTTTTTTTTTTTGAATAGCTTTTTTTCTATGCTGAGATCACCATTGAGATATTTATAAATTGCTATCATGTCCCCTCTCAGGTGTCTCTTCTCCAGGGAGAATAAATCAAGCGATTGTAGACGCTCTTCATAGTCAAGGTCCTCCAATCCCCTAATCAGTTTAGTTGCCCTTCTCTGGACTCTCTCCAGGTCCAACACATCCCTCCTGAGGACTGGTGACCAGAACTGGACAGAATACTCCAGATGCGGTCGGACCAGAGTTTTATAAAGTGGAAGGATTATAGTCTTATCTCTGGAATACATCTTTTTCTTTATGCATGCTAATATTCTGCAGGCTTTGGCAGCTGCCGCTTGACATTGCATGCTTTTACTAAGTCGATCCTCTACCAAGACTCCCAGATCTTTCTCCATTTTTGATTCCCCCAAGGGTTCCCCCCCTAACGTGTTTTTAGTCCCCAAGTGCAAAACCTTACACTTCTCCACATTAAACCTCATTTGCCATGTCGTCTTTGACCTGCAGATGCAGAGAGCTGTTTAGACCGGTGTTCTGCTATATAAATGACTGTGACTGGCAGGGAGAGGTTTATACGGGGTGTCAGTGGATGGTATACCGGTCACGTAAAGGAAATGATATAACACTGGCAGCACTGAGTCACAGGGTGTAGGCATACAACATTCCCAGCAAAGTATAACCCAGGATCTTTTATTTTGCTGCCTCTTTCTTTTTTGTTGCTTATTATTCCTTAATTTTGCTCACATTTTCTTGACCTTTGCAAGATTTACCCCCCTTTATGACCAGGCCACTTTTTGCACTGCATTACTTTAACTGACAATTGCGCGGTCGTGCTTTGCTGTACCCAAATACAATTTATGCTCTTTTTTCCCCCACTAATAGAGCTTTCCTTTGGTGGTATCTGATCGCCTCTGTTTTTTTTTTTTGTTTTGTTTTTTGCGCTATAAACAAAGACCTATTTAAAATAAAAATGTTTTTACTTTCTGCTATAAACATGTCCAATAACAAAATGAGAAAAATCAAATTTCTTCATGAATTCTGGCCTATATGTATTCTGCTACATATTTTTGGTAAAAAAAAAAAAAAAAATCTCCAAGCGTATATTGATTGGTTTACGTGCATGTTATAGTGTCTACAAACTTAGGGATATATTTTATTAATTTTTTTTTTTTGAGGCTCGGTTCACACTGATGCGATGCGGGAAGGCTGCGAATTCGCAGCCTGTTCCCGCATCGCACACGCACCCCCGGCAGTTCACACTGCCATATGCGATCCGCTGGGGGTGTCAATGTAATCTTAACGACACCCCCAGTTTGATCGCATATCGCAGTGCGATCGTGCAGTTCGCACAGGATGGGATCGCACAAGTGTGAACCGCTGTGCGATCCGATCCTGATGCGGCTGCAAAAATGCCTCCTGTGCGTGTTTGCTGCGGGTGCGATGCGAATTTAGCCATACAAACTGTATGGCTAAACTCGCACCGCACAGCTGATCGCATGTCATGTCGGAGCAGTGCGCTCCGACATGACATGCGAACCCCGCACACGCAGTAGTGTGAACCGGGGCTTATACTAGTAATGGCAGCGATCAGGGACTTATAGCAGGACTGCGATATTGTGGCAGACAATCGGACACTGACTGACACTTTGCGGGAACCTGTAACACTAATGTAGTAATACTGGCTGGGAAGAGGATAACATCCAGGGCAATATAAGGGTTAACTGTGTGCCTAGCCAGTGTTTGTGTACTGTATGTGCTGCTTTTACTAGGGGAAGAGATGGATTCTAGTTCCTGCTGTGCTATATCTCTCCCCCCCCCCCACCTGAGTCCTCTACCCTCTGGGGTCTGGGGTCCCCCACCCGAGTCCTCTACCCTCTGGGGTCGGGGGTCCCCCACCTGAGTCCTCTATCCTCAGGGTCAGGGATTCCCCACCAGTGTTCTCTACCCTCGGGGTCGGGGGTTCTCCCACCAGTGTCCTCTACCCTCCAGGGTCAGGGGTTCCCCCACCAGTGTCCTCTACCCTCCAGGGTCGGGGGTCCCCCACCAGTGTCCTCTACCCTCCAGGGTCGGGGGTCCCCCACCAGTGTCCTCTACCCTCCAGGGTCAGGGGTTTCCCCACCAGTGTCCTCTACCCTCCAGGGTCGGAGGTCCCCCACCAGTATCCTCTACCCTCCAGGGTCGGGGGTCCCCCACCAGTGTCCTCTACCCTCCAGGGTCAGGGGTTCCCCCACCAGTGTCCTCTACCCTCCAGGGTCGGGGGTCCCCCACCAGTGTCCTCTACCCTCCAGGGTCAGGGGTTCCCCCACCAGTGTCCTCTACCCTCCGGGGTCGGGGGTTCCCCCCCACCAGTGTCCTCTACCCTCCGGGGTCGGGGGTCCCCCACCAGTGTCCTCTACCCTCCAAGGTCAGGGGTTCCCCCACCAGTGTCCTCTACCCTCCAGGGTCGGGGGTTCCCCACCAGAGTTCGCTACCTCTGGGGTCGGGGGTTCCCCCACCCGAGTCCTCTACCCTCCGGGTTTGGGGGTTCCCCCCCACCAGAGTCCTCTACCCTCCGGGGTCGGGGGTTCCCCCCATCAGAGTCCTCTACCCTCCGGGGTCGGCGGTTTCCCACCAGAGTCCTCCCTTATGTTACATAATTGGAGCAGATCCTGGTGAGCGTATGCCGTCTTCCTCTGCACTGGGCAAGCACATCATTGGTTTCTAGGACACTGGCAGCCCTACCAAACAACAACAGGGATGATAACTGCGCAGCATGGGGGTGTCCTCGCTGGAGACTGTGGGGTTCAGGGAAAGAAGCGGAGACCAAAGACCTAATTCCTCACATCTGTGTGCATTGAGGATTCACCACTGACTCTTATCTGCTGAATAAAATCTTGTAGCGGGCTACATGTGGCCCTTGGGTTCTTGTTTGCAGACTCTTTTTTACTTTGTTTTTCTCCATGTAATCATATATACATTCTTCTGTCCTGCAGGCAGCAGATGGATTCCTCTTCGTGGTCGGCTGTGACCGTGGAAAAATCTTATTTGTGTCAGAATCTGTTTTCAAAATTCTCAATTATAGCCAGGTAAGAGCTAATCTCCTCTATGTCCCCATTTCAGCTCCTTGCCTTGATAAACCAATCCCGATCTGTGGTCCCCCAATAGCAGGGGCTGTGTAAGGGGCACTGCATGCATCTAAAAATGTTTGTGTTTTCATAGTAAATCTCCTATCCATTGAAAGGCATTTTTGGATTCAGTGCCATGCGTTTTCTGTGCATCTCACATGTTAAAAGTAATACATTAAAAATGTCCTGCCCTTGAGAACCACTAGCTGGCATTTTGCATGACTGGTGGCTCTCAGTCTTGGCTGTCGTTGGCTGGAATTTATTTACGCAGTGCAACTTATAACCTCCAAATGCAAGATAGAACACCAACATGTCAGAAAAAAACATTTAAATGAGCGCTGAAAGCTGAAAATTGCCCTGGTTAGGAAGGGGGGGTATAAGTGCCCAGTGGGCAGGTGGTTAAGCAGTCCAGTTTGGTCTAAGCCCTGCCCTCAGCCTGTCGCTTTGAGAGTGAAGAAGCTTGATTTACAGCCATTGCTCTGCACTTTCCTCTTGTCAACAAGCTTGCAATGTCCTGTGCATTAGCTTTCCTCACCGCTCCTCCCTGTGCTGGTCTTGCTGTGCCCCAGAAATCCATAACAGGATTAAATGGTGTCTGACTTTGGAGATAAGCCCTACCCACCTGCTGTTCTACTCTGCCAATGAGAGCACAGTTATAGCCTGCTGGGATGCTGATATTCGTTATAAGTTATTATATAGACCTCCGTATTCCCAACCCAGCATGTCCCACCAGTGGTGTTCTGTGTCTGTTCACACAAAGCTAAATTTGCTCCAACTGTGCATAGGTCAGGGAGTGCTGCTGGGATGTAGGGATCAGTCTGTATAATAACCTACAACTATATGCACTGCAGGTGAATCTTCTTGGTGTATGTGTTTCTAAATAACAGGGAAAGAATAACAGCCCATGAATGTTGGTAAATGTCACATTCACTGCATTGTGAACTTTCCCCTATATTTACCATATAGCTGCATTACAGATCATTCTGCAGCTGCCAGTGTATGGAATTTCTTGTCTGTGGGGACCTCTGCTGGTCAGCTGTGGTGGTACCGCCTTCAGCCATATGCTAAAAAGGATCAAAGATTCTGCAGTCAATGATACATTGGCGGTGGTCGTTCAAAAGTTCACATTTATAATGCCTGAAAAAATATATACAGTGCCTTGCGAAAGTATTCGGCCCCCTTGAACTTTTCGACCTTTTGCCACATTTCAGGCTTCAAACAAAGATATAAAACTGTAATTTATTGTGAAGAATCAACAACAAGTGGGACACAATCCTGAAGTGGAACGAAATTTATTGGATATTTCAAACTTTGTTAACAAATAAAAAACTGAAAAATTGGGTGTGCAAAATTATTCAGCCCTTTTACTTAAGTGCAGCAAACTCTCTCCAGAAGTTCAGTGAGGATCTCTGAATGATCCAATGTTGGCCTAAATGACTAATGATGATAAATAGAATCCACCTGTGTGTAATCAAGTCTCCGTATAAATGCACCTGCACTGTGATAGTCTCAGAGGTCCGATTAAAGCGCAGAGAGCATCATGAAGAACAAGGAACACACCAGGCAGGTCCGAGATACTGTTGTGGAGAAGTTTAAAGCCGGATTTGGATACAAAAAGATTTCCCAAGTTTTAAACATCCCAAGGAGCACTGTGCAAGTGATAATATTGAAATGGAAGGAGTAGCAGACCACTGCAAATCTATGAAGACCTGGCCGTCCCTCTAAACTTTCAGCTCATACAAGGAGAAGACTGATCAGAGATGCAGCCAAGAGGCCCATGATCACTCTGGATGAACTGCAGAGATCTACAGCTGAGGTGGGAGACTCTGTCCATAGGACAACAATCAGTCGTATACTGCACAAATCTGGCCTTTATGGAAGAGTGGCAAGAAGAAAGCCATTTCTTAAAGATATCCATAAAAAGCGTCGTTTAAAGTTTGCCACAAGCCACCTGGGAGACACCAAACATGTGGAAGAAGGTGCTCTGGTCAGATGAAACCAAAATCGAACTTTTTGGCAACAATGCAAAACGTTATGTTTGGCGTAAAAGCAACACAGCTCATCACCCTGAACACACCATCCCCACTGTCAAACATGGTGGTGGCAGCATCATGGTTTGGGCCTGCTTTTCTTCAGCAGGGACAGGGAAGATGGTTAAAATTGATGGGAAGATGGGTGGAGCCAAATACAGGACCCTTCTGGAAGAAAACCTGATGGAGTCTGCAAAAGACCTGAGACTGGGACGGAGATTTGTCTTCCAACAAGACAATGATCCAAAACATAAAGCAAAATCTACAATGGAATGGTTCACAAATAAACATATCCAGGTGTTAGAATGGCCAAGTCAAAGTCCAGACCTGAATCCAATCGAGAATCTGTGGAAAGAACTGAAAACTGCTGTTCACAAACGCTCTCCATCCAACCTCACTGAGCTCGAGCTGTTTTGCAAGGAGGAATGGGCAAAAATTTCAGTCTCTCGATGTGCAAAACTGATAGAGACATACCCCAAGCGACTTACAGCTGTAATCGCAGCAGAAGGTGGCGCTACAAAGTATTAACTTAAGGGGGCTGAATAATTTTGCACACACAATTTTTCAGTTTTTTATTTGTTAAAGTTTGAAATATCCAATAAATTTCGTTCCACTTCATGATTGTGTCCCACTTGTTGTTGATTCTTCACAAAAAATTAGTTTTATATCTTTGAAGCCTGAAATGTGGCAAAAGGTCG
Organism: Pelophylax lessonae; assembly: GCF_965119305.1. NCBI lineage: Eukaryota > Metazoa > Chordata > Amphibia > Anura > Ranidae > Pelophylax > Pelophylax lessonae. Next base: position 12,573,102 of record NC_138777.1, on the reverse strand, counting down.
TAAAAGTTCAAGGGGGCTGAATACTTTTGCAAGGCACTGTATATATATATATATATATATATATATATATATTTAGTTGGTCTCTGTTTCCCTTATTAACCACTTTAGCCCCAGAGGATTTGGCTGCTCAAAGACCAGGGCCTATTTTGCTATTCGGCACTGCGTGACTTTAACGGACAATTGCGCGGTCGTGCGACGCTGTACCCAAATAAATTTGGCGTCCTTTTTTTCCCACAAACAGAGCTTTCTTTTGGTGGTATTTGATCACCTGTGCGATTTTTATTTTTTGCGCTATAAACAAAGAGAGACACAATTCTGAAAAAATAACAATATTTTTCACTTTTTTTTTATATGAAATTCTCAAAAAAAATTTAATCAAAATTTTTTAACATTTTAGGCCAATTTGTTTTCTGCTACATATTTTTGGTAAAAAAAATCGCAATAAGCGTATTTTGATTGGTTTGTTTAAAAGTTATTGCGTTTACTAAGGGAAAGATTTCTGTCATTTTTATTGTTTTTTTTTTTTTTTTTAACTATCTACGATTTTTTTTTTTTTTTTTTTGCCGGACTGCGACATTGCGGCGGACAGATCGGACCCCTAACTGACATTTTTGACACTTTTGGGGGGACCAGTGACATTACTACAGTAATCAGTGCTAAAAATATGCACTGTCACTGTAATAATGACACTGGCAGGGAAGGGGTTAACTTTATTGGTGGTCAAGGGGTTAAGTGTGTCCCTAGGGGCGTGCTTCTAACTGTCAAGGGGCGTGGCTTGTTAGATCATCACAGAGACATACGATCCTACATAGCAGGATTACATAGCCTCTGTGATGATCTAAGGGAGAATGACAGACGGTTGTGATTACATCAGCCGTCTGCCTTTCTCCCTCTCCTGAGGGAGATCGCGAGTGGCCGGTGGACATCGGAGCCGCCGGTCACACGCGGGGTAGGCAGGGAACGAGCGGGGGCGGGAGCGCGCCCCCCCTGGCGGTGCGGGCTCGCCCCCTACAGGTTTGTGGGTGAGCGACATACCCATATATCAGTTTGCCTGTAGGGGGCTGACTGCCGTAGTATATAGTCATGCGGCGGTCGGCAAGTGATTAACCAATTAGAGGTTTTACTTTTTTTCTGTATCATTGAAACATGAAACATGACAGCTGTAATCTTAAGAGGAGTACTGAGGCAGAAAGCCATGTACAGCACCGTGCTGGCCGCTCCCACCAGCTATGATCAGCCTGCATTGCATAGAGAAGCACAGAGACCCAGTGATGATATCACTTTGGTCTATAATGAGATCTGTAATGAAACCAGGTTTTATTGAAAAATGTTATTGGCAGGTTGATGAGAGGGGAGGAAGGAACCAGCTCTAAAATGTATAAAAGAAAGGAGATCTTAAAGCTAAATTGCAGGTATGGATTTTTTTTATTTTTATATTTTTTTGCAGCTTGGAGTAAATATGATTCCTCCTGTATTAAGTGGAATTGTAATTGTACTGTCTGCCCTTGTGTTGTAAAGCGCTGCATAAACTGTCAGCGCTATATAAATTAGTGGTGCGCCGAAATAAAAATTCCGGTGTCGAAGCTGAAAATTCAGGATGCACTTGGCTGAAACCGAAATTGACGGCTTTTTAAAATGTATTTTATTCTATTTGACTTTTTAATTAATATCATGAATTTAAATAAATATGAATATGTCGGCCATTTTTGGCACCTTTTTGAAGCGGGGTTAAAAATCCTGCTTGCTGCATTTTTGGGGTATATTTGGTCAGTTAAAAAAAAACGCACCTACCTATTAAATTTGCAGCAAAAACGCATCAAAAATGTTCGTGTTGCGTATTTGATGCACTTTTTAGTCACATGACCTATGAAAAACACCATAGGCAAGGTAAAATTGCAGGCATTTTGGGCAACCGCTATCGACACCTACCTTTCTTTCTTCTTTTCTTTCTCCTTTCTCCCCCTCCCTTCTCCTCTTCTTCTTTCTCCTCTTCTTCTTTCTCCTCGTCTTCTTTCTCCTCCTTCTTCTTTCTCCTCCTTCTTCTTTCTCCTCCTTCTTCTTTCTCCTCCTTCTTCTTTCTCCTCCTTCTTCTTTCTCCTCCTTCTTCTTTCTCCTCTTCTTCTTTCTCCTCCTCCTTCTTTCTCCTCCTCCTTCTTTCTCCTCCTCCTTCTTTCTTCTTTCTCCTCCTCCTTCTTTCTCCTTTCTCCTCCTCCTTCTTTCTCCTTTCTCCTCCTCCTTCTTTCTTCTTTCTCCTTTCTCCTCTTTCTCCTCGTCTTCTTTCTCTTTTCTCCTTCTCTTCTTCTTTCTTCTCCCTATTTTTCGGTTGCGGAAATTTCAGTGCATCACTAATATAAATTCTGTATAGTAATAATAATCCATACCTGGCCAGTCCTATGAAAGTGGAGAATTCAGATCCAATGCCAAGTGGCTGCCCTGCTACATAGTATATGCAAGGGGTCACCTACCACAGGCACCATTCAGGCATCATCTTAATTGATGCAATGCATTCTCTGATTGGATGAGGTGGGGTGATGTCATGACCTTCACCTTTACATAACCCTTAGCAATCATTGAGGAAAATGAGAGGCATTTCCTGAGTGGCGCCTGTGATGATTGGGCGACCGCCCACCCCTTTGTTTACTATGCAGCAGGGCAGCCAATGAGCACTGGATCCGGAAGGCAGAGAGGATCAGTGTAGGGAGCGTTGACTACTATAGCGATTGTCTGCACCCGCAGGAATAGGCCAGGTATGGAATGAATACTTTACTTTGGTCCAAGCTGAAACAGTGTAGCTCTGCAAAAATATCCATACCTGGAATTCAACTTTAAATAAATGGGAGGTAAGGGCATTACCCAGAACAGTGATTGTGAAATGCCCTGTTTTATTTTCTGGCGGCTCTGACATGAGGAAGCAAATCCCTGCCTCTACCAAGATGGCGTCTCCACACAAGGACCCAGTGCAGGACAAGGCAGGGCAAAGTCTGTAACGGGGAGATATTAGCTACAGGTCCCTTTGCCCTCTGCTCATCTTTTTGGGGCACTGCTTTCATAGTTCAAGTCCTCCAAGATTTTCCTATATAGGAGTGTGGCTAGCTTGCGGAAAGCGAGGGGTGATCCTTCCAAGTGAGGCTGGGATCTGCACAGCAGAAGCTGGATCTCTAAGCTTCTAGGGCAGTGATGGCGAACCTTGGCACCTCAGATGTTTTGGAACTACATTTCCCCAAGTTGACCATCATGGGCTTTGCTTCCTCATGTCAGAGCCGCCAGAAAATAAAACAGCGGGGACGCATCTGTTGAGACTAGTGGTCAGATGCAGAAGTGCCATAGGTGATCCCACACAGCGGATATACGGCACACTCACATACCTGGAAGTTATATTTCAGGAGGGATTTAAAGCAGGGATTCTTTAAACTACGGCCCTCCAGCTTCTGCAGAACTACACATCCCATGAGGCTTTGTAAAACTCTGACATTCACAGACATGACTAGGTATGATGGGAATTGTAGTTCCTGAACAACAGGAGGGCCATAGTTTGAAGACCCTGATTTAGGACAAATGGTACATTTTTCAGGGAACTGCTTATTAGAGTATTAAATTAAATTCATGAAAAAATAATGATAAAACAGAGCTTGCTATAATTCTCCATACATGTATCATGCATTTAAAGTGCCTTGATACCATAAAAAATCAGCTGCTTCTGAGGACGTCCCGTTTTGATGACGAAACGCGCTAAGCCGAATTTCTGGTGCGTGATGACGAAACGCACCAAGCAGAATTTCCGGTGCGTCATTTCCAATCTATAGGTGGAATGCACGCCGGGGAACAGGCGAACAGTTGTCCAAAATTACAATACAAATAAATAACGCACAACATCATTTCGTAATTTTAGTAAACTCTTCATTTTCAATATGCGACTAGCATGCAAAAAAAAAAAACGGACGGTCTGTCCAATTTTCAGATCATGTGAACAGAACTTTAGTCGTGGGTGGAGTTGGGACAGGTTAAAACCACTGTTGGATTTTTACTGCTATCCTGGACTCTGTTAGATAGATTTACCCTCACTTCCTGTCATTTACCCTCACTTCCTGTCCTGGTGACAAAGGTTGACCAGACGGGGAACTCTCTAGAAGTACCAGACCTGAATAAAAAAAAAACTTTTCTCAGCGGGGTAAGAGAAGGCTAGAACCCCGTCAGCTTTTTATCTCTGTCTCCCTGGTGCAGATTTTCCTTCATTTCCTGTCTGGTGAAACCATCAGCTGGACAAAAAGTGAGGGAAGATCTCTCTAAACCTCTTGGGAATGCAGAAGCTTTGTGAAGGAATAGGACTATGAAAATCGCTCTGTAATGTCCCCACATAGACTTTTTTTTTTTTTAGTTTATTCTTTGTAATGACTTATAATAGAAGACTGCACATTGCAAGATTAAACTTCGTTACATAGTAGTTGTGGTTGAATAAAGACATCAGTCCATCCAGTTCAACCTGTACAGGTGTGTGTATGTGTCAGTGGCCTGATTATTTCCCATGTCCCTGAATGTTGTGATCTGTGAGATGCACATCCAAGAGTCTTTTAAAAGTAGCCATACTCCCCGCAGTTACCACCAATTGTGGAAGAGAGCTCCACATTCTCACTGCCCTTACAGTGAAGAACCCCTTACACAGCTTAAGGTTAAACCGCCTCTCCTCTAATCTCATGGTGTGGCAACTTGCTGACCTTACAGGGCTTCACATTTATGATCATGGTCTCCTCTGGAGTCCTGGGAAAGTCCTGGTGACCATAACGTGTCCACTTTCTATTTCAGAACGATCTTATTGGACAAAGCTTGTTCGACTATCTCCATCCAAAAGACATTGCCAAAGTGAAGGAGCAGCTGTCGTCCTCGGATACGGCTCCCCGGGAGAGGCTCATCGATGCAAAAAGTACGTTCTGGTTTGGGGGTCTGCTCTTTGTGATCACAGGGGGGCTTCATATCCTTCCTGCAGCTCTCCCTTCTGATTCAGATTTGGATCTGTTAGAACGAAGTAGTGATCGGTTTTTCGTTGCAGATACCAATATTTTGGCCAATGCATGTCGGTATCGGCCGATATTTTCGTACAAAAATGTTTTACTTTTTTTATTTGATTTGTACTCTTGTGGAGGGATCTGGGGGTCCCCTCCTCTGCACTTAAAAGCATTCAAAATGCCAGGTTTGGCTGTTTTGAATGCTGTCATTTTTTTAATCTGGCGCTGAGTACCAGGAAGTGATGTCACTCATGATATCACTTCCGGGTTTTGCATGAAGACCCGATCAGAGCCGAATGCGGCTTTGATAGGGTCTTCAGCGGCTGTGCAGGCTGGTTACCCGGGTCTCCCGTTGGGACGGGAGACCCGGGAAAGCCGCGGAAGGTGGCGGGAGGGGAGAGACGTCCCCTCCCGCTCCTTGTAATGACAGCCAAGCGGCTTCTCAGCTGCATCGGTTGTCATTACAAGACAGCCGACCATCGGCTATAGACGACGGTACCAGGGTGATGCCTCTAGCTGCAGGGATCCCTCCGGTACAAGCACTTTCCCGAAATATCGGCAATATCAGAAACCTTGGTGGCTGATTCCGATATATCGGGGAGAATGCATATCGGCCCTCGATATATTGGCTTTGGCGATAATCGGTCGATCTCTAGAACGAACTCCTCAGGATAATTTATGGATTCGTCCGCAGTCCTGTTTGTTTTTAAAAGGTTAGTTCACCTTTTTCAGAAATAATAAAAAGGTGAACTAACACTGTAGAGCAGGGGTGTCAAACTCATATTCATTGCTGACCGCATCAGCATTATGGTTGGCCTCAAAGGGCCGGTTATATCTGTAAGATTAGATGTCCAGAGCACCCCACGCCCCCTTACATGAGATGTCAAGAACCCAGAGCCCCCCACCGTCAGAAGTCAATAGTCACCCACCCTTCCTTACATCACAATGCACCCCCTTACCTTGTGCTGCTGCCAGGAAGAAGATGCGGGTGGATATGGGAAGAAGTGCAGGGTCTGGAGGAGAACCAGAGGGCTGGAGTCAGCTTCCAGAGTCTGCTGAATGCTAAGACCAGGGGAGGCAAAAGCAAGGTGGTGTTGTGGCTGCACAGGGAGGTGCAGGATCTGCAGGAGGAGTTCTGCTCTCCTCTCTGCTGCAGACTTCTGAAAAGGGGGGGTGGGCAAAGATGAGCCTTTCTGCAGCTGCACAGAGGAGTACAGGATCTGGCAAAGAGTTCTGTCCTCACTGCTGCCGACTACAGAGACAAGGTGGGGACAGAGACCAGGGGGGTGCCGCAGTTCCAGGAGAGGTGCAAGGGCCACATGAAATGGCCTGGGGGGCCGCATTCGGCCCGCGGGCCTTGTGTTTGACACCTGTGCTATAGAACCTCCTCATCCCCCCATGTTCTTCTCTCAACCTAATGATTGTTAAAGCTCTTAAGACCTTCCCAAGAATGTATTTTTATATCCTGTGCCTGATTCTTCACAGCGGGGCTCCCCGTCAAGACAGATATCACCCCAGGACCATCGCGACTGTGTTCCGGGGCCCGGCGATCGTTTTTCTGCAGAATGAAATGCAATCGACCTTCTGTCAAAGTAGAAGACAAAGATTTCCCATCCAATTGTTCGAAAAAGAAAGGTTTGTCAAGTACCTGCGAGCCAGGCTATAGCGAGAGAAAGAAATAGGATTTCGATACTGAAAGCCGATTTTTGTCTTTGCAGGGGACAGGAAAAGTTTTTGCACTATACACAGCACTGGATATCTGAAGAGCTGGCCGCCTACGAAGATGGGGCTGGACGATGATAACGAGCCAGATAGCGAGGGCTGTAACCTTAGCTGCCTTGTCGCCATTGGTCGCTTACACCCGCACATAGTACCGCAGCCCGCCAACGGGGAGATCAGGGTCAAATCCACAGAGTACGTCTCACGGCACGCCATAGACGGGAAATTTGTATTTGTAGATCAAAGGTAAGATGCTTATCTGATATCTGTGGTCTCTATTAAAAATCAACATGGAAACATTTTTTAAGCGTTTGTATTGGCTGTTTTTTTTTTTTTTTTTTAAATAAAACACATGTTCTACTAACCTGCTTGGGGAGCCAGCGTGGTTACGTCACGTCTGGTCCCACCCAACGCATTTCGTCACAGAGTTGACGTCTCTCCCCCCAGAGCTGAACATTCACTACTACTCCCAATATGTGGTCCCCCTTCTAGATGCGGGGCTAGGGTGTGACTGGAGGCGAACATGGGTGGGGCCTAGAAGGGGGCCCTTGATTTATTTTGCCCGGGGGCCCTGAGGGTTCTCAGTTTGCCCCTGGTTACAAGTATAGAAAGCATAGGTATAAATGTTGCTACCTGAACCACATGGGAAGAGTAAAAGAATCGAAAAAGAGGAGCAAGTAAAGTAAGGAAAACAGAAAAATGAAAAAGGAATAAGAGAGGAAAAAAAAAACATTCTCTGCCCCGCCCCCTGCTTCTAGCTGTATTTGATTGACAGCAGCAGAAGCCAATGGCTCCCAGTGCTGCACCTCTGTCCTATGAGGAGAGAGACGGAGAGCAGCGCCACTGCAGTGGGGCACAGCTCTGGATTGGGATAGGACTCGGGTAAGTTTATAGAGGGAGGGTAAAAGGGACAATACTTCCACATGAACATTGTTTACCATAATACAGGGAATTCATTAAGCTAAAAATGTTCTGCTTTTGAAACCACTTTAAGTGGTTTCTGGTGAGTGGGGATACAAGAGGGGAGTGTGACACCCTGCACAGCATGTTTCTTGAAGCACTTCAGCACTTTTTTTGGAAGAGTTTGGAGCAATTTATAGAAGAATTTTTCGTTGGACTATTTCTCTGTGTTTTTATTTACGCCCCTTTCACACATACGGGCCGTTCGTCTGTTTTTTCCTTGTCAAATTTGTTTTGAGTTTTAACAAGTTATACAAGGAGGTTTAGATGCAACAATAAGAAAGTAACATTATAAAGTTATATTATAGATATAATGTAATATAATGAATACCATGTCGTTCAAAAATAGGTAGCAAATAAGAAAATTTGTTCTTGAAAATATCTGGAAAGGATCAAAATCGAGTATATCATACCGACTAAGATGTGCAGCTCAATAACGCGTTACAGACCGCCTGCCGAGGTTTTACTGTAGCAGGCAGCCCCTCCTGCACGAACCGAAGGTCGCGCACCTGGTGCTGGCAGCCGTGCGCCCCCGCCCCCACTAGGCAGTGTGGATGCACGGGGCCAGCGGCCACGATCGCTCCCCGCTGAGAGAAGAACGGGCAACTGTTGTAAACGCAGCCGACCGTTCTTCTCTTTGAAATGATCAGAGTGCCTGTGATCCTTCTATATAGGATCACATGTCTCTGTGGTCATTTCACAAGCCACGCCCCCCACAGTAAACACTCCTCTAGGCTCACATTTAACCCTTTGATCACTCAGTAGGTTTGTTGACGATTGCCGCCCTTACACCCGCGATCGCTCCCCGCTGAGAGAGAAGAACAGTCAGATGTTGTAAACGCAGCCGACTGTCCTTCTCTCTGGAATGATCAGAGCGCCTGTGATCCTTCTATATAGGATCACATGTCTCTATGATCATTTCAAAAGCCCTGTCCCCATACAGTTAGAATCACTCCCCTAGGCTAACATTTAACCCCTTGATCACCCACTGTGTTAACCCCTTCCCTGCCAGTGTTATTATTACAGTAACAATGCATATTTTTAGCACTGATTAATGTAGTAATGTCACTGGTCCCCCCAAAAGTGTCAAAAATGTCAGTTAGGGGTCCAATCTGTCCGCCACAATGTCGTAGTCCCGCTAAACATGGCTTTGCGCCGCCATTACTAGTAAAAAAATTAAAATGACATAAATCTTTCCCCTAGTTTGTAGACGCGATAAATGTTGTGCAAACCAATCAAAATACGCTTATTGCGATTTATTTTTAGTAAAAAAAAAAAATGTATGAGAATACAAATTGGCCTAAAAGGATGAAAAATTTTGATATTTAATTTTTCTTTTGAGAATGTTATATAGCAGAATGTGAAAAATATACAGTGCCTTGCGAAAGTATTCGGCCCCCTTGAACTTTGCGACCTTTTGCCACATTTCAGGCTTCAAACATAAAGATATAAAACTGTAATTTTTTGTGAAGAATCAACAAGTGGGACACAATCATGAAGTGGAGCGAAATTTATTGGATATTTCAAACTTTGTTAACAAATAAAAAACTGAAAAATTGGGCGTGCAAAATTATTCAGCCCCTTTACTTTCAGTGCAGCAAACTCTCTCCAGAAGTTCAGTGAGAATCTCTGAATGATCCAATGTTGACCTAAATGACTAATGATGATAAATAGAATCCACCTGTGTGTAATCAAGTCTCCGTATAAATTCACCTGCACTGTGATAGTCTCAGAGGTCTGTTTAAAGCGCAGAGAGCATCATGAAGAACAAGGAACACACCAGGCAGGTCTGAGATACTGTTGTGGAGAAGTTTAAAGCCGGATTTGGATACAAAAAGATTTCCCAAGCTTTAAACATCCCAAGGAGCACTGTGCAAGCGATAATATTGAAATGGAAGGAGTATCAGACCACTGCAAATCTACGAAGACCTGGCCGTCCCTCTAAACTTTCAGCTCATACAAGGAGAAGACTGATCAGAGATGCAGCCAAGAGGCCCATGATCACTCTGGATGAACTGCAGAGATCTACAGCTGAGGTGGGAGACTCTGTCCATAGGACAACAATCAGTCGTATACTGCACAAATCTGCCCTTTATGGAAGAGTGGCAAGAAGAAAGCCATTTCTTAAAGATATCCATAAAAAGTGTTGTTTAAAGTTTGCCAAAAGCCACCTGGGAGACACCAAACATGTGGAAGAAGGTGCTCTGGTCAGATGAAACCAAAATCAAACTTTTTGGCAACAATGCAAAACTTTGTTTGGCGTAAAAGCAACACAGCTCATCACCCTGAACACACCATCCCCACTGTCAAACATGGTGGTGGCAGCATCATGGTTTGGGCCTGCTTTTCTTCAGCAGGGACAGGGAAGATGGTTAAAATTGATGGGAAGATGGATGGAGCCAAATACAGGACCATTCTGGAAGAAAACCTGATGGAGTCTGCAAAAGACCTGAGACTGGGACGAAGATTTGTCTTCCAACAAGACAATGATCCAAAACATAAAGCAAAATCTACAATGGAATGGTTCACAAATAAACATATCCAGGTGTTAGAATGGCCAAGTCAAAGTCCAGACCTGAATCCAATCGAGAATCTGTGGAAAGAACTGAAAACTGCTGTTCACAAACGCTCTCCATCCAACCTCACTGAGCTCGAGCTGTTTTGCAAGGAGGAATGGGCAAAAATTTCAGTCTCTCGATGTGCAAAACTGATAGAGATATACCCCAAGCGACTTACAGCTGTAATCGCAGCAAAAGGTGGCGCTACAAAGTATTAACTTAAGGGGGATGAATAATTTCGCACGCCCAATTTTTCAGTTTTTTATTTGTTAAAGTTTGAAATATCCAATCAATTTCGTTCCACTTCATGATTGTTTTGTTTTCAGAATTGTCGGTCTTTTTTTTTTTGTTTATAGCACAAAAAATAAAAATCACACAGGTGATCAAATACCACCAAAAGAAAGCTCTATTTGTGGGGGAAAAAAAGGACATCCATTTTATTTGGGTACAGCGTCGCACAACTGCAATTTTCCGTTAAAGAAACGCAGTGCTGAATCGCAAAAAATGGCCTGGTCATTAAGTGGGGAAAGCCTTGGCAGGTTGTGTACCATGTGCTGCGCACACCATGGACTGTTATACACACAGGATGAGGGATTGTGAGAAACAGGATGAATATCAAACCAATACATTAATCACTGGCAGTATCTGTGTAATAAAAAAATAAAAACTGACTGGTTTACTTTAAATATATATATTCTTTATTTTTTTTTACCAGGGCAACCGCCATTTTAGGGTACTTACCGCAGGAATTATTAGGGACGTCGTGTTACGAGTATTTCCACCAGGACGACATTGGGAACCTCGCCGAGTGCCATAGACAAGGTACTTTTTAGCTTGGCGTTGGCAGTAAATGTATTCTTATTTCCAGAGGAATCTGCTTTCTGTATTTCTGCTGCTAGCAGGCTTCATGATGAATATGTTTTTAATTTAATTCTGTATTTTGTGTCTCTTCTAGTGTTACAGACCAGAGAAAAAATCACCACAAACTGTTACAAGTTTAAAATCAAAGATGGTTCCTTCATCACCCTGAAAAGTCGCTGGTTCAGTTTCATGAACCTGTGGACCAAAGAAGTAGAATATATCGTCTCCACCAATACTGTTGTTTCGTAAGTTTTGGACCGAGCCGAATTTCAGATTTCAAATGATCTACCTGCGTTGGTGTCTGTGCCAGCTCCTGACCCCTCCATGCCACCTCTGACCTCAGATCTGAGTGGCATGCAGAACTGAGGATGGAGGAAGATGTCCCTGTGACCGCACATTCATAGCATCGCAAGGCATGGTGGGAAGTGGCAACCTCAGCCTGGACTCCGGCCAGGCCACGCCCCCAGGCATTCGTTGCCACTTACCACCATACCTTGGGATGCTATAGATGTGCGGTCACAGGGACATCTTCCTCCATACTAAGCTATCTGCTAAGCCCAGGACGGGCTTGCTCCCTCCCAGCACTCCCAGAGGTGGATGTATAGGAATGGCACCCCCTTCAGTGAGCCTGAGTGGTCTCTTGAGTCACATGCAGAACTGTGGGAAGTCCTAGGCTTCTCCTCGACTCTGACATGTCATGTGATGCAGTCATTGAGAGACCTAGGAGGACTTCCCTTACTCTGCCACGAGCTACTGCATCTGAAGTCAGGGGGAGTGAGTTTTACAGAGGGAGGGTAGATATTTGTGATGGAAGAGGGGGTATTTTTTCTTGTGGGGGAGGGAGATGTGAGAACCAGAATGAAAAGTTTTGGATTGCCGCTCAAGCCCCTGTATCCAAGTCCAGTGGACTTGCGCTGTGGATGCTGGCTCGGGGGTAAGAGCTCATTCCGGTTCTACGTATATTGAAAGAGGGAAGTCCTGATTACTGTACTCAGAAAAGATCTGATGGTCATGGAGATGAAAGCAGCCTTAGCCTAGCTCTGTCCGGCCCACGCTCCCTCCAGCGCGTTTCGTCCAGGGCTTAGTCATGGAAATCCATGTCTAAGCCCCAAGGCAAAACATGGTGGGGGGGTCTGGACAGAGCTAGGCTGAGGCTGCCTTTACCTGCAAGACCAGGGATCCTCAAACTACGGCCCTCCAGCTGTTGCGGAACTACACATCCCATGAGGCATTGTAAAACTCCGACATTCACAGACATGACCAGGCATGATGGGAATTGTAGTTCCTGAACACAGGAGGGCCATAGTTAGAAGACCCCTGTGCAAGACCATCAGGTCTGTCTGGAGTGTGGCAATCAGGACTTCCCTCTTTCAATATAGGGAGAGAGATGTGCGTTACTTATGCACGCCATACACCAGTTGAAAAATCGTTCAAATGTGTTTTTGAAAAACGAACACACGTGAGAGCAAACAATATTACCATCATGTTTTGACTGAATTTTGAACAGTAAATCGTTCACTTGACATAAATTAATTCATTTCTCGTTTTTGCTTTTTGCTCTTGGTTAAATATGCGCAGTACCAACCGTTCAATTTTTAACGGGCAAGAAGCACATTAACCTTTCAATTTATCAACCATTCGGCAGAAGTTTTCCAAACTTTTTCCCCTGGTTTCCAAAGATTTCTTTTTGTCAAAAACATTGCAATTGGTTTTTGATTTTTGCCCATTAACTGGACGAAAAATGAACGAACTGTAGAAATGACAGCTTTTTGAAAGATTTTTTTCAGGCTAGTGTATGGGAAGCATTACTCCTGACCCCTGCAGTCTTTATTACATACTACAGACCTCTGAATTCTGTATTACTACTGACCGCTCAGTGTTCTTAGGGACGTCGACCTCTGGAGTCTGCATTACTACTGACCTCTAAATTCTGTGTTACTACTGACTACTGTTTTCCTTCCAATGACCCCTGAATTCTGTGTTACTTACAACCGACCTCTGTACTCGGCTTTGCTACTGACCTCTGTACTCGGCCTTGCTACTGACCTCTGTACTCGGCCTTGCTACTGACCTCTGTACTCGGCCTTGCCACTGACCTCTGTACTCGGCCTTGCCACTGACCTCTGTACTCGGCCTTGCCACTGACCTCTGTACTCGGCCTTGCCACTGACCTCTGTACTCGGCCTTGCCACTGACCTCTGTACTCGGCCTTGCCACTGACCTCTGTACTCGGCCTTGCCACTGACCTCTGTACTCGGCCTTGCCACTGACCTCTGTACTCGGCCGTGCTACTTACTGTACCCTGTTACTTACTATTGACCCCTGAACTATGTTCCTTCCAACACAGGAGAGTATATTGCTGCTGCTGGCAACTCAGGTCTTCTATGCATCTCTTGATTATTTTTTTTTTTTTTCCTCCAGGACAAACATTCTAGACAGTGGCGATCCTTCCTTCTCTCACTTGTCTGCGTCTCCTCCCAGTATGGACAACGTATTACAATCAGGAGAAGGTAGTTGTAATTTATTTCTTCATATACAGAAACGTGATTATTAGATTTTTTTCCCCTGGTCTCCTAGTAACAATGATCGTGGTGCCCAACGTGTGGCCCCCCAACAGTCTCGTGTCCTAGGCTGGGGCTAAGCACTTGGAGTGCTGGCAGAGCCTAATAAATCGGGCACCAGGAGTCGCAAAGCAGCGACTTGTAGATACAATGGCTGCACCCCAGCTTCATTGGCTGTTTACTGTACAGCCTTTGGGGGATAGGACTAAGCCTTCGTTCACACTGAACATGGCTTTAAAATTGTGCGACGTTACCTGAACTCGCACAATTGTAAAGCCGCATTTCAGTCTGACTTCGGGGACGACTTAAAAGAAATCTGTGCGGGTTCATGCACCGATGTCTATTGAAGTTGTCCCCGAAGCCTCCAAAAGTAGCGCAGGAACTTCTTTTGGAAATCAGGGTGGCGTCACGCAGCACCCTTGCATAGATGGGCCCTAAATCATTTTACATTTTAAACCACTTTCTGCATTATTTGTATTTTAAAAAAGTTTGAAATTAAAAACATTTTTTTACCTGCTCTGTGCATTGATGATGCATAGATTGCTTTCCTCTTCTTGCAGCCCCTTTTAATTGCGGTAGGCTCCTCCCTCCTTCAGAAAGCTGGGTGCTTAGAAGGCATTTTGGGTTCTGTGCCAAGCTGTGTGTGTCCATACACTTCGCTCAACCCCCCCCCCCCCCCCCACCCATTGGCAACAGGATCTTTCTCCTGTGAAGGCAGGAAGTGAGGGAGGTGACACTGGAGCGGTGCCATGGCATTGATGGATGTTTCGGGATGGGGCTGTTTTTACCTTTATTTAGAGAATGCATTAAAGCTTAAAGTGTTACTAAAGTCAAATATTTTTAAATGAAATAAACATGTTCTACTTACCTGCTCTGTGCAGTGGCATCACACAGAGTGGTATGGATCCTCCTCTTCTGGGGTCCCGGGCAGCGATCTTGGCTCCTCCTTTTCTTTTTAGGGCTATCATAGCCAGCCGCTGGCTATGGGGAGAAGCGTGGTCTGCGCACTCCCGACCTGTGCGTCCATGGAGCTGTGCTCCATAGACTTACACAGCAGTACTTAGGCCCGCCCCCACTGCATCTGATTGACAGCAGCGAGAGCCAATGGGTCCTGCTGCTGCTCGAATGTTGTGTAAAGAGGAAGTAAGGGGAGAATAGAAGCAGTCGTGCACAGCGCTGATCCCTTCTCTCTTCACACAGGGGAAATGGGGCATAGAGAAACAGAAAATGTTTTTTTTTACTTTAATGCAAACAATGCATTAAGGTAAAAAACTTTTTTTTAGGTTTAGTACCACTTGCAGGTTGGCCATAGTCTGATCAAAGATCAGCTGGTTCTGCAGGGACTTCTGTACAACCAGCCTGTTGGGGTTTTTTTCCTGCAATTACTGCCAGCAGCTAAAGCCGCCAGCAGTGATCATTGTTTTCTGACAGTGGGGAAAACTTCCTGCTGTCAGGTTGATTGAGGAATCAAGCAATTTTTCTTTCCTTCAACCTGTGGCATATTCTAATTGCATGTTCTAATGCTTGCCTAAAGTGGTTGTAAACCTCAGACATGAAATATGAACAAGGCATATCCCTGTATAGTGTGTACTTGTCTCATTGCAGAGCACTGAGGGGTTGATTTACTAAAACAGGAGAATGCAAACTCTCTGGTGCAGCTACGCACAGAAATCAATCAGGGGGGGGAGCGGGTACCTGTTTTTGACAGGTACCTTGTCCCCACTTCCATCAGACCACGGTGAGGTACCTCAGAGGTTCGGCCCCCTCCTCCCTCTGGTTCCAGACCAGTTAAGTGTCTTTATATTAAAAGTCAGCAGCTACAGTGTGATTGGCTACCATGCACAGCTACACCAGATTTTGCATTCTGCAGTTTTAGTAAATCAACCCGTCATTTCCATCTGCTGCCTCCTTCCTCTGCTATCAGTATGCGTCACTTCTGACGAGTTTTCCTGACACCAAGAGATATAAAGCTGACACAGGAGGGAGCTCCAGCACAGAGCCTTTAGCTCTGTTCCTGTGTGCTGTATGAAGGAGAGGGGGGTGTCCCTTCCCCTTCCTTTCCCTCCCCTGCCCTCCCTTTCCCTCCCCTGCCCTCCCTTTCCCTCCCCTGCCCTCCCTTTCCCTCCCCTGCCCTGCCCTCCCTTTCCCTCCCCTGCCCTGCCCTCCCTTTCCCTCCCCTCCCCTGCCCTCCCCTCCCCTCCCCTCCCCTGCCCTCCCCTGCCCTCCCCTCCCCTGCCCTCCCCTGCCCTCATCTTCCCTTCCTTTCCCTCCCCTGCCCTCATCTTCCCTTCCTTTCCCTCCCCTCCCCTCTCCTTCCCTTCCTTTCCCTCCCCTCCCCTCCCCTCTCCTTCCCTTCCTTTCCCTCCCCTCCCCTCTCCTTCCTTTCCCTTCCCTCCCCTCCAATCAGCTCTCCTCACTGATGTATCTTTAGCTCTACACCTCCTGCTTATCAGAACAGAGAGATCCTGTGTAAATTCTGCACTTTGAATGGATGTAGGGGAAAGACCGCTGTAGATAAACAGGTATAACTTATGTAGGATGATTTGTTTTATCTCTGTGTATCACCTGAGGCCGGTCACTTCACTGGGTATATGGAAGGGTTTACAACCACTTTAACTCCAAGAACAGATCTTATCGTGCGGTCCTCTGACTATGTTTGGGTCTGGCCATAGACGGATAGAATAATGAAGTTGAGTGAGTGACGGGTTCTCTTTATTCTTGCAGGTGGCACAAAGAGGACCCATCCGGCAGTCCCTGGCCTCCCTGGAGGGACCCGGGCCGGAGCCGGGAAGATAGGTCGAATGATTGCCGAGGAAGCCTTAGAAATTCACAGGTAAATTGGCCGTCACAGAATGTGGTTTATCCATAGTAAATATATACATAGACCTGAATGAGATCTCACAGTCCCCCCTCCCCCCATTACCCCGATCAGAAGTAAAATCCATTATTGTCTGTTTGTGTGACTCATGGCGGCAGCGTGCAGAATTTATAATGTGATGGAAGTTTACAAGAATAGTCCTTTGTCATTGTCACGATGTTCTGAGTTTTCTTCCCACTTAGCGGCACGCTGCAGCCAAATACGTCAACAGATGTTTTCATCTGCCAGAATAAAGTAGTGCAGATATATACTACCCCCCCCCCCCCCGTGCCCCGCTCAGCCTGTCTGTTCTATGGGCATGCTCTTTAGCATTGCCCTGCCTCCTAGTAGTGGCCATCAGCACACTGGTGACACCCACCCTGAGCCCACCTATGTACCTCCCCCTCTAGCTGTTCAAATTAGCAGGCACACTCACTACAAGCCTGATTTTTAGTTTCAGCTGAGATGCGGCAACACTGTATAAGAAAATGTTTTCGATATTCACACCGCAATATTGAAAAATTAGCAAACCAAAGTGTGTGGGCGTGCTTTTGTCCAGAGATGCTCCTAAATCCCTTTAGGGCGGCCCGACACGTGTGGTGGCAAAAAGGTGGGCTGTATCGCCCACACGCCGCACAAATGCATGGCTGGGCTGCCTTTGTTTATGCGCTGAGAGCGCTCCCAGCACAGACCGCTCAGTCTGGAGTAAAGATAGGTAGTCAACAGGACCAGCTTCCTGTCATGTGACCACTGTGGCAGTGGTGTCACATAATCGCCAGTCCTTCCCAACCCACGGGTGTTTAGAACGGTTTTCCGCATGGGTGCTCAAACTGTGGCCCTCCACCTGTTGCGGAACTACAAATCCCATGAGGCATTGCAAGGCTGACCATTTACAGGCATGAAACCCTAACGAAAAAAGTAAATAACGGCGGATAAAAAAGCTAAAAAACATGACGACAAATGATGAAGCAGATGGTATTTTTCTCTATTGGCTAATAATAAAAATAATATATATATGTTTTAAAAAAGTCCAGAGCATTAAAAAAGCGTGCCAAATGCTTAAAAATAAATAAAAAAAATGTGACCAAATGCTCAAAAATGCGCAACAAAATTAAAAAATAAAAAAGCTTGACAAGGCGCTCAAAATAAAAAAGCGTGACAAGGCACTCAAAATAAAAAAAAAAGCGTGACAAGGCGCTCAATATAAAAAAAGCATGACAAGGCACTCAAAATAAAAAAGCGTGACAAGGCACTCAAAATAAAAAAGCGTGACAAGGCGCTCAAAATAAAAAGCGTGATAAGGTGCTTAAAATAAAAAAAAAAAAACGTGACAAGGCGCTCAAAATAAAAAAGCGTGGCAAAGCGCTCAAAATAAAAAGCGTGACAAGGCGTTCAAAATAAAAAAGCGTGGCAAAACGCTCTAAATAAAAAAGCGTGACAAGGCGTTCAAAATATAAAAAGCGTGACAAGGCGTTCAAAATATAAAAAGCGTGACAAGGCGTTCAAAATATAAAAAGCGTGACAAGGCGTTCAAAATATAAAAAGCGTGACAAGGCGTTCAAAATATAAAAAGCGTGACAAGGCGTTCAAAATATAAAAAGCATGGCAAAGCTCTCAAAATAAAAAAGCGTGGCAAAGCGCTCAAAATATAAAGCGTGACAAGGTGCTCAAAATAAAAAAAGCGTGACAAGGCGCTAAAAAACCGAGTGACTCTCAGGTTTGAATGCAGCCTGACTCTAAGATCTAAGTTTGATCCATAGATTCCTGCCCTCTGCTGTTCTGAAGTAGTACTGCAACTATTTAAAAACCAACCAGTGAATTGTGCGTAATTCCTGTAAGAATCGTCTCCTCTCCAGTGGTGGATCTGACATAAAAACATTGGTTGGGTTTCCCGGGCCCCCGGGGGTCACAGATATGTTCCTCAGGGAAAGGAGACCCGCTTCATAAGGGAATTTTGTCAGATTTTGTTTTTAGCTTGATAAATCTCCTTGTGCTCTAATATTGTACTGAATGGGGGTGGGGGGGGGGGGTGTCATGTGACCTCCCAGCCTTCAGGCAGCTCCTCTGGGTTTGTGTTGAACATTTTCAATTTTTATCCTGTACAGAATAAGGGGTTCCTCCCCGTCAAGCTGTGGATCGAGTCCCCTAAACATCACCAGCACTCCTCCTCCAGATGTCTCCTCCCCCGGGGGCAAAAAGGTAAGTTCCTTGGACTGTAAGAGTTGTCGTTCCTTTGATTAGAGTCGGGGGGTGGCTGGGTTTGTGAGGGCGCTAGCAGCCTCCCCCCCCCCCCCCCAAATAGCCATTAGTGGTTTACCCCAGATAGACGCCTGGGCAGTCCTGTACTGATTACCATTGTGCCAACGTCCTTCAGGATCCTGGAAGAATTTATATGGGAAATATTAGGAGGGACCGCGCTAAAAGGCAATTAAAGTCCTTCAGGTCCAATCTCAGGCTTCTGCCCCTCTGCCCCCCCCCCCCCCCCCTGTCAGGCTGTCAGGTTGCCAATTTACTATTGGGAGAGGGCAGGATGAGCGAAGTCATTGCTAGGAGCGGGTAGGGTGAGGTAAGCTGAGTTGTTGGGCGGAGGAGCAGAGGGAGCTCATTTGTTGAGTCACTACTGGCAGGGGGAGCTTACCTGCTGAGTCACTACTGGCAGGGGGAGCTTACCTGCTGAGTCACTACTGGTAGGGGGAGCTTACCTGCTGAGTCACTCCTTCACCGGGGGTTCGTAGTGCTTCCAGTCTCAGCGATCAGAGGAGATCGGTGGGGGGGTCGGAGTGCTTCCAGTCTCAGTGATCAGAGGAGATCAGCGGGGGGTCGGAGTGCCTCCAGTCTCTGTGATCAGAGGGGATCGGTGGGGGGTTCAGAGTGCTTCCAGTCTCAGTGATCAAAGGAGATCGGGGGGGGGGGTCGGAGTGCTTCCAGTCTCAGTGATCAGAGGAGATCGGGGGGGGGGGTGTCGGAGTGCTTCCAGTCTCAGCGATCAGAGGAGATCGATGGGGGGTCGGAGTGCTTCCAGTCTCAGTGATAAGAGGAGATCGTGGGGGGGTCGGAGTGCTTCCAGTCTCAGTGATCAGAGGAGATCGATGGGGGGGGTCGGAGTGCTTCCAGTCTCAGCGATCAGAGGAGATTGGTGGGGGGTCGGAGTGCTTCCAGTCTCAGCGATCAGAGGAGATTGGTGGGGGGGTCGGAGTGCTTCCAGTCTCAGCGATCAGAGGAGATTGGTGGGGGGTCGGAGTGCTTCCAGTCTCAGCGATCAGAGGAGATTGGTGGGGGGTCGGAGTGCTTCCAGTCTCAGCGATCAGAGGAGATCGATGGGGGGTCGGAGTGCTTCCAGTCTCTGTTACTGTGGAGGAGATCGTGGGGGGTCGGAGTGCTTCCAGTCTCAGTGATCAGAGGAGATCGGTGGGGGGGTCGGAGTGCTTCCAGTCTCTGTGACTGTGGAGGAGATCGTGGGGAGTCGAGTGCTTCCAGTCTCAGTGACTGTGAGGAGATCAGCGGGGGGTCGGAGTGCTTCCAGTCTCAGTGATCGTGGAGGAGATCGGTGGGGGGGTCGGGGTGCTTCCATTCTCTGTGATCAGAGGAGATCGATGGGGGGGTCGGAGTGCTTCTAGTCTCAGTGATAAGAGGAGATCGATGGGGGGGTCGGAGTGCTTCCAGTCTCAGTGATAAGAGGAGATCGTGGGGGGGTCGGAGTGCTTCCAGTCTCAGTGATCAGAGGAGATCGATGGGGGGGGGGGGGGTCGGAGTGCTTCCAGTCTCTGTGATCAGAGGGGATCGGTGGGGGGTTCAGAGTGCTTCCAGTCTCGGTGATCAGAGGAGATCGATGGGGGGGGTCGGAGTGCTTCCAGTCTCAGCGATCGAGGAGGAGATCGGTGGGGGGGTCGGAGTGCTTCCATTCTCTGTGTTAAGAGGAAATCGATGGGGGGGTCGGAGTGCTTCCAGTCTCAGTGATCAGAGGAGATTGTGGGGGGGTCGGAGTGCTTCAAGTCTCAGTGATCAGAGGAGATCGGTGGGGGGGTCGGAGTGCTTCCAGTCTCTGTGACTGTGGAGAAGATTGGTGGGGGGTCGGAGTGCGGACCTTGTGGAGAAGTTTCCGGAATCCCTTCCATATTGATTATACCTCATTGTTATCTGTAGGTTCGGTTGGCTGCTTTGCGTTCCTCGCTCTATGAAATGGATTTCTGATCTTTATTTCCTATTGTTTTTATAGATTTTAAATGGTGGCCCCCTGGATCTACCAAGCTCCGGGTTAGGACCCGCGCACCTGCAGGACAATTCTGGCTTCCCGTATTCAGACAGTTCCTCGATGATGGGTAAGGAGTCTGATGACAGATATATAAGATCCCCCACCCTAAGGAAATTGTATTTCTCTATCGCTCATTGACAGACGTAGTCCTCGGTGATACAGCACCTTCGGGTTATGTTGCCTCCACAGGAGCAGGACTAGACAGGAAATTAAAAAGCTCTGGCCACACCCCAGGGGCAGTCCCAGAGGGTATATCCTCTCTCTCTCTGCCTCAGCAAATCAGTTATTTTCTGTCTAGTTAGGAGTAAGGACCTAGACACCTTGCTGGGATCTTCGGTCCTGGCAAGATTTTTTTCTTAAAAGATTTTTTAGATAGCTTTTTTTCTCCAGTGTTCCTGTGAGATCTTCAAGCAAGAAAGCTGAACTGGGCGACGGGCTGGATGTTGAGATCCGGTGGTCACCCCAGTTCAGCCTACGAGCGCGTGCAGGCCATAGCTCCGCGCTGGGTCGGCCGCGACAAAGTCCCATTAAGGGACTGACCCCGCGAGTTAAACGTCTCGCTGAAACGCCAAAGACCATGAGTCACGGCGTCCATATCGGTCGACAGCCCTCCCGCCCCGGTGGAGAGGGGTACTGTCAGGAGTTGGTGCCCGTCTGGTTCCGGTATGGTGAGTAGTATGTTCCCCCTTTTCCCCTGACGGGTCTTGTGGTGAACGCGGGCCCCTCTCTGTATGGTAAGATAGAGTCCCCCTCTATCCTATAACATGACACAGATCCCCCTACTTTGAGTGTGATTTTATGTGCAAAGAGCCAGGAGGCTTGGTTTGGGAGCTAACAATCTAATTGTATACATGTTTAAAAGATTGTAATCAGTGGCATTCTGGGAATCTTACTGTGATAAGAATAAGGTACCTACCAGTCAGAAGCCACGGACATGTAGACTGCCTTCCTAAATCAGATCTCCAGCTATAAGCAGGCCTTCCGAACCGCCATGCGGTCCGCCAGGGCCGGTACCGCCAACCACGCCAAATCCCCATGCAGAGATAGTGTTGTGTGCCCTGCAGCACACCGCTATTCAGTACAGGCCGCCGCCATTTTTTTTGCTGAATTGCACGAGCCGCCATTTTGGCGTAGCCTCGTGTCTCCAGCATGGGGGCGGCCATGTTTGAGGTGATCCAAACACCTCGTGGAGCTAGGGGAGGCGCCGGAAGGCGTGCAGAGGGGCGGAGCCGCCTCCTTTCTTCCTGGGCAGCCAGCCAGAAGACTTCCTGTTTGTCAAGACAGCGCTGTAACCTGTTGCAGTTAAACTCTGAGCATCAAGTGGTGAGCCTGGGGGTCTATCTCTCTCTCTCTCTCGATCGATAGGGATCCCTAGCAGGTAACACTAAGGGGCTTTTGTGGCGCTGGGGGTCTGAAAAAAAAAAAAAAAAAAGTTTTATTTTTGAATTATATTATCCAGGAAGTGACTGGAATTATCATGGACCCTGCCACACATATTCCCCCACCTGTTTCCCTCGAGGGGGCCACGGGACCCGCCGGTGCACAGAGTATAGAGTCATTTACAGCAATTTTGGAGTCTATGGTGGCTCGGGTGGAGGCGGCCTGTCAGGGACGGGGGTCAAGGAAGCGACCCCCGCCTACCCCTATACCATCTGACACCTCTGACTCAGATTCAGAGATGGTCACTGCAGCTGCAGGTCCCTCTGCAAGGGCTGTTACCTCAGGTAAAGCTCCCTCAGACAGTGAGGAGGACGTTTCTTCTCCTGCTATAATTCAGGAAGAAGCATTGGTGGACGCACTAGTTGTGGCAGTGCAGGAAACCTTAAAACTTGATGCTTTACCGGCAGAGGCAACTGAAACAGAGATTCCTTTTGGTACTAACAAGCCCATCAAAACGGTGAAGGTTTTTCCTGTACCCAAATGTTTCGGTAATCAGATTAAAGGAGAATGGGAGCATTCTAAACGTACCTTTACTATTTCCAAGCGTATTGCTAGACGCTATCCGTTTGAGGAATCCATCATTAAGAAATGGACGGTACCACCAGTGGTGGATCCACCTATTTCCAGGCTGAATAAAGCCACGGTTATCCCAGTGGAGGACACTTCATCCTTTAAGGATCCGGTGGATCGAAAGATGGAAGCAGAGTCCCGCACCATCTTCTCTCTGATAGGGTCAGCATTTAGACCAGTAATTGTTATTGGTCTAGTTTCTCAGACACTTACCGAATGGGCGAGAATGGTACGCCAAGACCTTAGGGGAAAAGATATTCCCCAGGAGACATCTGATTTGATGGAACAGATTATACAAGGGCTACAGTTTATCTGTGACGCAGCCTTGGACACTACTCCCCTATTAGGGCATGCATCTATGTCAGCGGTTATCCTCAGACGTGTGCTGTGGTTAAAATGCTGGTCAGCTGACCTAGGTTCCAAAAAGACCTTGACAAATCTCCCCTTTCAGGGGAATCGTCTATTTGGGGCCACCCTAGATGAAATCATTAAGGATGCCACTGGGGGCAAGAGCACTTTTTTGCCACAGGCTGCTAAAGCTAAGGGACCTCGCAACAAGCGAGGACCTTTCTTTACCGCCCATAAAGGGCGCCCGGCTGGAACAAGCGGGAAAGGCAAGACTCCTCCAGGAGGGTTCAAGAAAGGCTGGTCGGACAAACAGAGGACCAACTCAGCCAAACCCCAAGCAAAGGAGTACACAGCCTGAAGGTGCGCCCCCACCCGGTTTCAGGGTGGGGGGACGTTTTCACCGGTATTCAGGACATTAGATCGAGCATCAACTACTATTACCGGTGCGATTCTTCCCTTCCAACATTTAAGTACTACAGGAAGCGGTAGTTACCGTTCCCTGAATAGATCTTTTCCTTTACCTTTTCCTAAGATTAGTCCCAATGCCTCACAGGAATCGGATCTGGTTGACCAGACAGGCCAAGAAGCCTCTAGCCGGGTGACTTCGGTCCCTGAGGTTCAACCAGAAAAGATCACCTTTCCTGATAACTATCAGGTATCTGATAAATGTGTGGGAACAAAAAACGACCAGACTTTCTCGGATGGTCGGGGCCAGATACCTCTAGGGACGCCTGGTTCAGATCCAATCAGCGCCAGTGGTCCTAGAAATTCTAGGCTGGCCTCGTCAAGCCGGCCTGGCCGACTTGGACATGCTAGTCGCAGACGTTCCGTGGGAACTTTGTCTCAGGGAGTGTCTGTGGTCTCAAGGACCAATTTACCATCGTGCTTTACAGTCGCTGGTTTTAATGGCCTGGCCATTGAGACCCAAGTACTGAAGGACAGAGGTTTGTCAGCTTCAGTCATTCCTACCCTTATTAAAGCAAGGAAAGCGACTTCCAGCAAGGTCTATTATCACACATGGAAGACTTATATTGCGTGGTGCGAATCTTTAGGATTTCCTCCACGTACCTATTCGGTGACTCGAATATTGGCTTTTTTGCAACAAGGGGTTGAGCAGAAGCTAGCCTTGAGCACCATCAAGGGTCAAGTTTCAGCATTAGCAATCTTCTTTCAGAAACCTTTAGCTACCAAATCCTTGGTGCGGAATTTCATCCAGGGGGTGCGGCACCTGGCTCCTCCAGTCCGCGCGCCCTTACCGCCCTGGGATCTTAATTTAGTTTTGTCGGTTCTACAGAAACCTCCCTTTGAAAACATCAGGGAGATTCCCTTGCTTACTTTATCCCAGAAGGTGGCCTTCTTGGTGGCTATCACTTCTGCTCGCAGGGTGTCAGAACTGGCTGCATTATCATGCCAGTCCCCATACCTAGTGATTCATAGGGATAAGGTAGTACTTCATCCTAAGCCATCTTTTCTTCCTAAGGTGGTTTCAGATTTTCATCTGAATGAAGATATTGTACTACCTTCCTTGTGTCCTCAGCCCAAGCATCATCGGGAACATGCGTTGCATTCCTTAGATGTGGTTCGGGCAATCAGGGTATACCTGAAAGCTACGGAATCATTCCGTAAGACGGATTCACTTTTTGTGATCACGGATGGCCCCAGAAAGGGTTTGCCTGCATCTGCCGCGACCATTGCCAAATGGATTAGACAAACGGTGGTCCAGGCTTATTCTATTAAGGGTCAGAGTCCTCCGTTCCCTGTTAGGGCGCACTCCACTCGAGCGCTCAGTACTTCCTGGGCCTTTCGCCATCAGGCGTCAGTGGTCCAGGTATGTAAGGCGGCCACCTGGTCGTCGGTACATACCTTTACAAAATTCTATAAAATTGATGTGACGGCATCGGCGGATGCCTCATTTGGCCGCAAGGTTTTGCAGGCCGCAATTTGAGGAGACCGGTGGTCTACCTCGAGGGTTTTTTTCTGTTTGAAAAAAAAAAAAAAAAAAAAAATTTTCTTTTTTGTTGAGTCTCATCATTAAGGATGAGCATTGTAAACTTCTAGTTGGCACCGGTTGGGCCTTCTAGATTGGGATTTGATTTTCATTTTCCCACCCCTCATTTGTGATACTGCTCTGGGACGTCCCGAAGGTGCTGTATCACCGAGGACTACGTCTGTCAATGAGCGCTAGAGAAAAATGGATTTTTGTAAAATCTTACCGTAAAATCCTTTTCTCTTAGCTCATTGACAGACGTAGTCCCCGCCCCTCTGTTTTTGAGTTGGGTTGGGTTAAAATCTCTAAAGACTGCTTTTTGACATAACTGATTTGCTGAGGCAGAGAGAGAGAGGATATACCCTCTGGGACTGCCCCTAGGGTGTGGCCAGAGCTTTTTAATTTCCTGTCTAGTCCTGCTCCTGTGGAGGCAACATAACCCGAAGGTGCTGTATCACCGAGGACTACGTCTGTCAATGAGCTAAGAGAAAAGGATTTTACGGTAAGATTTTACAAAAATCCATTTTTCTATCTCCGGCCAAAGGATTACAAAAACCGGAGAGCCCAAAATCTGGTGCAGCCAATCGGCTTCTAACTTCAGCTTGTTCTATTAACCACCAGCTTACTGTATATATACATCGGCAGAGTGGCTCTCCCATGCAAAATCACGTTCGTAAATGTCATCTGCCTGGGAGGAGCTAGGGGGCAAGCAAGAGCGCTCCCGCCCCCAATTGTCAGCGGGGAAGCCAGTGCGGGTGTCAGGAGGCTCCGATTGCCGCCTGACACCCGCAAACGCTCCCCGCTGAGAGAAAAGGACGGACGGCTGATGTAAACACAGCTGACCGTTCTTCTGCCTGCAATGATCACAGAGCTCCTGTGATCCTTCTATAATAGGATCACAGGTCTCTATGATAATTTCACAAGCCCCTCCCCCCACAGTTAGAATCACTCCCCTAGGCTTACATTTAACCCTTTGATCACCAACTTAACCCCTTCCCTGCCAGTGTCATTATTACAGCAACAGTGCATATTTTTTAGCACTGATTACTGTAGTAATGTCACTGGTCCCCCCAAAAGTGTAAAAAATGTCAGGCAAGGGTCCGATCTGTGCGCCGCAATGTCGCAGTCCCACTAAAAATCGCAGATCGCCGCCATTACTAGTAAAAAAAACAATAAAAATGACATAAATATTTTCTCGTAGTTAGTAGACGCAATAACTTTTGTGCAAACCAATCAAAATACGCTTATTGCGTTTTTTTTTTTTTTTTACCAAATATATGTAGCAGAAAACAAATTGGCCTAAAATGTTAAAAAATTTTGATTTTTACATTTTTTTTGGGGAATTTCATATAAAAAAAATGTGAAAAATATTATTTTTTTCAGAATTGTCGCTCTTTATTTGTTTATAACGCAAAAAATAAAAAAATAAATCGCAGAGGTGTTCAAATACCACCAAAAGAAAGCTCTGTTTGTGGGAAAAAAAGGACGTCCATTTTATTTGGGTACAGCATCGCACGACCGCGCAATTGTCCGTTAAAGTAACGCAGTGCCGAATCACAAAATAGGGCCTGGTCATTAAGAGGGAAAATCTTCTGGCCCAAGAGTGGTTAGGCTTTGACAATAAAACCTGGAAGCTGATTGGTTTCTATGCAGAGCTGCACCAGATTTTCTGCACTCCAGTTTTAGTAAATCTAAAGTGTCCGCCTAATTCTCCCTAAATCACAGAATACAGGCATACCCCACTTTTAAGCACACAATGGGACCAGAGCATGTATGTAAAACCAAAATGTACTTAGTGAAGCAATACCTTTTTCACTTCTCAATGCATGTAAATACACAAGCTCCATAGGAAATCTTGGTCAGCTTGACATGGCACTGCTCCCAAACCATAAGTGACAAGGACACCAAACTTGGGGAGCATGTTAAGGGGAACCAGGACTATGACATGGCAGATTACCTAGGCAAGTTGGCCGACCACAAAATAGGATATGTTGTAGTCCTGTGTCCCCTCTCGATGCTCCCTAAGTTTGGTATCCCTGTCACTTATGGTTTGGGAGTAGTGCCATATCAAGCTGACCAAGATTTCCCATAGACGCCAATGTTAAAAATCGGGAGTAGTGCAGTGCCAAGCTGACCAAGCTGTGTCCATACTCGCGAGTGTGGATTCCGGTGCTCGGCTCCGGTGATCATGTGATCACTATACAATGTCAACAAAGCTGATATGAATGAATTCATTAATAACAGCTGTGTTTCCTATGCTATGATTGACCCACAGCTATCACATGGTACCTGAGCCAACCACAGCACCATGTGTCGTGGGGGAGACACGCTGCACGCCCAAACCCATGTACGTGATTGTGACCCCGCCCTCACCACGGCATATGTACTGTAGCTGGTCCGTGAGTGGTTACAGTTGGTATAAACCAAAATCTCAACTTTTTTAATATTTTAATTTGTACGTTCCTAATTTAAATGATCCCCTTGTACAGTCACCTCCTGTTATTAGGTGACAACTCTCTGTCCCTGTCGCTCCTCCTCCTGCGTTATCACCCAGTCACACCAGATTTCCAGTGCACATTTTGCTGGCCTGGTCTGCTTTTATCACCATCAAGTAACCCGCCCTGAGAAATGCCATGCCGCCATTGCTAGAAGGCTGCAGGAGAGCAGGTTAAAGGGGAGCCTTCCTTTTAGAAACTGCCCTCTAGGTAAAAGAATGTTAATAAAAAGTCCAGTGGGCCTTTTTTGTTCATTGTTGACCTTTTTTTTTTTTTTTGTTTTTTTTTCTGTTTTTTTTTTTTTTAGTGCTTGTTCACACGTTTTGCTCTTTCTTGTTTCTTTTCCACATGGGTGGTTTTTCCTGGAAGGCAGTATTTTATCCTCTTTCCTATGTGTGTACATAGGGATGGGCTGAGGATAAAACTCCTCCCTCCAGGAAAAAGAGCCCAGGTGAAAAGGAAAGCGACTTCAGCCCGACTCCTATGAGGCCACGCCCTCTGACAAGTTTCCCCCCACCTACAGGGCTCAGTCAGACTAAGCTCTGTGGATGGGATGAAATGTGTAAAGACATGACCTGGGAGGAATCAGGCTGAGGCTACTTTCACTTTATTTTCCACTTGGGTGGTTTTTCCTGGAAGGCGGCATTTCAGCCTCTTTCCTATGTATGTGTGTGTGTGTACATAGGGATGGACTGAGGATAAAGCTCCTCCTTCCAGGAAAAGGAAAGCGACTTCAGCCCGACTCCTATTAGGCCACGCCCTTTTAACAAGTTTCCCCCCACTTACAGGGCTTAGTCAGACTAAGCTCTGTGGACGGGACAAAAATGCGTTTGCATAGCCTGGTAGGATCAGGCTGAAGCCACTTTCAGACGCATTTCGTCCCCTCCACAGAGCTTAGGCTTGACTGAGCCCAGTAGGTGGGGCGATACGTGTCAGCTGGTGTGGCCTGGTAGGAGTTGGGCTGAAGTCACTTTCTTTTCACTTTTTCCTGGAGGGGTGGAGTTTTGTCCTCAGCCCATCCCCTATGTACACACAGGGGAAAGAGGATAAAAATGCCTTCCAGGAAAAACAGCCCAGGTGGAAAAGAAAGTAAAAGTAGCTTCAGCTTGACTCCTCCCAGGCCACGCCTTCTGACACATTTTGGCCCACCTAAAGGGCCCAGTAAGACTAAGCTCTGTGGATGGGATGAAAAGTGTCAGTAGCTTCAGCCTGATTCCTCCCAGTCCATGTCTTTCACTTTCTTTTCCACCTGGGCTGTTTTTCCTGGAAGACGGCATTTTATCCTCTTTCCCATGTGTGTACGTAGGGATGGGCTGGGGATAAAACTCCGCTCTCCAGGAAAAAGAAAAGTGAAAGTGACTTCAGCCCGACTCCTAGGCCATGCCCTCTTGACACGTTCTCCCCCCACCCCACACACACATCTACAGGGCTCAGTCAGACTAAGCTCTGTGGACGGGACGAAACGCGTCATACATGGCCTGGGAGGAATCGGGCTGAAAGCTACTTTCACTTTCCTTTCCACCTGGGCTGTTTTTCCTGGAGGGTGGCATTTTATCCTCTTCCTTCCCACATGTGTGTACATAGGGGTGGGCTCTCTCACTGCCACCACCTACAATTCGTGTGAGTCACTGGAGCATTATATGATATTTCCTGGAGTGGCACCCCAAGTTCTGAAGGCTTATTATCCAGATCTTGTAGTTTACGAATGAGATCTCCCTAAAGGCATTGGTGGCATTGCCTTCCCAGTAGGCATCTTTTTTAGGCACTGGTAATGTAGTCCTATAGTCAGGGCCTCACAGAACCAGGAAGTGGAACCACAAAATGAAATTAAAAGTAAAAAGCTTCCTTTTTTTTTTCAAATAAACTTGTATTACATCAACATGCGAACCATAATACCCGGAGCACAGAGAAAACTGAATATCATCCAATTAGGGTTCCCGTCACTGCTTGGAATGTCCTTCCCTTCTATCCCCCCTCCCCCGACACACATAACATTGGTACTCAGCCCATGTACCTAGTGAGCATGCGCAGTCGTGTAGTCCTTCAGACACACTCCTTAGGCTCATGACAGATTCCCAGACACGATTGTGACTGTTTAGCGGCACGCACGGTCGCACACGCTAATACAACTTGTCTTGGTTGTAGGCGAGAACTCCCAGATGGGGATGGACATGATAGAAACAGACCACGGATCGAGCAGCCCCAGCAACGACGAGGCAGCCATGGCGGTAATCATGAGTCTCCTGGAAGCAGACGCAGGACTCGGCGGCCCGGTGGATTTCAGCGACTTACCCTGGCCGTTGTGAATTAGGACTAAGCTTTTAGCCGCTCATCATCTGCAGCATCAAAGTGCATTATGGGAGCTAAAAAAAGACTTCAGTGCCACACGGGCCTGCAGGACCTCTCAGGGGTGGCAACAAGCAGCTGCCCTCCCGGTGCAGAGGAGACAAAATCAACACGGCTTGTCCGGCTGAACTGTCATGTGTTATATCAGATCACTCACTTTCCGACGTGTTAGACTCCGCTCCAGTGATCCAGCTAGTGGTGTATAGCTTGCATTAAATGTATATTTTGAAATTGCTGCTTTTTTTTTTTCTAAATCGTGCAAATCTGCACCGTTGTCAGCAAATGTCATTTCAGACGTATGGTGTGTTTACACAGCAGAGCTCCCCACTCTGATATTTCTTATATTATTACTTGTATAAAGATGTTTTATTGTAAGAATCCTTTATTCTATATATATATATATATATATTATATATACATGGTACAGTGTAATAGTTAAATATTTTTTAAATAAATTGTTTAATTGTTCTATAACTGGCTGTAGTTTCTATAACGTCTTTCCCATTCATGGAAACAGAAAGTAAACATTGGCAGCACTAAGTTTGAAATGAAAAGTTGCAAAAATTGGGAAGAAAAATTTTAAGTTTTTAATGTTTTATTTTATTTTTTTTTCACCTTAAGGGCTCTTTCACACGGTCCGCCTCCGTAGGCGGATCCGTGTTGCTCAGCGGGGATCGATCCGCGATCCCCGCTGAGCCGGCGGAAGACAGCTCCGTCTCCGCTTGCAGAGCAGAGAGGGAGGTGTCTCAGCCCCCACTGCCCTCTATGGGGGATCGGATGAGAGCGGACTGCCTGTCCGCTCTCATCAGATCCGATCCGATTACTGAACGGATGGAAAAATAGGGTTTCCATCCGTACAGATTTCACGCACAGGATCGGATACGGATGGCAGCGGAGGTGTCTCCGCTGACATCCGCTGCCCCATAGAGCTGCATGGAGGATCCGATCAGATCCGCCTAAAACACTGACAGGCGGATCTGATCAGATCGCCCGTGTGAAAGAGCCCTAACTGGTATTTTTGTGAAAAGGAGAGTTTCCCAATGGGCAATGGCAATTTTGATATTTATATTAGAAAATAGGAGAATATATATATATATATATATTCTCCTATTTTCTAATATAAATATCAAAATTGCAAACTCAGTTTGTTTCTGCCTAGCGTCAGGAGTAGTTAGGCTTTCCCTGTGCTGGGGCTCCGGTCTCAGCCTTCTGATCTTTTTTATTTGATTTTATTTCAAAATGTCAGTTTTTTCTTTGATATACTAGCTGTTTCTTTTGTCAGCTTTAGTTTTAGTCGACTCTTCGGATGAAGATGGATTAATGCGGAGCTGGGAATCGGACTGACCGCCTGGTTCTCCAGGGCAGAGGGTCAGAGGGACCCCCAGCCCGCCATCGAGCGTTCAGCCATGGTTCATCCTGGCATTATGAACGACCCATCCCTGTTCGCAGCAGGGATG
This sequence comes from Pelophylax lessonae, assembly GCF_965119305.1. NCBI lineage: Eukaryota > Metazoa > Chordata > Amphibia > Anura > Ranidae > Pelophylax > Pelophylax lessonae. Next base: position 12,541,691 of record NC_138777.1, on the reverse strand, counting down.
CAGCCGTGAGGTGGCTACCTCACTGGACACATCTGCGATATTGCAGTGTAATGTCCTTGGCACGACGGCATTCCCTGTCAGATGAGGACAGCTGCTTTCCGTTCTGAGAGGCTCCCCACGCCATCTGGTACAGGTAAGTATGTCTGTGTGGGGCCTCTGTCTGGGGTGGCAGTCCTGTGTTGCTGTGTGTCCCCCATGTCTGTGCCGGTGTGAGGCTCCCTGTTGCAATCTTCTTTATACATGCGCTGCGGTGCGGTATATATATTTGGGGGCCCCTTCCCCTGTGTCACTTCGGTGTGGGTTTGGGGGTGCAGACGTTGTGTGGCGGCCGCAGCGGGGAAAAACCGAGCGGTCCGCCATCTTTACTTTGGGCAGGCATGTTGGCTTCACTGTGGGCTGATTTACATGCTGTTTTGACGCCATCCGGCGGGTGGCAGAACGATCGTTCCATGCACATGTCGGCGGCCATTTTCCCGAAGCCTCCCATTCAGTTCTATGGGCAGCCATTTTCCCTGGGTCACTTGCAGCTTATAGTTCAGCCTCTCATGACCTCACTTCCTTTTCCTCTGAAGCAGCGATCTATGTGGTAACACTCTGTGGGCTCTGCAGACTGTCTCTTCCATAACCTTCTGTTTTGTCATTTCTGGCTCAGTTTTCTTCTCCTTTTGGGGTTCTTTGGTGACTGTACATATAGCGGTGGGCTGCGCACTCCGCAGCGGTTTTAAAGGGACAGTACCCTTTTATTGCACTGTTATTTTTACCTTGAGCAATGGAATCTCAGGACAGCAAATTCCCTACAGATCTGGTGGGGGCCCCAGTCCTGCTGTGGCCCCTGTTATGCCTGATTTGGCCGCTGTAGTGGCGTCTTTAGTGTCCAAAATGGAGGTGCTGATGGCTGAACGTGCTGCTAGGAAGAGGCCCAGATTATCTCTCTCCTCTGATTCAGATGGTGATATGGCTGCTGCGGCGGGCGGGCCCTTTTCAGGGTCTCGCTCATCCTTGGACCCTCTGGGGTCTGAGGGGGAGGCGGAGGTGGAGGGGGTTTATGATTCTCCCCCGGGGACGCCTGCAGAACGCGCAACTATGGATGAGTTGATTTCCTCTGTAAAGGAAACGCTACATTTGGAGGATGAGCCCAGTCCTCCGGGCATTGTGTCCTCTTTTGGGACTCACAGGACCTGCAAGTCGGCGCAGGTTTTTCCCTGCCCCGCTGAGTTTCATTACACTGTTAATGAACTGTGGCGCACTTTGAAACGTCCATTCATGGTACCTAGGTGGCTACGGAATCGCGATGGTGTGTGCCTCCACAGGTGGATCACACTGTGGCCGTATTGAACAAGGCTACCTTAATTCCTACTGAGACCACCCTGGTTTTTCGGGATCCCACGGACAGGAGGTTGGAGTCTCTGGCCCGCCATTCCTACACGGTGGCGGGTTCCTTGCTCAAACCTGTTTTCGCGTCCGTTCTGGTGGCTCAGGCGGTGGCTGATTGGACTAAGGTGCTTCGGCGCAACCTCGTGTCTGATTCTGTCCCACCTGCCAGGCTGGACATGGTGGATCAAATTCACCAAGGAGTCATGTATTTGTGTGATGCGGCCTTAACTGAGGCCCCTTTGGTAGCACGCCTGTCTAGTGTTGCGGTGCTTAACCGTCGACTGATCTGGCTGAAGAGCTGGTCGGCTGACCAGACCTCATGGAAAACAGTTGCTGATTTTCCCTATGCTGGTTCTTGATTTTTTGGCGAGGCGTTGGATACCTTGGTAAAAGGCGTCACGGGGGGCAAGAGCACCATGCCGCCCCAGAACCCGAAGAACAAGTCCTTTCTTGGCAAGCGGGGTTCCGCCTCTCGACCCAATCAAGGGTCCTTTCGTGCCTTTCGGAACCAAACCAAGGGCAAGCCATTCAAGGGCCAAGGTAGCCAGAAGAAGCCCTGGACTAGCAAACAGAAGTCCGGCAGTGCCGGTGCGGCGGGTCAATCCGCCTCTGCCTGAAGGGGCGCCCTCACGCGTTTCAGGGGTGGGGGGACGTTTGCGCGGTTTCCTCCAACCTTGGCTGCTCCGAATTCCGGACAGGTGGGTTCAGGAAATCATTCGATCAGGGTACAAGATCGAATTCCTTTCTCGGCCGGCGGACAGATTTTTTTCCCTCAAATCTTCATTTGACTCCAGGGCGCCTGCAGGACCTGCATCAAGCGGTGCAGGACCTCCTTGCCCAGGGGGTGATTGTCCCGGTGCCTCATCGGGACAGGTTTGGGGGGTTCTATTCCAATCTGTTCACTGTGCCCAGAAAGAAGGGCAAGGTGCGTCCTATTCTGGACCTGAAAGCACTGAACCGATTCGTGCGCGTTCGAAAGTTCCGTATGGAATCTCTCCGTTCGGTGGTGGCCTCCCTGAGTCCGGGGGAATTCATGGCCTCTATAGACCTGAAGGATGCGTACCTACACATCCCCATTTTCCAGGGTCGCCAGAGGTACCTTCGGTTTGCAATAGCGGAGGACCACTATCAGTTTGTGGCGATACCTTTCGGTCTCGCTTCGGCTCCAAGGGTCTTTACCAAAGTGTTGGCGCCTGTTCTGGGCCTACTAAGGGCACAGGGCATTGCGGTCTTGGGATATCTAGACAATCTCCTCTTAAGATCGAGTGTCAGCCAGGACCTGTTGCGCAATCTGTCCATCACGGTACAGACGCTTTAGGAGTTCAGATGGACCATCAACGTACAGAAGTCGACCTTGTCTCCTTCGGTTCGTCTTCCCTATCTGGGCATGGTTCTGGACTCTGCTCAAGCAAAGGTGTTCTTGCCGGAGGACAAGCTCCGGACTTTACAGGATGAGATCAGGTCCCTCAGGGACAGGCCGTCCTCGTCACTCAGGACCTGCATGCGGTCCCTGGGGTTGATGGTGTCAGCCTTTGAGGCGATACCGTTTGCTCAGTTCCACACACGGTCTCTTCAAACGGAGATCCTGGCCAGGTGGGACAGACTACCTCAGTCGTTGGATCTGAGTGTCTCATTGAGTCGCCGGACCAGAATGGATCTTCTGTGGTGGCTCCGGTCCCCGGAAGTCCTTCCATCCGCTGCTGTGGACGGTGATTACCACAGATGCCAGCCTGTCGGGCTGGGGTGGAGTCCTGGGCACCCTGTCTGCCCAGGGCACTGGGTCGGGGGAGGAATCATCCCTTCCGATCAACATTTTGGAATTAAGAGCGATAAAACTCTGTCTCTTCCAGTGGTCGGATCGACTTCGGGGCTGTCCGGTTTGGGTACAGACGGACAATGCTACCATGGTGGCTTACATCAACCACCAAGGGGGCACCAGGAGGGCCCGGGAGGTGACCGACATTCTGTCTTGGGCCGAGACTCATGTCCCGGCGATTTCAGAGGTTCACATTCCGGGTATGGAGAATTGGCAGGCCGACTATCTGAGCCGCCAGACCCTGGACCAGGGGGAATGGTCCCTACACCCGGAGGTCTTCCAACTGCTGTGTGCGAAATGGGGATCCCCGGACGTGGATCTGTTCGCGTCTCGACTAAACCACAAGGTGGAAAGGTTTGTGGCAAGAACGCGCGATCCTCTGGCAGACGCCTCGCGTTGGTGGCCCCTTGGCATCAGTATCGTCTGATGTATGCCTTTCCTCCGATTCAGTTGTTGTCAAGGTTCCTTCGCAGGTTGACCTCGGAACCGCACCTGGTGATTCTAGTGGCACCGGACTGGCCACGCCGGTCCTGGTACGCGGACATTGTTCACCTGGCAGTGGCGCCTCCTTGGCGGCTGCCAATGCGGGACGATCTACTGTCTCAGGGACGATCTTCCATCCTGCTTTACAGTCGCTGGCTTTAACGGCCTGGCTGTTGAGACCCAGGTCCTGAGAGACAGGGGTCTCTCCCCTGAGGTCATTCCTACTCTGATCAAGGCTAGGAAAACCTCCTCTGGTAAAGTCTATTACCGTACCTGGAAAGCTTATTTCGCCTGGTGTGAGTCCAGGGGGTTCTCCCCTCGCTCGTACTCGGTGTCGAGAGTGCTAGCTTTCCTCCAGTCGGGGGTGGACCAGCACCTGGCGCTGGCCACGATAAAAGGGCCAGGTGTCTGCACTGGCTATTCTTTTCCAACGCCCTGTGGTGTCTCATTCCTTAATTCGCACCTTCCTTCAAGGTGTGTGACATTTGGCTCCTCCCAGGAGGGAGCCTTTACCTCCATGGGACTTGAACTTGGTTCTGTCCGTATTACAGCGTTCTCCCTTTGAAAATATTCGGGAGATATCGTTGCCTTTTTAGTGGCGTTGTCTTGCCGCTCTCCTTACTTAGTAATTCACACGGATAAGGTTGTCTTGCGACCACACCCGTCTTTTCTTCCTAAGGTGGTCTCTGAGTTCCACCTTAATGAGGACATTGTCCTGCCTTCGCTTTGTACGAAGCCTAAGTATCCCAAGGAGGTTGCATTGCATTCCTTGGATGTTGTCAGGGCGATCAGGGTTTACCTGTCATCCACTGAATCCTTTCGGAAGACGGATTTCCTCTTTGTTCTTCCTGAAGGACCTCGGAAGGGCATGGCTGCGTCTGCAGCGACCATTGCCAAATGGATCAGACAGACCATTGAACAGGCCTATGCTTTGAAGGAACGGTGTTCCACCCTTCCCTGTTAAGGCGCACTCTACCAGATCTTTGAGTGCGTCCTGGGCCTACTGGCATCATGCCTCGGTGGCCCAGGTGTGCAAGGCTGCGACTTGGTCGTCAGTGCACACCTTTTCAAAATTCTATAAGGTAGATGTTCTAGCATCAGCTGATGCCTCCTTTGGCCGCAAAGTTCTCAGTGTGGCGGTGTCGTGAGGGACCCTTGTTTTGTTGTGGGTCCCTGACTGTTGGGGTTGTTTTATCCCCTGGATATTTGCTTTCCTGGGCTGTTGCTCCTGTTGAGCTTTTTCTGTTGCCCAGAAGGTTCTCTTGCTGTGCGTGTAAGGTTCCTTTCTCTGATGTGGGTACTGCGTTGCCTTTTTTCTACGGTTGCGTCTCCCACCCCTCATGTCTACACTGCTTTGGGACATCCCAATAGTGATGACTTATGCCCCTTGCACTACATAGAAAAGGTAAGTCTGCAGATAATCTGCACGTGTGTATGGGGCATTAGAGGTGGCGGCGACTGTTGGAGGACGTAGGAGAAAATGGAATTTTTGTAAAATCTTACCTGTAAAATTCCTTTCTCTGAGTCCTCCGACAGTCGCCGCCCCCACCCCGCCCCTCTTTTGGGGTTCTTTCTTGTACACTTACTGCTATGCTACCAAACTGAGTTGGGAGTGTCACTGCAGGGGGTATTGACCAGAGGGACAGCCCCCATGGGTGTGTATATGCCTAGCTACTCCTGCGGAGCAGAAGTCAATACCCAATAGTGATGACTTAGAGGTGGCGGCGACTGTCGGAGGACTCAGAGAAAGGAATTTTACAGGTAAGATTTTACAAAAATTCCGTTATATATGTGTGTATTGTGTATATGTATGTGTGTGTATATATATATATATATATATATATATATATATACATACAGTGCCTTGCGAAAGTATTCTGCCCCCTTGAACTTTTCAACCTTTTACCACATTTCAGGCTTCAAACATAAAGATATAAAACTGTAATTTTTTGTGAAGAATCAACAACAAGTGGAACACAATCATGAAGTGGAATGAAATTTATTGGATATTTCAAACTTTTTTAACAAATAAAAAAACTGAAGGGGGCTGAATAATTTTGCACGCCCAATTTTTAAGTTAATACTTTGTAGCGCCACCTTTTGCTACGATTACAGCTGTAAGTCGCTTGGGGTATGTCTCTATCAGTTTTGCACATCGAGAGACTGAAATTTTTGCCCATTCCTCCTTGCAAAACAGCTCGAGCTCGGTGAGGTTGGATGGAGAGCATTTGAGAACAGCAGTTTTCAGTTCTTTCCACAGATTCTCGATTGGATTCAGGTCTGGACTTTGACTTGGCCATTTTAACACCTGGATATGTTTATTTGTGAACAATTCCATTGTAGATTTTGCTTTATGTTTTGGATCATTGTCTTGTTGGAAGACAAATCTCCGTCCCAGTCTCAGGTCTTTTGCAGACTCCATCAGGTTTTCTTCCAGAATGGTCCTGTATTTGTCTCCACCCATCTTCCCATCAATTTTAACCATCTTCCCTGTCCCTGCTGAAGAAAGCAGGCACAAACCATGATGCTGCCACCATGTTTGACAGTGGGGATGGTGTGTTCAGGGTGATGAGCTGTGTTGCTTTTATGCCAAACATAACATTTCGCATTGTTGCCAAAAAGTTTGATTTTGGTTTCATCTGACCAGAGCACCTTCTTCCACATGTTTGGTGTCTCCCAGGTGGCTTGTAGCAAACTTTAAACGACACTTTTTATGGATATCTTTAAGAAATGGCTTTCTTCTTGCCACTCTTCCATAAAGGCAGATTTGTGCAGTATACGACTGATTGTTGTCCTATGGACAGAGTCTCCCACCTCAGCTGTAGATCTCTGCAGTTCATCCAGAGTGATCATGGGCCTCTTGGCTGCATCTCTGATCAGTCTTCTCCTTGTATGAGCTGAAAGTTTAGAGGGACGGTCAGGTATTCGTAGATTTGCAGTGGTCTGATACTCCCATTTCAATATTATTGCTTGCACAGTGCTCCTTGGGATGTTTAAAGCTTGGGAAATCTTTTTGTATCCAAATCCGGCTTTAAACTTCTCCACAACGGTATCTCGGACCTGCCTGGTGTGTTCCTTGTTCTTAAAGCGGAGTTCCGGGCACAGAAGTCATTTTTCAATAAACATACCCCCGGGACAGGCAGGGCTAGCACATTCCACAAAGGCTAGCCTCTGATCTGTCCCGGTTCGCACTTACCTTTTAGAAGAAATACTCACTTATAAAATTTCTTCCACAGCGTTTCCATCTCTCTTGTGGGCAGCTGAAGCCGGCGCGGTCCTCTTCGGCGTCTTCTTCTCCCAGAATGCGCCTGCACCGGCCCCTCTCGTCACTTCCGGTGCGGTGCCGCATTCCTCCACAGCTTCTGGGCATGCCCAGAAGCTGTTAAGCAGGGGAATTGACAAGCGGGGCCGGTGCCGTCGCATTGATTCCTGGGAGCGATGACGTTCAGCTCCCAGGAATCAGTGCAAGCCCGGAAGTGACGGCGGAGCCGCGGCACAGAGGGAGGAAGTGAAGACTAGGTGAGTATCTTCGATCTTCAATTACAAGGTGAGTAAATAAAAAAGAAAAACCTAACTATCCAATTCCTTTTCAGGTGAAGGTGTAGAAGCGGACGGGCACAAAAAAAAAATATCGATTTTGTGCCCGGAACTCCGCTTTAATGATGCTCTCTGCGCTTTAAACAGACCTCTGAGACTATCGCAGTGCAGGTGCATTTATACGGAGACTTGATTACACACAGGTGGATTCTATTTATCATCATTAGTCATTTAGGTCAACATTGGATCATTCAGAGATCCTCACTGAACTTCTGGAGAGAGTTTGCTGCACTGAAAGTAAAGGGGCTAAATAATTTGCACGCCCAATTTTTCAGTTTTTTATTTGTTAACCAAGTTTGAAATATCCAATAAATTTCGTTCCACTTCATGATTGTGTATCACTTGTTGTTGATTCTTCACAAAAAATTACAGTTTTAAATCTTTATGTTTGAAGCCTGAAATGTGGCAAAAGGTCAAAGTTCAAGGGGGCCTAATACTTTCGCAAGGCACTGTGTATAATATATATATATATATATATATATATATATATATATATATATATATATATATATATATATGTGTGTGTACATGTGTGTGTATGTATGTATATGTGTATATATATATATATATATATATATATATATACATACATACATACACACACACACACACACACACACACACACACACACACACACACACACACACACACACGTTTTCTCCAAACTGTTCTGGATCACCATTTTGGCCTTTAGTATCATTAAAGCTCAATGCAAAAATGTTTAGTGCTGCTGCTACCATCCTTCAATCCTCAGCTCCACACAGTGCTCAGACTGAAAGGCTGCTGATGCCTCTGTGTACTGTGAACCACTGGAGGGGCAGTCTGTACTCGGCTAAACGTCAAATGGCAATATCCTTTATTACAATTACCTGAAACTGCTATAAAACAAGCAACGCGTTTCGCCATGATAAAGGCCTGACGGCTGACACTATTTTTTTTACATCATTTCAATAAAGGATATTGGCCATTTGACGTTTGCCCACTCTCCCTCCAGTGGTTCATCATCAAAGATCAAATCTCTACCTTAGCGGTTATTTTTCAGAGACCTTTTTCCTCTCACTTCTTAGTGTCGCTCATTGACAGACGCAGTCCTCTTTGATTAATATCAAATTGGGTTATACTGCCCTCTACAGGAGTAGGACACTAGGCAGAAGAAAACGTTCTGGCCACACCCTAGGGGCAGTCCCAGAGGGTATATCCTCTCACTTCCTGCTACAGGATGTCAGTTTTTTTCTGTCTAGTCAGGATCCCCGGGTCTTCACAAGGGTGTTGGCCCCAGTGTTGGCACTGTTGCGACAGCGAGGCATATCGATTCTAGGTTACCTAGACGATCTTCGGCTCCGTGCGGAGTCTCCGTAGACTCTGTTGCTAAACTTGGAGATCACCACGATCTCTTTGCAAGAGTTCGGGTGGCTGGTGAACTTGCAGAAGTCATCTCTGGTTCCCACCAGGAGGCTGGAATATCTAGGTCTAATTTTAGACACATCCAGGGCAAAAGTGTTTCTCCCTGCGGAGAAACTCCAGAAGATTCAATCAACGATTCAGTTGTTACTATCCGACAACTGGCCTTCCCTTCGGACTTGCATGAGGGCCCTGGGTCTGATGGTGGCTTCCTTCGAGGCAGTACCATTTGCCCAGTCCCATACCCAAATCCTTCAAAAAGAGATTCTTCTCAAATGGAACCGGAATCCAGATTCCCTGGACAATCGGATCCGACTGAGCGAGCGGACCAGGGAGTCTCTGGTCTGGTGGCTTCGGTCTCCGATGCTCAGCCAGGGGAAGTCATTTCTTCCAATATACTGGACGATTGTCACCACGGATGCCAGTCTATCCGGGTGGGGAGGAATTCTCGGCAAATTATCTGCTCAGGGGCTTTGGTCCCTGGAAGAGTCCAGGTTACCGATAAATGTATTGGAACTAAGAGCGATCAGACTTTGTCTGATTCATTGGACCGAGCAGCTCCGGGGCAGCCCGGTGCGGATCCAGGCGGACAATGCCACAGCAGTGGCTTACGTCAATCACCAGGGGTGCACCAAGAGTGTCCTGGTGGCCAGAGAAGTGGCCAGCATTCTTCGTTGGGCGGAACGGATTGTTCCAGCTCTCTCTGCGGTATTCATTCCGGGGGTGGAGAATTGACAGGCAGATTATCTCAGCCGTCAGATTCTGGATCAAGGGGAATGGTCTCTTCATCCAGAGGTATTCCACCAACTGTGCCTTCGTTGGGGAACCCCGAATGTAGATCTGTTGGCATCTCGGCTCAACAGGAAAGTGCGGAGGTTTGTGGCTCGCTCCCGTGATCCTCTAGCAGACGCACTGATCGCCCCGTGGGGGCAGTATCAGCTATTGTATGCCAGTTATCCTGGTAGCTCCGGACTGGCCTCGTCGGGTCTGGTACGCCGACCTGGTCAGGCTGGTCGCAGACGTTCCTTGGAGACTTCCTCTCAGGGAGGATCTGCTGTCGCAGGGACCGATCTTCCATCCTGCTTTACGATCGCTGGCTTAAAGGCCTGGCTATTGAGACCCAGGTGCTGTAGGACAAGGGGTTGTCAACTTCAGTGATTCCTACTCTAATTAAAGCAAGGAAAGCGACTTCCAGAAAAGTCTATCATCGCACATGGAAGTCTTATATTGCGTGGTGTGAATCCCTTGGGTTCCCTCCACGTTCTTATTCGGTGGCCCGAATATTGGCTTTTTTGCAAAAGGGGGTTGAGCAGAAACTGACCTTGAGCACTATCAAGGGTCAGGTTTCAGCATTAGCAATCTTCCTTCAGAAGCCTCTGGCTACTCATTCCTTGATGCGGAGTTTCATCCAGGGAGTGCGACACCTGGCTCCACCAGTGCGCGCACCCTTACCGCCCTGGGATCTTAATTTGGTGCTGTCGGTTCTTCAGAAACCTCCCTTTGAAGATATCAGGGAGATTCCCTTGCTTACTTTATCCCAGAAGGTGGCCTTCTTGGTGGCCATTACTTCTGCACGCAGGGTGTCAGAACTGGCTGCATTATCCTGTCGTTCCCCATATCTGGTGGTTCATAGGGATAAGGTTGTTTTGCGTCCGAATCCATCCTTTCTGCCTAAGGTGGTTTCAGAGTTTCAGTTGAATGAGGACATTGTATTGCCTTCCCTGTGTCCTAAGCCCAGTCATCCTCGAGAATTCGCGTTGCATTCCTTGGATGTAGTTCGGGCGATCAGGGTATACTTGAATACTACGGATTCATTTCGTAAGATGGATTCACTGTTTGTGATCACGGATGGCCCTAAGAAGGGGTTGCCTGTTTTTGCCTAGACTATCTGTAGATGGATCAGACAGACGGTGGTACAGGCTTATTCTATTTAAGGGTCGGGATCCCCCGTTCCCTGTTAAGGCGCGCTCTACTCTGGCGCTTAGTGCTTCCCGGGCCTTCCGCCATCAGGCGTCAGTGGTTCAGGTTTTCAAGGCGACTACTTGGTCGTCGGTTCATACCTTTACAAGATTGTATAAGGTTGAGGTGCTGGCATCGGCGGATGCCTCTTTTGGCCGCAAGGTTCCTGCAGGCTGCTGTTTGAGGAGACTGTTGGTCTACCTCGAGGGTTTGTTGGGTTTTTTCACTTAGGTCTCATCTTTTTGTTCGATGAGTCCCTTGATGCTTCTGGTTGGCTCCAGTTGGGCCTTCTGGATTTTGATTTCTGTTCCCACCCCTCATTTGTGGCACTGCTTTGGGACGTCCCAATTTGATATTAATCAAAGAGGACTGCGTCTGTCAATGAGCGACAGAGAAAAATGGATTTTTGTAAAATCTTACCGTAAAATCCTTTTCTCTTAGCTCATTGACAGACGCAGTACCCACCCCTCTATCTTTGAGTTGGGTTAAATTCTCTGACACTGCTTTGTGACATAACTGACATCCTGTAGCAGGAAGTGAGAGGATATACCCTCTGGGACTGCCCCTAGGGTGTGGCCAGAACGTTTTCTTCTGCCTAGTGTCCTATTCCTGTAGAGGGCAGTATAACCCAATTTGATATTAATCAAAGAGGACTGCGTCTGTCAATGAGCTAAGAGAAAAGGATTTTACGGTAAGATTTTACAAAAATTCATTTTTTTTTTGGGGGGGGGGTCACTCACATTGCTTCCTGTGTACACTCTCTACTCCAGATAGAACCCCTCTTGGACTATTGGGGATACCACCACTCTATCCTGCTTCTTAAAGCGGTAGTAAACACCGCTTGATGGCTTTTACCGCGCAGTGGGCTCTGAAGGGATGGCATATGAAGTATGCCGCCCCTTTAGAGTGCCGTGCTGCACATTTTTTTTTTTTTTTGTAAAAAAAATTTTTTGTTGTTGGTTTTGTGATGTTTTTTTGTTTTGTGTCTTTTTTTATTTTTTTTTTTATTTTACAGAACTTTATACCAACAAGTAGATTTCCGTCTCTTGTTGGGATGTGGTATTGTATTGTTTTTTGTTTCTCTCAGCTACAACTTGCTTTTAAACAGTTGGACTTGGTTTGTTGTTCCTGAAGTTCCCCTCTAGGGGGAATGGGGGAGGGCAGCCTGCTTCTTGATCAATTGCTAAGTGCAGTGGTCCTCAACTCCAGTCCTCAGGGTCCACTAACAGGCCAGGTTTTAAGTATTACCTTGGGGAGATGCAGACTAGAGTACTGCAATCACTGAGCAGCAAATGATATCACCTGGGTTGTATTTCAGTTATCTTGCAAACCTGGCCTGTTAGTGGGCCCTGAGGACCAGGGTTGGGGACCACTGCTAAGTGCATTTGTCAGCTTATCATTCAGGTTTATGATCTCAAGGGCAAGGCTCCCGCTCTGTTCTTATAATCCTCTCCCACTTTTTCTTGCCAACACAGCAGAGGCATGCTGGGAGTGGGAGGCGGTTATACAGGGCTGTCCTTACAGCTTTGTTTTGGCAGTGTCCAATTTCCAGCAGCATTGACTGTTTTTAAATCCTTATGCTGCCACCATTAGTAAATAAATATATATTAAAAAAATATATAATTTTTCATCTTTGTTTTAAACTTTTTTTTTTTTACATTTCAGTTACTTCCTGGTTTCCAGGCCTAGGCCAAAATGATGTTATTTATCCCAGGACGTCTTCAGGAGGGGTTCTAAGCACACCACCTGCCTGCATGCCTATGCTAAAGGCAAATGGATTCCAGGAAGTCAATGCTACGTGAATCGTCTGCCCTTACTCAAGATGGCCATAAAATGCTAGGGGGTTGTTTTTCCAAAGAGATCTCAGCAAAATAAAGCATGGAGACCTGGATGGATGGATAGATGGGGAAGTTGCTTTGCATAATAAAAATTAATTAAATCACATTGGTGGTGCTCATATGCAATATAGTTGTGCTTTAAGGTGGCAGCATATCCCAGTGTACCTGAATATTCATCCTGTGTCCTGTAATGCACTCCAAATAAAGGAATTTTACTGCAAGTAAAACCCCCATTATCTTTCCTGCTCTTCCACATAAATCTTCTATTAAATTATACTGAGGGCCCCCCGATCGATCGCTCCATGCACACTATTTATTTGCTCTAAAAACTTCTCTCATCGGAGAATATGTTAATGAACTGACGTTTCTTGCACACCCGCCTGGGGCTGACCAATAGCAGCCGCAGTACTGAAAGATTGCTTTACTAAAGGCAAATAGACTGTTCACTTTGCAAGGGAAGTTGTCCCTGTACTTTAAACAAGGCTTAACAACTTGAAGGCCGGGAATTTTCTGGCACTTTTTTGTTTCCATGTGAAAGTTTTTTTTTGCTTTAAAATTAGAACCCCCCCAACATTATTTTTATTTGTAAGCAGAGGCCCTAGAGAATACATTGGGGGGTTTTGCAATTTTTTATGTCGCATGGTATTTGCACAGTGTTTTTCTAAACGTAGTTCAGTATTTGTTAAAACTTTAAAGTGGTTGTAAACCCACTTTAATTACTTTCTATAGGTAAGCCTAGATTAAGGCTTACTTATAGGTGCTGTAAATATCTTCTAAATAGTGATGGGCGAACATCTGCCAGGACGGTTCACGCGAACTCGCTCAAATGTTCGCGAACCCCATTCATTTTAATGGCTGGCGACCATTAAAAACCTCCAGGTCATATTTGAAGTCACAATATACTTACTAGCTGTGAACACATAGTCCCACAACATGGACACTGACATACCAGAAGTATTGCTATTGGAAAAGTTGGCATAACATTTTTTTTTTTTCCAGCAAAAAAATATATATTTTTTTCTAAATCAGCCAGAACTGACAGCAGCCGGTAAATACATATAGGGTCCATTCACACGTCTGTAAAATGGGTCAGCATCCATTCCACAATTTAGCGGAACGTTTACAGACCCATTGATTTTCAATTCCAGTCTGAAAAATTAGGCATTCACAGGATACAGAAGTAAGTGTCGGCCATTCCAGGCCCCAAAAATTAGCCCACAGGCGTTCAGCCAGAGAATACAAAGTTCTTTGCTGTCAGGTGAACGCCTGTGGGCTAATTCTTGGGGCCTGTTGTGGCGACACTTACTTATGTATCCTCCTGTGAATGCCTAATGTACCTCCAGCCACAGAATACAAAGTTCTTTGCTGTCAGGTGGAGGTACTTTAGGCATTCACAGGATACAGAAGTAAGTGTTGGCCAGTACAGGCCTCAAAAGGTAGCCCACAGGTGTTCACCTGACAGCAAAGAACTTTGTATTCTGTGGCTGGAGGTTTCTGTGTGGAGCAGGGACAGAGTGTTAGTGACACAAATCGCTAGCTAATAGGTCCACGAAAGTCTTTTGTCAGTGTAGGGAGAGGTTGCTGTGTGTGGCAGGGACAGACTATAGCAATTAGGCATTCAACGGACATAAAAGGCCTTTTATGCTGCTGTATTTACCTAAGACAGGGACCATGAATTGTTATGGGTGGTGGTGGATATTAGTGGCCTGTCATGAGGAATTTGAATCAAACATGGTCTACTGGTCACATGTGTTGAATTCCTCCGAGATCCATGCATCATTCATTTTTAGAAATGTGAGGTAGTCAACACTGTTGTGAGCTAGGCGAGTGCGCTTATCGGTCACGATCCCCCCTGCTGCGCTGAACGTCCTTTTTGGACAGGACACTGGACGAGGGGCAAGCCAACAGTTCCATTGTAAATTGTGCAAGCTCTGGCCAGAGGTCAGGCCTGCCCACCCAGTAGTCCAGGGGTTCATCACTTCTCAGAGCGTCCACATCGGCCGTTAACCCGATGTAGTCGGATACCTGTCGGTCTATGCGCCATTCCCTGATGCTGGAGCCTTTGCAGTCAACGCATAAGTCGTGGTAAGCCCAACACTCACCTAGGGACGATCCGCTGGACGGATGGAAAATAGGGTTTCCATCCGTCCAGATTTGACGGATTGGGTGTCAGCACCCGCGGATATGTCTCCGCTGACATCCGATGCCCCATAGACATGCATGGGGGGGACCGTTCAGATCCGCCAAAAAAAAACGCACAGGCGCCCTAAGAAGGCACCTGGACTCCCATCAACGAGCCCAGTGGGAGCAATGCCGTCAGAACCCACAAAGCCACACTCAAGGCTCTCACGCCTCTTCTTCTCCTCCTCACAATTGTCCTCCACTCCACCTTCCATCATGCCGTCCTCACGTTTTTTTTAGAAAAAGGCAGGCTTCCATGGCCCAAATGTTGGGAGCGTAAAAAAATGATGACGCCGGATAACCCTCTTGCCCAACGGTTGACCGATGGCTTGTCGGAACTGATAGCCCTCCAAATACTGCCATATAAACTGGTGGACGCAGAGGCCTTTCTAAAAATTTGTGACCATTGGAACACCACTATGGAAGGTCCCAGGAAGGAAATATTTCTCGCAGAAGAGCATCCCAGAGCTATATGGCCATGTTCAGCGGCAAGTGAATGTATCTCTGGCACACAGTGTCTGTGCCAAGATACATCTGACCACAGACACGTGGTCTAGCAAACACGCGCAGGGAAGGTATATAACTTTTACTGCCCACTGGGTGAACCTTCTGACAGCCGTCAAGCATGTAATCCATAGCACCCGTGTAGATTTGGTTTTACCGCCACGGTTTGCATGCAGGCCTGCCTCTTCTCCTCCTCTATCCTCCCTCTCCTCCTCGGCTGACTCCTCCTTTTCCGCTGCTACTGTCTCTTCCGCTGCACCTCCCAAGATCCCCAGAACCTATTCCACATGCCAGGTGAGACGTTGCCATGCTGTGCTGCATCTGTTGTGCCTGGAAGCCAAGAGCCACACTGGTCCTGCACTCCTTTCAGCTTTGCATTCACAGGCAGATCAGTGGCTAACACTGCTCAATTTGACAGTTGGTAAAGTGGGTGCCAATCTGCTGAGCGCGCTGCAACAGGGCAAAATTACACACTTGCCATGCTTGGCACACATCCTGAACTTGGTCATGCAGTGATTCGTTGTCAAATACCCTGGGGTCCAGGACGTGTTGCGGCAGGCCAGGAAAATCTCAGCCCATTTCAGAAGATCTTACACAGCCATGGCTCGCCTTGCTGACATTCAGCGGCGACACAACCTGCCCGTCAGACGTCTTATTTTTGACTGCCCGATGCGATGGAACTCAACCTTGTATATGCTTGATAGGCTGCTCCAGCAGAAACGTGCAGTTAATGACTACCTGTGTGAACTCTGCAGCAGGGCAGGTTCTGGGGAGCTTGGGTTTTTTCACCGCGCCAGTGGCTGCTCATGCGTGACGCATGCAGACTTCTGCGGCCATTTGAGGAGATCACCAAACTGGTCAGTCGCAGCCAGGGCACCATCAGTGACGTTGTACCTTATGCCTTCTTTCTGGAGCGTGCATTGTGTCGTGTCATTGATCAAGCCGTCAAGGAGCAGGAAGATGAGGATGTTGCAATGCTGGATAAATATAGAAAGCACATTATAGTGGATTTGTATTGTGCAGCAATACTACAAAGAGTGACAAACGCAATTAGAAAAAAGTATTATAACTGGTGTGATAGACCAGTGGCCCCCCAGGTTGAAGCAGGGTGTTATATTACAATATACTTTTCATAATAGTGAATTTGGGTACTGCAGAAATTTTGCCTCTGCATCATCGACATCACCTTCCCCACCACGAACAGAGATCTCGGAGTAGGCAGCAACAGCAGGGACCAACCTTCTTGGGCGGATCTGGGTACTGTCATCTAGAGTGCTAAGTGGCAGCTGTTGCTACCTCCTCTTCCTGATCCAATGCCAAGAATGGTTGTGCATTGTAAATGTCTTGTGATGGATCGGAAAATAATTCCTGTGACTCAAGCAGAGGATATATGGGGGTGTTGGTGTCTTTGGGGTGCACACAGCAGAGGGTGCTGATAGAGAGGATGAAGAGGAGGAAGGCTGAGTGAGCCACTCAACCAAGCCTGGTGCGTCCTTTGATGTAATTGAACACACCTTCTGCAACTTCCCACTTTGGCTCCAGCCTGGTACTCCTGCCCTACCACCCCTGCGGAAGGGCCTGCCTCTTCCTCTGCCTGTCATTTTTTTTAATGACCCTGTGACAAAAGTCTCTAGAGAAGCGCAGTATATGTGGAAGAAGGTATATAACACCCCGCTTCAATCTGACGTTTTGGGGGGGCCACTGGTCTATCACACCAGTTATAAAAAAAAAAATTCCCAGTAACTGTCACTGTGTGTAGCAGAGGTAATGCAGCAAAAGAGGCAACATTTTTTGCAGTACCCAAATACACTATTATGAAAGTATAACACGCCGCTTCAAATCCACTATAATAGGCTTTCTATATTAGAAAGTAAATTATAAGTGTATTACACCCCTATATACTGCACTTCAAACAATAGTACACCTATACCAGTCCTTGACTTTTGTGGACCTATTTGCTAGCGATTTGTGTCACTAACAGTCTGTCCCTGCTCCACACAGCAAACCTCTCCCTACACTAACAAAAGGCAGAATGTAAAATGGCAGCCAGATCAGGTCTATTTATAAAGGTAGGGGGTATGTCCATGTGCTGAAATGTCTCAATTGGCTGTCCTGTACCACCTGATGGATGTGTCATGGGTCAAAGTTCTTCACAATGTAAACTAATATGGCGGTCGCGAACATCACCATATGTTCAGTGAATTGCGAACAAGCAAAGTTCGCCGCGAATCGCAAGGCCATCTCTCCTCCTAAACTTGCACCATTTGAGATATTTGCAGTGCATGCAGCCGATGACGTCATCGGTGCATGCGCTCTGAAGAAACGGCCGCCCCTGCCGTTTCTTCAGAGCCCTGTGCTGTGACTGGCGGCTCCTGCGCGCATACGCGGGAGTGACGTCATGCGGCTTCGGCCAGTAATACTGCCGGAGTCCACAGACCCGGAAGAAGACGGGTGAACATGGATGCGGCCAGCAGCGTAGACATCGTGGGCTGCGTTGGGAGGCGAGTGTCCCATAATGTGCTAGTCTAATGCGATGCATACTAGCACATTATGCATTTACTTTGCAGGGAAGAAAAAACATTTTGGAGAAGTTTACTTCCTCTTTAAAGCTAAAAAAAAAATACATAAACCAGTTTCTTTTTGTAAAATATAAAAGATAATGTCATGCCAAGTAAATAGATAACAGACATGTCATTCTTTAAAATTGTGCACGCCCGCATAACGGTGACAAATGGCGCTTCAAAGGCCTTTACAGGTTACCAGTTTGGATGTACAGAGGAGGTCTGGCACTAGAAGTACTGCCTATGATCTGATGTTCAGGGCGATACCTCACATGTGTGGGACAATTGCGGTGTGTGTTCGCCTTTGCGCAGGACGGGGGCGCTTTCAATTTTATTTTTTTATGTTTACACTTTTGCTTTAGGCTCCATTCACACTACCACGACGTGTCAGCCTGACAAGTCGCAGTCCATTGACTGCTACAGGACCGGTTCTAATAGGAGCAACACAAGTCGCTCCGACTTAGAAAAAGGGTCCTGTACTACTTTGGGGCGACCCCGGAGTGACTTGCATAGACATTCATTCTGTGAAGTCCGTGCAAGTCGCACCAAGGTCGCGGTGCACGGGACTTTTACAGGTCGCCCCCGAAGTCGTGCCGCGTTAGTGTGAACCGGCACTTAGTTTTTATTTTATTGCTGTCACAAGGAATGTAAACATCACTTGTGACAGTAATAGACAGTGACCGGTACTCTTTATGGAGTCCCCCCTTTGCACTTGAAAGCATTCAAAACGCCAAGATCTGCGTTTCTGAATACTTTCATATTTTTTTAAAAATGGTGTCGGTAAACTGGAAGTAACGTCATGTCATTGAGTCTCTGCTATGGTAATCTGGAAGCAATCAAAGCTGATTCTGGCTTTCTTCAGGTCTCCGACTAGCCGGCGGACATGCTGGCTAGTAGCTCGGGTCTCCTGGAGGGGGGGGGGGGGGGAATGGGATGTCCCCTCTCGCTGCTTGTTATTACAAGATAGCTGTCTGTTGGCTTTAAAATAAGGTACCAGGGTGATGCCTGCAGCTGCACATCATCCCGGGGTACAACCACTTGAAATCCAATGACACGCCAGGTATGTAATTTGGCAGCAAGTGGTTAATAAATTGGGTGAAGCTCTTATGACCTCCACCATCCAATCAAAAATGCTGCTCTTTTTTTTTTTTTTTCTTCTTTACAAAGAAAAATTTCACCACATTCATTCACTTTGCATGGGAACAGCATATTTGCCTGTAATAAGTCAATTCCCACTTGACCTCCAGAAGGTTCGCCCCAACCCCCCCCAGTATCATCTATCTCTGTCCTGCCCAGCCTGAAAGTCCCTTTCATTCGTTGGATTTCAGTTCTTTCAATCATGGGGGTTCAGCATCACATCTGAGGATTAACTAGGGTGGTCTACATGCAAATGTACCCTGTTCCTGCCTAGGAATGCCAACTGCTCCAGACAGACTTACAACCACTAAGGCAATTTAATGTTTGTATGGCTTCCCCCAAGAGCCAGCCCACTGCCTGCATCAGGTCTTAGGCAGGAAGCTATGTGTACAGCACCCTGCTGGCCCCTCCCATCAGCTAGCTATCACAGAGACCTAGTGATGACATCACTTGGTCTAGAATGAGGTCTAGAATTGTTGTCACAATCTCCATGTTCAATTTACAGAACGCCTCACATTCATGGAGGAAAAAGTAAGGCGTTCCTCCAGAGTCACACCCTCCTATCAAAATGTTTTGAGATGCATAACTCCTCCCAAGAGGCGGCCCACCGCTTGCATCAGGACGGAGGGCTCTTGAGAGGAGTAGGAACTAGGGCTGCAACTAACGATTAATTTGTCTGTCGACTAATCTATTGATTATTTTTACGATTAGTCGACTAATCTAACGATTATTTAAATTTTTTCTTTTTTTGCTTAATTGTTTTTTTGATTAGCTAATTAATCCTGTAATTAATACAGACCCCACAGTAAGCCCTCCCACCTAGTACAGACCACTTAGTAAGCCCCCCCCTCCCAGTACAGACCCCTCAGTAAGCCCCCCCTCCCAGTACAGACCCCTCAGTAAGCCCTCCCACCTAGTACAGACCACTTAGTAAGCCCCCCCTCCCAGTACAGACCCCTCAGTAAGCCCTCCCACCTAGTACAGACCACTTAGTAAGCCCCCCCCCTCCCAGTACAGACCCCTCAGTAAGCCCTCCCACCTAGTACAGACCACTTAGTAAGCCCCCTCCCATTGCAGACCCCTCAGTAAGCCCTCCCACCTAGTACAGACCACTTAGTAAGCCCCCTCCCATTGCAGACCCCTCAGTAAGCCCTCCCACCTAGTACAGACCACTTAGTAAGCCCCCCTCCCATTGCAGACCCCTCAGTAAGCCCTCCCACCTAGTACAGACCACTTAGTAAGCCCCCCTCCCATTGCAGACCCCTCAGTAAGCCCTCCCACCTAGTACAGCTGGCAGACCCCATGAACCCCAATAACAGATCCTATACACCCCCAGCTGGCAGACCCCATGTACCCCAATGACAGATCCCATGTACCACCAGCTAGCGGACCCCATGAACCCCAATCAATGACAGACCCCATGTACCCCAATGACAGATCCCATTTACCACCAGCTAGCAGACCCCATGAACCCCAATGACAGACCCCATGTACCCCAATGACAGATCCCATGTACCACCAGATAGCAGACCCCATGAACCCCAATGACAGACCCCATGTACCACCAGCTAGCAGACCCCATGAACCCCAATGACAGATCCTATACACCCCCAGCAGGCAGACCCCCATGTACCCCCCACTGACAGGTCCAATAGACTCTAATGACAGGTCCCATGTCCCCCCAGTATTAGATCCCATGTCTCCCATGCACCCCAATCCCAGCATATGACTCCGGACACTCACTTAGTAAATGCCTCTCCCAGGTCTATGACCACCGCGGTCTTCTCTCCCTGCGGTCTTCTCTCCCCACGTCCCCAGCCCCTTGTACGGCGGCATCTCCTCCTCCCCGGCCCCGGTGTTCTGCTGCGGCACACTGATTTCTCCCGGCCGGAAGCGGCGCTGCGGCCGGCCAAGGGGCGTGTGACGTCACACGTTGACGCGTCGACGCCTTTCACGCACGTCGACGATTTTTTGTAGTCGACGCGTCGTGGCAGCCCTAGTAGGAACGCCAGGTACGCCAACTGCTGTTGACGTTCCTAGGCTGTTCCTGCCTAGGAACGGCAACTGCGTCAAACAGACTTCCAACCACTAAAGAGGGCTCTTGAGAGGAGTACTGAGGCATCAGGGCGGAGGGCTCTTGAGAGGAGTAGGAACGCCAGGTACGCCAACTGCAGTTGGCGTTCCTAGGCTGTTCCTGCCTAGGAACGCCAACTGCTCCAGACTTCCAACCACTAAGGCAGTTTAATATTTGTATGGCTTCCGCCAAGAGCCAGCCCACTGCCTGCATCAGGTCTTAGGCAGGAATCTATGTGTACAGCACCCTGCTGGCCCATCCCATCAGCTATCACAGATATCTAGTGATGACATCACTTGGTCTAGAATGAGGTATGAGGAAGTTTACACACCCTGGCAGAATTTATGATTTCTTGGCCATTTTTCAGAGAATATGAACACCACAAAAACTTTTTTCACTCATGGGTAGCGTTTGGCTGAAGTCATTTATTATCAATCAACTGTGTTTACTCTTTTTAAGTCATAATGACAACAGAAACTACCCAAATCACCCTGATCAAAAGTTTACATACCCCAGTTCTTAATACCGTGTATTGCCTCCTTTAACGTCAATGACAGATTGAAGTGTTTTGTGGTATTTGTGGATGAGGCTCTTTATCTTCTCAGATGGTAAAGCTGCCCATTCTTCCTGGCAGAAGCCTCCAGTTCCTGTAAATTGTGTCTTCCATGAACGGCACGTTTGAGATCTCTCCAGAGCGGTTCAATGATATTGAGGTCAGGAGACAGATGGCCACTCCAGAAAAACTTCACTTTATTCTGCTGTAGCCAAAGACAGGTGGACTTGGCCTTTTGTTTAGGATCATGGTCATGTTGGAATGTCCAAGTACGTCTCATGCACAGCTTCTGGGCTGATGAATGCAAAATTTCCTCCAGTATTTTTTGATAACATCCTGCATTCATCTTCCATCAATTCTCACCAAATTTCCTGTGCCTTCGTAGCTCACATATCCCCAAAACATCAGTGAACCACCTCCGTGTTTCACAGTAGGGATGGTATACCTTTCATCATAGGCTTTGTTGACTCCTCTCCAAATGTAGTGTTTAGGGTTGTGGCCAAAAAGCTCAATTTTGGTCTCATCACTCCAAATGACTTTGTGGCAGAAGGTTTGAGGCTTGTCTCTGTGCTGTTTGGCGTATTGTAAGCGGGATACTTTGTGGTATTTGTGTAGTAATGGCTTTCTTCTGGCGACTCGACCAGGCAGCCCATCTTTCTTCAAGTGTCTCCTTATTGTGCATCTTTAAACAGCCACACCACATGTTTTCATAGAGTCCTGTATTTCACCTGAAGTGATTTGTGGGTTTTTCTTTGCATCCCCAACAATTTTCCTGGCAGTTGTGGCTGAAATTTTAGTTGGTCTACCTGACCGTGGTTTGGTTTCACCAGAACTCCTCATTTTCCACTTCTTGATTAGAGTTTGAACACTGCTGATTGACATTCTCAATTCCTTGGATATCTTTTTATATCCCTTTCCTGTTTTATACAGTTCAACTACCTTTTCCTGCAGATCCTTTGACGATTCCTTTGCTTTCCCCATGACTCAGAATCCAGAAAAGTCAGTGCAGCACTGGATGAAAGATGGAAGGGTCTGTCAGTCCAGAAACTCATTGACATTTTATACACACACACTAATTACAAGCAAACAGATCACAGGTGAGAGGCTCCCTGAACACACGGGACCTGGTCGAAGGATTGGTACTACTCTTTTTGCAATAATATAAGAGTGGTTTTCTACTCATCCTCCTGTTCCATTTGTCCCGTTCGACCCCTATGGGATGTAGGTTTTGGTCCAGTGCCCGTCTCTAGGCCTTTTTCCCCTTTGGGTTTGGCACTTTGGTATCCATTACCCTTGTGGGATACACTTTTGGATCGTTGGTCTCAATGGTTTACCATGGGATATATATCCTATTATGCCCGGCATTGCTCTGTGATGGTCTGTTTAAAAGGCTTTAAGAAACAGTTATATGAACAATGAACTTGGTCCCTGAAGAAGCCACAATGGGAGCCTAACCGCTCAGCGAAACGCGTATGATTTGCCAAGTACTCTGTTTCTATTCATGGATATTACAATGATATTATGAATGTACAATCAACATTTTTATATTTACATATGTTTTTACTTGTTTTGATGAAATCAAAAAAGCTTATGAAATCAAAAAAGCTGTAATTCTTTTATCAAAAGGTTGTATGATATCTGAAGACAAATTTCACAGCCTTTAAAATCCCATTTCCATAGGGAGAGATGTGAGCCAAACTCTTTCATCCTTAGGATTTGAGAGATCTTTGGTGTCCTCTCTTCCCCTTCACCTTTTCTACTTGTGTGCATGTCATCAGGTCAACATCACTAGGGTATGTAAACTTTTGATCAGGGTCATTTGGGTAGTTTCTTTTGTCATTATGATTTAAAGAGGTTGTAAACCCACTTTTTTTATATTTACCAATAGGTAAGCCTATATTAAGGCTTACCTACAGGTGCTATAAATATCTCCTAAACATGCACCGTTTAGGAGATCTTTACGTGCCATTCCTTCAGAGCCCTATGCCGTGAACGGCGGCTCCCGTGCGCATGCATCGGGAGTGATGTAATCGCACCTCCAGTCAATCAGATGGCCGGAGGATGCGAACAAGGAAGAAGGGCGGCCGGACATGTTGGCTGCCCTGTTGCTGAGCGGGCGACACTACGGGGCTTCGTTTTTAGGCAAGTATTTCATAATGGGCTAGTATGCGATGCATTTTTTTTCATGTTTTTCTTACGTGGATTTACTTCCTCTTTAAAAAGAGTAAACACAGTTGATGGATAATAAATGGCTTCAGCCAAACACTAACCATGAGTGAAAGAAAAGTTTGTGTGTCATCATTCATATTCTCGGAAAAATAGCCAAGAAATCATAAATCCTGCCAGGGTATGTAAACTTATGAGCACAACTGTACAAATAAAGTATCTTACTCTGAACATCCTAAAAATAACAAAACAAATAGTCACTTTGAGAGGCAGTTCACACTGCCGCGACCTCCAAGTCGCCTCATAAGGGGCGACTTGTTAGCGCGACTTTGCGCGTATTCAGCGCGACTTGTATGATAGACGACTTTGTATTTGGCCAATCAGAATATGATGGTTCTGGGTCATGCTCAATCACACAAAAAAAGTTATTAAAAATTGTCGTTTTTGATAGAGAGCCAATTATTGGAAAAAAAAAAAAAATTAGATCTTTGGATTTAGTGTCTGGGGGGGGGGGGGGTCTAAAAAGTGCATCTGTGAAGTTTATGCTCTGTAGCATGTCCAGAACCAGAAAAAAAGATAATTTTTCTTATAATTTTTAGTAGCACAGGCATAGGGCTCCTCTCCACCTGGGCGTTTTTGTTGCAGGCATTTAATCGGGCATTTTTGGAGGCAGGCATGACTTTTTTTGGATTTAGTGTCTGGGGGGTCTAAAAAGTGTACCTGTGAAGTTTCAGCTCTGTAGCAGGTCCTGAACCAGAAAAAAAAGATAATTTTTCTTAGAATTTTTAGTAGCACAGGCATAGGGCTCCGCTCCACCTGGGCGTTTTTGTTGCAGGCATTTATCGGGCGTCTTTGGAGGCATTCCTGCCTCCAAAGACGCCCAAAAAATGCCCGATAAATGCCTGCAACAAAAACGCCCAGGTGGAGCAGAGCCCTATGCCTGTGCTACTAAAAATTCTAAGAAAAATTATCTTTTTTTCTGGTTCAGGACCATTTGAATGGAAAGTCGGATCACAAGTCGCTTCAAATAAGATAAGGAGGCGACTCCCATTGAAGTCTATGGGACAAGTCGGATACAAGTCGCCTCAAAGTAGTACAGGACCCTTTTCTGAAGTCGGAGCGGCTACAGTAGTGCCAATTAAGACGGCTTAACATTGCTTTTGTTGTGTCAAGCGACTTGAGGGCACACAAGTCGCGGCAGTGTGAATGGACTCTTAGTCTTCCCTGTGAAAAAACATTCCATCCAATTTTTTAAAATAATGACTTTTTTTTTTTTTATTTGAATGCAAAACATACAATCATTTTATGTAATAAACAATTCTATTGGTAAACTTCTCCCCGGAAAGATTGTGTGGTGTAAGGCATTGCTTGAAGCCCCTACAGGCAAAGTTCGATACATTTGTCCGCTGAGCGGGTTCGCAAAGTAAAAAAACAAAAAAAAAAAAAAACACAAGACGTCTGAGGGGATCTGAGCGCAGCCTGTGAAAACACTCCTCGTGGTGTAATAAAATAAAAAAATTAAAAAAAACTCCATTGTGCTCAACCGATACGTTTAGAGGGGATTATACCAAGCATACCCAAACTTGTACATTTTTATAGTTGCACCTTTTAAAGTTAGTACTAATATACTATAAAATAACTTTACAAAACACCATCAGAAACCATCCATAAAGTGCCACTACCATAAAAATAAAAAAATGGGGGGAGGGGGGTGTACCCCTCGAAGGGAGGAAGCTCATCTCCTCCACTAAGTGTTAGAGAGTTTCTGTTACAACATGATAGGAAGAAGGGGGGTGAGGGGTGTGATGAGACAGCCGACATCACAAAGCCACGGTAACACGGTACACGGCCGGAACCTCATTCCTTGGTCATGGAAACGGAAAAAAAAAAAGAAAAATCCCACACTGCACAACCAAATACGGTTCGTCAGTGACAGCATCGACCTTTCCGCTCCTGCCCTCCCATTGCAATGATTGTAGAGAAAGCATTGGTGGTTCCCGGTGACACATTCGGCTCCTGCAATGCCTGATTCGATGTCTCCTTCGGATGTTAAGGGGCCCACGACTGTGGCCAGCAGAGACGGCAGCGTTGCCCCGTATTATAACGTGGAGTTCTGCCCGTCTGGGTCGGTGTCGTTGTTACCCGGTGTGGGGTGATTGGGCAGGATGTCTAGTTCATCCACTTGTGGCGTCGGGTGCATGACCACCAGCTGGTCCTGGGGGATGTCGGCGGCCGCCGCGGCCAGGTTTGTGATGGATTTGCTTTTGACGCACTGAAAGTCCACGTGTCTGCTCTTCCCTTCCTCCTTCTCCCAGGACATCCGGATGAAGGGTCGCTGGACGTAGTTGTAGATGACCTCAGGTCGCCCTCCGGGCCTCTTCTTCACCTTCTCTTTGTATGTTGGGTAACCTAGAAGGAACAAAGAAAACAAAAATTAGAAACTGATGCATCTGGGTGCGTCCAACCAAGCCATTTTCCCAAAGGCCATTTAAACCCCCAAAAACACAATTTACTGCAGCTTACCCATCCTGAGAGGTGGTGACTGCTCTCATTTTCTATTTTCAGGCTAAGAGCATTTCTGGCAAGTACAGGAAAATTCCTGTTGATCCTACCAGAAATCTAGTTTCTTTGTCACTTTTTAGTTAGGTTTAGGTTAGAATTCTACAAAATGTCCCTGTCCCCCCACCATCTATGCCAGGCATCACTAAATGGCATACTGCGATCCGGACCGAGTCACTGTCCCATTTGGACCGCCATGGTCCTGCCCGTTTAGGAGATGGTTCTTCACCTCAGTCACCGCTGTCATTCACACATCAGAGTGGAGAGGGAGGCAGAGCAGTTCGAGACAAACCAGGAGGCAAATCAGCTTTCAATGAAGGGTGGGAGCAGGAGCTGCTGGAGTTAACATTTCAAGTTAATCAGCAGGTAAATGGTTGCTAGGACCACCTTTCATCCTAGCAACCAATCACATGCTGAATGAACTTTTAAAATTATCTCTGGAAGCTCTTTCACAGGGGGTGGGGTAGAGCTGTAATGTGAATGTGGGTGCAGAGCTGCAGGGGGCTGTGATTTAAATAGAGGAGGGAGCACAGAGCTGCAGGGGGCTGCGATTTAAATAGAGGAGGGAGCACAGAGCTGCAGGGGGCTGCGATTTGAATGAAGGAGGGAAGCACAGAGAGCTGCAGGGAGCTGTCATTTCACTGGGGGGGGGGGGGGCACAGAGAGCTACAGGGAGCAATCATTTGAATAGAGTAGGGGGACACAGGACACAGAGCTGCAGGGTGCTTTCATTCGAATTGAGAAGGAAGCACGGAGCTGCGGGGAGCTGTGATCTGAATGGAGGAGGGATCCCAGAGCTGCAGGGGGCCGTGATGTGAATGGAGGAGGGAGCCCAGAGCTGCAGGGGGCTGTGATATGAATAAAGGAGGGAGCACAGAGCTGCAGGGGGCAAGGAGTTGCAGGGGGCTGTGACTTGAATTGGGGGGGCACAGAGGTGTTAGGGGCTGCGATTTGAATGGGAGGGGGGGCAGATGTGAAATGGGGCCAGAGGATACCACTATGAAGAGGGAGGACTGAAGACACAGATGTAAGAAAGGGATTGTGATATAAGAGGAGGGGGACTGATGTGAAGGGCCCAAGTCATTACACAATTATGTGAATTCGGACCTCTGCTGGAAGAAAATTTTTCTGATTAGACCTCCTTAAATTAAAATTCAATCCCCCTGATCAATGCTGACTGACCTGTGTGTAACAAAACAAACAAACAAAAAAAAAAAAAGGGATATGTATACACATGCCTATTTTCTGGTCACTCTGGTCCAGTCAGGCGATTTGGCTCCCTTGTGTCAGCCAGTAGTGGCTGCAGGGGAGAAGATAGATCACAGAGTGGCTGGGACATGGGAGCTTGTGGTTGACATCACCACTCCTGGAATTTCCAGCCGTTGTCGAGTGCTCTGACACAGGGGAGCCGGATCACATGAACAGACTGGAGCAGGCTGAAAATAGGCAAGTATATACTGTAACGGAACCGCGACCCACATTATATGTTTGTGGGCTTCTGTCAGTATACGGCTTCCTCCAGTCTTGAACATAGATTATCAGATATTCTATCCGCGCACCCCCCCCCCCCCCCCCCCATAGAAAACTAGACAGGACTTAGCTTCTAGAGAACTAGAACCTTTATTGAACAACTCACACCAAATATATACAGGATGGACATCCCCCCTCCTGATCAGATTACCCTACCAGGTCAGGTGCCTGAATACATTATCATATGCAGATATTAAGTACAGAAATATAATTAACCTGAACTAATTATCCAAAGAACCACCAACACAAACCGTATTCTACTTTTCCACCAGTAACTAATAGATGACAATGATTCAATCAACCTGAGCCAATTAACTAGCAGACTGCCATCCTCGAGCTCCTGAAATACAATACACATCATAAGTGTAAACACAGAACCCACAGTAGATAACAGGTGAGTAAATCAGCATATTCAACGATGTGTGGAAGACAGGTGGTTGAGCGGATGATATTAGCATCTGCTATGAGTCTTACTGTCTTGGGGAGACTTGGAATTGAATCCAAACATTACTCTAAGGGCACCACATATAGCGTCTGTCTTTCATTCCCAGTGACGGTGAGAACCATCACATCTACACAGGTTAGTCACCGTAGTTGTTAGGAGGAGGAAGGGGACATTTTAAGATTGGTTTCGGGCTGGAATTCTACTTTAATATTACATTACCTTTTTAGTTTAGCGAACGGCCTACCCAGCTACCTTCTAGGACAGGCATTACTAAATAGCCGACTGCTGTCTGGACCTGGACCGAGACAATGTCTCATCCAGACCACCACAGTCCCACCATTTAAGAGCTGATCTAACCACCGCCATTTTCACAGAGTGGACAGTGGGAGGCAGGACAGCTCTGGACGGAGGGCCGGGTTTGTATATGGTGTGACTCTTTAATCTCAGATCCATCAGGAGAAGTGTGCATGCAGGAAATTCAAAAACTTCCAACGTCCAAACTCGTATCAAGCCCATATCCTGGTTGCTGTGGGCACAATCTTGGCTTTTGATTGATTGTGTACATGAAAGCTCCCACCACGTGTAATTTCTTACCTTCGATCCCCAGCCGGATTTTCTTGAGGCCTCTCTCCTTCAGGACAGACTTGGCCACGTCTCGGTTTTCAATGTACTTAAAGAATCGGTACAACTTGGTGCTGTAAATGACTGAAAACAGATAAAATGAAAGTTAACCCACTTTGTGAGCAGATATTCCCATCATGCAGTATTTGTACACCAAGGGTTAATTCACTCTACCACCAATGAGAAGTCTTAATGCAGGTTCACCGCAAGGACAAATACCAGTTGCTTCCCATGTGCCCTCACCACACCACAATGGTGATTTGAAGGCGGTTGTTTTGCATTCCATAGAATTGTAGAAATGCAAAATTTTTATGCAGCACCACTCATGACACTGCACCTTGCTGTGCTGCATAGATCTGAATGAAGTGTCATTTTTAGGTACTTTAAAGTTAAAAAAATTAAAAAGGTAAACTGTGTCTTGCATTGTAACAAGCACATAAACCATGGACATCAGTCTGCATTAGATTTAGCATTCGGACTAGTGTTATTGAGCTGTCGATAGTCTAGAACAGGGGTCTCCAAACTTTATAGACAAAGCTAGTTTACCTGTCCTTCAAATTTTTTTTTTTGGGGGGGGGCAGACTGTGGCCATTAGAAGAAAATGTCCTGACATCAGTGGGAGGACTAGCACCCCATCATTGGTGTCAGTGGTAGGAATAGTGCCCCATCATTGGTATCAGTGGGGGGGAATAGTGCCCCATCATTGGTATCAGTGGGGGGGAATAGTGCCCCATCATTGGTATCAGTGGGGGGGAATAGTGCCCCATCATTGGTATCAGTGGGGGGGAATAGTGCCCCATCATTGGTATCAGTGGGGGGGAATAGTGCCCCATCATTGGTATCAGTGGGGGGGGAATAGTGCCCCATCATTGGTATCAGTGGGGGGGAATAGTGCCCCATCATTGGTATCAGTGGGGGGGAATAGTGCCCCATCATTGGTATCAGTGGGGGGGAATAGTGCCCCATCATTGGTATCAGTGGGAGGAAATAGTGCCCCATCATTGGTATCAGTGGGGGGGGAATAGTGCCCCATCATTGGTATCAGTGGGGGGGAATAGTGCCCCATGATTGGTATCAGTGGGGGGGAATAGTGCCCCATGATTGGTATCAGTGGGGGGGAATAGTGCCCCATGATTGGTATCAGTGGGGGGGGGGGGGAATAGTGCCCCATGATTGGTATCAGTGGGGGGGGGGGGGGGAATAGTGCCCCATCATTGGTATCAGTGGGGGGGAATAGTGCCCCATCATTGGTATCAGTGGGGGGGAATAGTGCCCCATCATTGGTATCAGTGGGGGGGAATAGTGCCCCATCATTGGTATCAGTGGGGGGGAATAGTGCCCCATCATTGGTATCAGTGGGGGGGAATAGTGCCCCATCATTGGTATCAGTGGGGGGGAATAGTGCCCCATCATTGGTATCAGTGGGGGGGAATAGTGCCCCATCATTGGTATCAGTGGGGGGGAATAGTGCCCCATCATTGGTATCAGTGGGGGGGAATAGTGCCCCATCATTGGTATCAGTGGGGGGGGAATAGTGCCCCATCATTGGTATCAGTGGGGGGGAATAGTGCCCCATCATTGGTATCAGTGGGGGGGAATAGTGCCCCATCATTGGTATCAGTGGGGGGGAATAGTGCCCCATCATTGGTATCAGTGGGAGAAAATAGTGCCCCATCATTGGTATCAGTGGGGGGGGGAATAGTGCCCCATCATTGGTATCAGTGGGGGGGAATAGTGCCCCATCATTGGTATCAGTGGGGGGGAATAGTGCCCCATGATTGGTATCAGTGGGGGGGAATAGTGCCCCATGATTGGTATCAGTGGGGGGGAATAGTGCCCCATGATTGGTATCAGTGGGGGGGGGGGGGAATAGTGCCCCATCATTGGTATCAGTGGGGGGGGGGGGAATAGTGCCCCATCATTGGTATCAGTGGGGGGGGGGAATAGTGCCCCATCATTGGTATCAGTGGGGGGGGGGAATAGTGCCCCATCATTGGTATCAGTGGGGGGGGGGAATAGTGCCCCATCATTGGTATCAGTGGGGGGGGGGGAATAGTGCCCCATCATTGGTATCAGTGGGGGGAATAGTGCCCCATCATTGGTATCAGTGGGGGGGGGAATAGTGCCCCATCATTGGTATCAGTGGGGGGGAATAGTGCCCCATCATTGGTATCAGTGGGGGGAATAGTGCCCCATCATTGGTTGGTATCAGTGGGGGGAATAGTGCCCCATCATTGGTTGGTATCAGTGGGGGGAATAGTGCCCCATCATTGGTGTCAGTGGGAGGAATAGTGTCCAATCATTGGTGTCAGTGGGAGGAATAGTGTCCAATCATTGGTGTCAGTGGGAGGAATAGTGCCCCATCATTGGTGTCAATGGGAGGAAATAGTGTCCCATCAATGGTATCAGTGGGAGGAATAATGCCCCATCAATGGTGTCAGTGGGAGGAATAGTGCCCCATCAATGGTGTCAATGGGAGGAAATAGTGTCCCATCAATGGTATCAGTGGGAGTGATAGTGCCCCATCATTGGTGTCAGTGAGAGGAATAGTGCCCCATCAATGGTGTCAGTGGGAGGAATAGTGCCCCATCAATGGTATCAGTGGGAGGAATAGTGCCCCATCAATGGTGTCAGTGGAAGGAATAGTGCTCCATCATTGGTGCAAGTGGGAGGAATAGTGCCCCATCAATGGTGTCAGTGGAAGGAATAGTGCTCCATCAATGGTGTAAGTGGAAGGAATAGTGCTCCATCAATGGTGTAAGTGGGAGGAATAGTGCCCCATCAATGGTGTCAGTGGAAGGAATAGTGCTCCATCAATGGTGTCAGTGGAAGGAATAGTGCCCCATCAATGGTATCAGTGGGAGGAATAGTGCCCCATCAATGGTGTCAGTGGAAGGAATAGTGCTCCATCATTGGTGCAAGTGGGAGGAATAGTGCCCCATCAATGGTGTCAGTGGAAGGAATAGTGCCCCATCAATGGTGTCAGTGGAAGGAATAGTGCTCCATCAATGGTGTAAGTGGGAGGAATAGTGCCTCAATGCTGCTGACAGTAGGGGGAAATAACCTTAGGGCCGGATAAAAGCAAGGGCCTGCAGTTGGAGACCACTGTTCTAGGACATTCAGCTCATCCACTATATATTTTTAGACACCGATTTGCCTAGCTGGTACAAACCTAAAAATAAAAATCCTCTCTAAACCAGCAAGTTATTTTGTTGCGGATAGAGTGGGGTAAGAGTTAAAGCTGAACATTGGGCAGAAAAACATTTATACTCCTTCATGGTCAGAAAGGATATAAATCCATTTGGTTTGCTCCAAACTCCTTTACAAACCTGGATATTTCCTTGTAAAGTAGCAGTGACATTATCACTATGCTGTAAATAGCCTTGTGCAGAAAGCAGAGCTGTGGGAGGAGCCCAGCAGGCTCCGCCCACTACATGCTGCCTAAAGAAAAACTACAAGAAGGGGCGGAGACCAGACCAGTCACCCTGCACAAGGAGAGAGAGCAGCAGTGAGCGGTCTTTATTACAGGAAGGAAAGATCCCAATTCCATGCAATTTTCTGAAATTAAGTCAGATTTCAATGCGGATTGCTTGGCAAAACCACATAAATGTATGAAGAGCCGATATCGCTGATCGCATACTATGTTAGAGAAATAAGAAGTTGCCACAATCTGCAAGTGACTCCAAGGTCTGCATCTATTTTTTGAACATTAAAACTTGCAGCAATAACTTTTTTTGTTATTGGCAGTGTGGTACAAATATCAATCAGGACAGATTTTTGGAGGTTTTTGCCTCAGATTTAGATTATACTGCAGCAGGACATAGAAGAGAAGGCGGACGTACTCTGAGAATACTCTTCTCCCATCTGCGGAGGGTACTCTTCATCCCAGTCCACCACATCGTCATCCGTCAGCACGACAATATGGCACTCACGCTCCCCGCTCTGAGCGCTGGCCACCATCAGCGGCAGGATCATCTCCTCCAGATAAAACTCGAACTGTCTCCGGGCCCCGTCATTGGACAGTTCGTGCATCAAAGCACCTGAAATATTAGAAAGAAACGCATAGTAGCAGAGATTAGTGACCAGACTAGCGGAGGTTCAGCAGTAGACACGAAATTCTGGTCAGACTATCCGATGGCTATCCTGAAACTGGGATAAAAATATTCATAGTACAGCAGTTACTAAAGGTGTCTCCAAGCCTTCTAAGAAAAGGGCCAGTTTCCTGTCCTTCAGGCTTCAGGGGGGCCAGACCATGGCCGGTGAGAGTAAACCACGCGCCATCATTGGTTTTAATAGGTCAGTGTCAGGGGGAGGACCGATGGCCCGTCCCTGGATTCGAGGGGAGGACCGATGGCCCGTCGGGGTGGGGAAGAAGACTGGGAGGACCGATGGCCCGTCGGGGTGGGGAAGAGGACGGGGAGGACCGATGGCCCGTCGGGGTGGGGAAGAGGACGGGGAGGACCGATGGCCCGTCGGGGTGGGGAAGAGGACGGGGAGGACCGATGGATCGTCGGGGTGGGGAAGAGGACGGGGAGGACCGATGGACCGTCGGGGTGGGGAAGACGACGGGGAGGACCGATGGACCGTCGGGGTGGGGAAGACGACGGGGAGGACCGATGGACCGTCGGGGTGGGGAAGACGACGGGGAGGACCGATGGACCGTCGGGGTGGGGAAGACGACGGGGAGGACCGATGGACCGTCGGGGTGGGGAAGACGACGGGGAGGACCGATGGACCGTCGGGGTGGGGAAGACGACGGGGAGGACCGATGGACCGTCGGGGTGGGGAAGACGACGGGGAGGACCGATGGCCCGTCGGGGTGGGGAAGACGACGGGGAGGACCGATGGCCCGTCGGGGTGTGGAAGAAGACGGGGAGAACCGATGGCCCGTCGGGGTGTGGAAGAAGACGGGGAGAACCGATGGCCCGTCGGGGTGTGGAAGAAGACGGGGAGAACCGATGGCCCGTCAGGGTGTGGAAGAAGACGGGGAGGACCGATGGCCCGTCAGGGTGTGGAAGAAGACGGGGAGGACCGATGGCCCGTCAGGGTGTGGAAGAAGACGGGGAGGACCGATGGCCCGTCGGGGTGTGGAAGAAGACGGGGAGGACCGATGGCCCGTCGGGGTGTGGAAGAAGACGGGGAGGACCGATGGCCCGTCGGGGTGTGGAAGAAGACGGGGAGGACCGATGGCCCGTCGGGGTGTGGAAGAAGACGTGGAGGACCGATGGCCCGTCGGGGTGGGGAAGAAGACGGGGAGGACCGATGGCCCGTCGGAATGGGCAAGAAGACGGGGAGGACCGATGGCCCGTCGGAATGGGGAAGAAGACGGGGAGGACCGATGGCCCGTCGGAATGGGGAAGAAGACGGGGAGGACCGATGGCCCGTCGGAATGGGGAAGAAGACGGGGAGGACCGATGGCCCGTCGGGGTGGGGAAGAAGACGGGGAGGACCGATGGCCCGTCGGGGTGGGGAAGAAGACGGGGAGGACCGATGGCCCGTCGGGGTGGGGAAGAAGACGGGGAGGACCGATGGCCCGTCGGGGTGGGGAAGAAGACGGGGAGGACCAATGGCCCGTCGGGGTGGGTGGGGTGGACAGATGGCCCGTCGGGGTGGGTGGGGTGGACAGATGGACCGTCGGGGTGGGTGGGGTGGACAGATGGACCGTCGGGGTGGGTGGGGTGGACAGATGGACCGTCGGGGTGGGTGGGGTGGACAGATGGACCGTCGGGGTGGGGGGGGGGGGGGTGGAGGACCAGTGACCAGTCTTGGGAAGATGGCCCGTCGGGGGGGGGCCGTCGTTAGGTGGGGACTGATGGCCCAGTGGGGACAGACCGATGGCCGGTCAGGGGGAGAAATGATGGCCTGTCGGTGGTGTCAGTTGGAGGAATAGTGCCCCAAGGATCAGAGCAGTGGTCTCCAATTTGCCACCATCTCTTGTGTACATTGTAAATTACTAACATCAATAACAAAATTAGAAACAGTGTTTCGAATGCTGTACTATTTTTTTTTTAATCACAGTTTTAGTTGTTTGTAACACTTATTGTGGTGGTTCATTTTCATATATAGAGATAGAGAGAGATAGAAGAGAGAAAGATAGATATATAGAGAGATGCAGAGATGGAGAGATAGACACACAATTTCCACTTTATTTGCAGGAAACTGCAGAGGTTCTGGAGAAAAATTTAAAGCACCATAAATGTCATACTAGTTTCTACATGCGGATGACCGCTACCAAATGCCCCCCCCCCCCCCCCCCCCACAGCGACTGTCACCCAAAGTAAAGGGAGGAAAGTCAGACATGCAAGGTATAAAACTGAAGAGAGAAGATCTACATGCACAGAATGAGAAGGAGGGGGCACAATGGCTGGTGACTGCATCACTTCTCTGCACCGTCACACCACAGGTTAGTATTGAGTTAAGAAATGTTGTTAATACAGAAGATCATGAGCGCCCCCTGTCTGCTGCATACTTACTGAGGTCTCTACATTTGATAGTGCTATATTCAAAGGAGATACACAGATAGTCACAGGCCTCTCTGAGCTCTGGGATGGATATGCCATCAGGGCAACGAATTATCCCGGTCTTGTAGTAATCCTTATGAAATTACAAAGATTCAATTAAAAAATCAGCAAAAAAAAAAAAAAAAAAGACAAGAACAAAGGTGAGACGGATGGGCAATGAAGAAGTCACAGATCAGAACATTATAGGAAGTGCAATCGCAGCTTGAGGCATTAAAAAA
This sequence comes from Pelophylax lessonae, assembly GCF_965119305.1. Classification (NCBI taxonomy): domain Eukaryota; kingdom Metazoa; phylum Chordata; class Amphibia; order Anura; family Ranidae; genus Pelophylax; species Pelophylax lessonae. The sequence goes on along the minus strand of NC_138777.1, from coordinate 12,506,152 downwards.
AATGAAATAAAATCACACCTATTATTGCAGCAATCATCATTCTCAGCACCACTTCCCGTGCCGAGCTCCCGTCCTGCCACAACTGCGACTCTCACCAACTCTCGCCCCCCTCAGACTCCCCCCCGCCCCCCTTTTCTCCTCATCCCCCGGGCTCCTCCTTTCACAATATCTATTAAACCGCGGCCAGAAGCGCCATGTTGTGGAATGCAGGAGATCCCGCCTGCACAGTGTTCAATGAGAGCTCAGACATAAAACATTTTGGCAATGATCATTTCATGCTTTGTATTTCATCGGCTGATCATGGACCAGGGTACAAGGACATTCAATTCTCTGTAATCTCCCAGCATTAGCGACATCGCTTTACCAGCGAACCGTTAATAGGCCAACTCTGCAGTTTAGATATAGGAAGGCGAAGGAGTTAATCCTAGTGTGTCAGTAGGACTGTAAAAATCATATTGTAAGCTCTTGTGGTGCCGAAATTCAGGCAAACAGGGCTAAGCTAAATGTAACATCTGTCTGTCATTTACTAGATAACACTGGCACAAAGTTTTGGGAACCAAAAAGATTTGCAGCTCTTACAAATTACTATTCAAGGTTGCTCCTGCGGGCCTCGGCCATAGAGATTCTACACTTCCTGGCCCCATCCTCGGGGAGGAGGACTCCAAGTTTTCTCCTGTGACCATGTGGGAGAAATGACTGAACAGCCCATCATCCATAATGCTGCTCAGAAACATCAACAACACGATTAATGGCTAATTAGTGAGTATTAACGTGCAGAGGAGCTCACGGCATTGAAAAGCGAGCCCAGAACAAAGTCACTAATTGGAATCTTGTGGTAAACCCTTTCCACGCACTCACCGGATCCTACCATGATATCACAGGAGCTATGGGGGGGATAAATGTAGATGAGGACTCATCAGATTTCGGGAATTAACCAACGGCCACTGTTGGCGACGGAGGAATTTTTGACACAATGGCAGCTGCCTCAGCCTTCCTCTGAACATGAACGGCCCCTTGTCCGTTTTTTCAGGCAGACCGGATCAGATTCTCCATGTACCTCTATGGAGCAGCGAGTGTCAGCAGTGACATCTCCGCTGACACCCGCTGCCATCAGATCCGATCCTTTCTGTGAAATCCGGACGGATGCAAACCCTATTTTCCATCCGTCTAGAGCAGTGGTCCTCAACTACTGTCCTGAGGGCCCACTAACAGGCCAGATTTTAAGTATTACCTTGGGGAGATTCAGACTAGAGTACTGCAATCACTGAGCAGCAAATTATATCACCTGGGATGCATTTGCATCTTGCAAACCTGGCCTGTTAGTGGGCCCTGAGGACCAGTGTTGAAGACCACTGGTCTAGAGGATCGGAGGAAAACGGACAGGTGGTCCGTTTTTATCTGATCTCCCTTAGAGTAGAGCAGGAATCTAACAGATTCTAACAGAGCTGTCATCCGCCTGCTCAGCTGGGATCAGTGGATCGATCCCCCGCTGAGCAAAGTAGAGTCCGCCGGGCGGAAAGCCCGTGTGAAAAGGACCCTTGAACTAGGAGACAAAATTTAAAAGAGACTCTAAAAAGAAAACATACAGAGGGCGCCCCAGCCTAGCGCATTACCTTTAAAACAGTTTATTAATCAGATAGCATGCACATCATACTCACAAGGCAAATGTGAAACACAAGCAAAATACAAGCACTAAAGAAGGGGGGACAACCCCGAAACGTGCAAGGGGTCTTTTGGAGGTCAACATCCCACCACGGCCCGCATCGGCGGAGGAAACTCAGTGGACATTCTGGTGGACCCTTATTTTTCTCAGGTTTCACATTTGCCTTGCGAGTATGATGTGCAGCCTCATCAGTGAAGGAGAAAAATGTATTTATTTTCAAAATTTACTCACAGAAAATAAGAAAAACTTTTTTTTTTTTCAAAATTTTCTGTCTTTTTTTTGCAGCCCATCAGTGCAGCCTCATCAGCGCCCATCAGTGCAGCCTCATCAGCGCCCATCAGTGCAGCCTCACCAGCGCCCATCAGTGCAGCCTCACCAGCGCCCATCAGTGCAGCCTCACCAGCGCCCATCAGTGCAGCCTCACCAGCGCCCATCAGTGCAGCCTCACCAGCGCCCATCAGTGCAGCCTCACCAGCGCCCATCAGTGCAGCCTCACCAGCGCCCATCAGTGCAGCCTCACCAGCGCCCATCAGTGCAGCCTCATCAGCCCACATCAGCGCAGCCTCATCAGCGCAGCCTCATCAGCGCAGCCTCATCAGCCCACATCAGCGCAGCCTCATCAGCCCACATCAGCGCAGCCTCATCAGCCCACATCAGCGCAGCCTCATCAGCCCACATCAGCGCAGCCTCATCAGCCCACATCAGCGCAGCCTCATCAGCCCACATCAGCGCAGCCTCATCAGCACACATCAGCGCAGCCTCATCAGCACACATCAGCGCAGCCTCATCAGCACACATCAGCGCAGCCTCATCAGCACACATCAGCGCAGCCTCATCAGCACACATCAGCGCAGCCTCATCAGCACACATCAGCGCAGCCTCATCAGCACACATCAGCGCAGCCTCATCAGCCCACATCAGCGCAGCCTCATCAGCCCACATCAGCGCAGCCTCATCAGCACACATCAGCGCAGCCTCATCAGCACACATCAGCGCAGCCTCATCAGCACACATCAGCGCAGCCTCATCAGCACACATCAGCGCAGCCTCATCAGCACACATCAGCGCAGCCTCATCAGCACACATCAGCGCAGCCTCATCAGCGCATGTATTTATTTATTTATGTATTTATTTTCAAAATTTACTCACAGAAAATAAGAAAAGCTTTTTTTTTTCAAAATTTTCTGTCTTTTTTGTAAGAAATAAAAAACCCAGAGGTGATTAAATACCACCAAAAGAAAGCTATTTGTGTGAAAAAAATGATAAAAAATGTCATATAGGTACAGTGTAGCATGACTGCGCAATTGTCATTCAAAGTGTGAGCGCTGAAAGCTGAAAATTGGCCTAGGCAGGAAGGGGGTGAAAGTGCACTGTAGGCAAGTGGTTAATCTAATGAAAAAAGTCTGGAATTTACACAGCTTGTCTGAGCTATCAGAGAACAGGGAGCCAGGAGCTGAAATGACACTCTGCAGAACCCAGCAAGGAGAGCTGATCTCTAACCCCTCTACACAGCACCCAGGAACAGAGCTGAGTCAGTCAATCACAGCCTGTGTGCTGGAGCTTCTTCTCCTGTCACCTTTTTATCTCTTGGTGTCAGGAAAACTTGTCAAAAGTGATTCATGCTAAGGAATGGAGCAGCAGACAGAAATTACACTTAGTGCTCTGGACTAAGACAGGTACACACTATAGAGGGATATGCTTTGTTGATATTTCATGTTTGAGGTTTACAACCACTTTAACAGAAGCTTACTGGTGTGAATGAGCCCTATAAGTTTTATGGACACATACATATCAGGCTAATTAGCCTGAAGGCCCATCTATCAGTGCATGAAATTAAATCCCAGAGGGATTTAGCAGACGGGGAAAGGGATGTTGCAATACCAAAAAGGGTACAATGACAGCAGCTTTTCCCATCTATCGGTACTTTTTAGATTGTGGGAGGCTACTGATGCACCAGGAAGGAATAATATACAAACTCCAAGCAGATGGTGATCCGGGTCAGAAAGCCAGAACCCCAACCTGGAACACTGCAGTGCTATTTAGTGAACCATTTTTGCTACTCAGTTAAATGGATTTGAGTATTTTTTCATCCCAACTAATTACATTACCCCGGTTCCTGCTGTACTAAAGAAGTCTCCAGCGATACGGCAGTTCCTTGCAGCAAGGACGGTGCGCACATACCAGGCATTGGACAATAAAGAGAAGCAGCATCTATATTGATTAGCATATCACTGCAGCAATAAGAGATGCTGGCATCAGCAGTCAGGGAACGGAGCTCAGTGACTCAGGAATGAAGTCTCTCCCGCACAGCTAAGTGCTTAGCCCTAGACAGACGCACACACACACACAGACACACACACACACACACACACACACACACACACACACACACACACCTGCTCTACCTACCACAACATTCTGAGCCATTCTACAAAAATCAAATTTTATTTCAAGTACACCGCAACTATTATGACGCAGCAGCTATAAAGTACGGAGATTGCGAACTGCCGGAAATAAATACCGGCTTCTCTGTGAAGAGTGAGGATTGCAGCAAAAAGGCCTCAGAAGGGTTTCTAAACATAAACGTTGATGTGTTTTGCCTTCTGCAGAGCCAAAAACACACAAAAAAAATAAATAACCAGGCGCTGAGAAACAGTCAGTGCCTACCATCAGTTCTTTTGTTTTATTTCCAAAAATGAACCAGCCTTAGAAACTTATATTTTATCTATCACATGGACATGTACAATAAGGCTGAACCTGGCCAACTGCATCTATACAAAGGGAATACATACCAATGGATTTGTGTTTTCTGTCTATTCAGTCCAGAGAATTACAAAGCTCAGCCCTGTCTAGCTGGAGACCTGATTTTTCTCTGCTGCATTTAAGTAACACTTACAGATCTTGTCCCCTCCCCCCCACTGGTGATTGGACAGTGAAGTTAGAACGTCATCTCTCAATTATTAGCGCATAAGCACTGCCATTCTGGCCTGCTTGGCTAAAACCACGGTTAACTATTATTCCTGACTAAACCCAACTGCCATTTCCTCTGTTTAGGGAACATATCAGCCAATAAGCCAACCGCCATTCCCCAGACTACCTGGCTAGACCCTGGCCAACCGCCATTTCCCAGACTACCTGGCTAAACCCTGGCCCACCGCCATTGCCCAGACTACCTGGCTAAACCCTGGCCCGCCGCCATTCCCCCCCCCCAGACTGCCTGGCTAAACCCTGGCCAACCGCCATTCCCCCCAGACTGCATGGCTAAACCCTGGCCAACCGCCATTCCCCCCAGACTGCCTGGCTAAACCCTGGCCAACCACCATTTCCCCCCCCAGACAGACTGCCTGCCTGCCTAAACCCTGGCCAACTGCCATCCCCCCCCCAGACTGCCTGGCTAAACCCTGGCCAACCGCCATTCCCCCCAGACTGCCTGCCTAAACCCTGGCCAACCGCCATTTCTCCCCCCCCCCCCAGACTGCCTGGCTAAATAAACCCTGGCCAACCGCCATCCCCCCCCCCCCCCCAGACTGCCTGGCTAAACCCTGGCCAACCGCCATTCCCCCCAGACTGCCTGGCTAAACCATGGCCAACCACCATTCCCCCCCAGACTGCCTGGCTAAACCCTGGCCAACCGCCATTCCCCCAGACTGCCTGGCTAAACCCTGGCCAACCGCCATTTCCCCCCCCCAGACTGCCTGGCTAAACCCTGGCCAACCGCCATTTCCCCCCCCAGACAGACTGCCTGCCTAAACCCTGGCCAACCGCCATTTCCCCCCCCCCCAGACTGCCTGCCTAAACCCTGGCCAACCGCCATTCCCCCCCCCCCCCCCCAGACTGCCTGGCTAAATAAACCCTGGCCAACCGCCATTCCCCCCAGACTGCCTGGCTAAACCCTGGCCCGCCGCCATTCCCCCCCAGACTGCCTGGCTAAACCCTGGCCAACCGCCATTCCCCTCAGACTGCCTGGCTAAACCCTGGCCAACCGCCATTCCCCCCCAGACTGCCTGGCTAAACCCTGGCCAACCGCCATTCCCCCCCAGACTGCCTGGCTAAACCCTGGCCAACCGCCATTCCCCCCAGACTGCCTGGCTAAACCTTGGCCAACCGCCATTCCCCCCAGACTGCCTGGCTAAACCCTGGCCAACCGCCATTCCCCCAGACTGCCTGGCTAAACCCTGGCCAACCGCCATTTCCCCCCCCAGACAGACTGCCTGCCTAAACCCTGGCCAACCGCCATTCCCCCCCCCCCCAGACTGCCTGCCTAAACCCTGGCCAACCGCCATTTCCCCCCCCCCCCCCAGACTGCCTGGCTAAATAAACCCTGGCCAACCGCCATTCCCCCCAGACTGCCTGGCTAAACCCTGGCCAACCGCCATTCCCCCCCAGACTGCCTGGCTAAACCCTGGCCAACCGCCATTCCCCCCCCAGACTGCCTGGCTAAACCCTGGCCAACCGCCATTCCCCCCCCAGACTGCCTGGCTAAACCCTGGCCAACCGCCATTCCCCCCCAGACTGCCTGGCTAAACCCTGGCCAACCGCCATTCCCCCCCCAGACTGCCTGGCTAAACCCTGGCCAACCGCCATTCCCCCCCAGACTGCCTGGCTAAACCTTGGCCAACCGCCATTCCCCCCAGACTGCCTGGCTAAACCCTGGCCAACCGCCATTCCCCCCAGACTGCCTGGCTAAACCTTGGCCAACCGCCATTCCCCCCAGACTGCCTGGCTAAACCCTGGCCAACCGCCATTCCCCCCAGACTGCCTGGCTAAACCCTGGCCAACCACCATTCCCCCCAGACTGCCTGGCTAAACCCTGGCCAACCGCCATTCCCCCCAGACTGCCTGGCTAAACCCTGGCCAACCGCCATTCCCCCCAGACTACCTGGCTAAACCCTGACCAACCGCCATTCCCCACTACTTGGCTAAACCCTGGCCAACTGCCATTTCCTCTCTCCAGTGAGAACATTTCAGCTAATAAAGTGAGAACATTTCAGCTAATAAGGACACTACTATTGGGACAGAAGGCAGGAGGGGCTTAGCCTGGAAGTCAAGGCCACGGTAAAGGAAAACCAAATCAGATGCTCAAAAGAAGGTTTTCTGCCTAGGTAAGGTAACAGCAGACACTGTGGTACGTGATATAGCCAAAGCATATAGACACGACCATCACAACTGCTATTTTGGTCAAACATATATGAACCCCCCCCCAGATGACATCAGGTGTTTTCAGCCAAGGGTACAGTTAGTGCTATAGCGTACAAAGGCATTTTATACAATAGCTCTCTTCCAACCTTGTGGTAAGTTTGGGGAAGACCCTTTTCTGGTTGCAGCACAACATGGTTTGACCGGTTTTGGTGTGGAGGAAAATCAAGCCCTGAAAACCTTCTTGAACAGTTGGGAGCCAGGTCTTCCTTCTTATCAAAAATCAGTACCTGACCTCATAATTGGGCGCAAATTCCACACAGACACCCTCCAAAATCTTATGGAAAGCCTTCCCAGAAAAGCAGAGGCTGTTATATCTGCCAAGCAAAATTCCATGGATTTGGAATGGGATATCTAACAAGCTCATATAGGTGTGATGGTTAGGGGCCACCAAACAGTTGGCCATATAGTGTACCTGCATTTAGACAGGACATCTTAAAGTTTAAAACTAACTGCGCCTGCTGAAAAAAAAATGCACACAAAGTATTTTGAAAGTCAAACCCAAGGACAGTTATCTAGTGACGTAAAATGAAGACATTGAGAAAGGACAGACTCAGTAGGAGTGTTATAGTGACAGATGAATGGAAAGAGATCCAGTCAGAGGTGGGATTATTAGAGTGCTGGAAAACGACAACAGACCAGGCTGCTAAGGCCAAACATCTCACCAGGATCGCCCGGAACACAGTGGAGCTGATTCCTTCTGCCACTTCAAACTCTCCTTTGTCATTGGGACGAGTGAAATTATGTTCTCTGCCGGATCCAAACATCCTGAACAACGAGAGCAGCAAATTTCAACCAGTGTGAAGGACACGCAGGGGACAAAACGCACAGAGACTAAGCACTCCATAGATAAAGTAAATGTAAACTATTTGTAAACTGAATCCTTCGCCCATTTATTTTTATTTTTTCTTAACAGAAGACGAAACCTTTGGCCATTTTTAAGCAACCTTGCCTTGGTGAAACAAAATCAAAATAACAGTTCCCTGCAGTAGAAGAGATCTTCTACTCACATCAAAAAGGAACACAGGGGGGCGCCAGACTAAGTAGAAGGTAAAAACCAAATAGCGGGCAAGATGATCTATCTGTATATCTGGGGCAGATGGATAAGAATGTCATGACGTCATCTGGATAAGGTCCTGAGAGGCATGGCACACCAGGCTCTGGAGCCCCAAGCCTCTCAGGACCTTCTCCAGATGAACATGGATACACCCTTATACATTTTCCCCAGATATGCAGATGAACATGGCGACACCCTTATACATTTTCCCCAGATATGCAGATAAGCCTACTTGCTCGCCATCTATAGAAGTTGCCAACGAACTCAATAAATCTATTTTGTTTTCACCTGCTACACTTAGTTTGGTGCCCACGTGTTCCTTTTTGTTTTTCCACAGAGTCACTGCTTTACTCTATGGAGAGCGGACACTAATATTGCATAGTTATACATACTCCTTTATAAGCACTTTATGGACTCATTGGGGAAGATTTACTAAAAAGCGAAGCGCTCAAAATCTGTTGCATCTGTGCAAGGTAGCCAGTTTCTAACTTCAACTTGTTCAATTGAAGCTTTGACCATAAAACCTGGAAGCCAATTGCTTTCTGTGCAAAACTGCACCAGATTTGGCATGCTCCAGTTTCAGTAATCTCCCCCATTGTATATGGACTTTGTTTAGTAGTCATTAGGATATAGTCATCCTTCTAGCGCCATTCATTTTGTTGTCCACGGCCTACATTTTACATCCCCTTAGTTTATTTGGCATTTGACACTTCCTGGAGTGTCAGAAGCCTGTGCGCCTGCCATACACACAAGAACACATGGCCTGCTGAAGATTTAATAAGTATAAGAGCTCTACTATTTGAGTACACCGTTATCTGGACTATTTTTTTTAACTCTTAATAGGGTAACTTAAAGTCCTACGTTAAAGGGCATATACTACACCGCCCAAGTGGGAGGGCGAAACGCGTCAACGTACTTCCGGTGCGGAACAATCTGACATCACTTCCTGGTTTCCGTGGAACGCATGTGGTTGCGGCATTCCCAGAACCTTCTCTGTAAGCGGTATTGTTCATTATACATGCTTCAGTTTTTTAGCCTAATGTAAGTAATTCTTAATGCGGGAATAAATAAAAAAATAACTGGCTTCACTATGTGGATCTTTTAATCTTTTGGAGCTGCCCAGGGCCAATACATTTAAAGGGGCCTTTACTATAGAGAGCTGCATTTGACATCATTGAGAGGAACTGCGGTGTCGTTTGCTTTGACCAACCAAGGCTCATAATAGGGAGTCAGCTTGGAGGAGTTCCTTTTTTGGAGATAAGCTTCCTTTGGCCCCAAAAGGGGTCCATCGGTTCTGGTGAGTAGATTCCCAGAAGGGGATCAAGACACTTGGCACCAGCGATTACTTTGGAGCACTTCAGCACATTAGTCACAGAAGCACCAATACTCTTCCAATTTATTGCACTATAATTTGGATTTTACAGCACTATTAACACTTTACCCCAAAAGTTATTTTTCGCACTGTTTTGCATATTATCTTTGGACTTTTTTAGGTTTTGGACTTCTATTATGAATTACAAGTATTTGTGCACTATTTAATTTTTTTTTGCAAGCGCTGCGTTTTTGTATTTATTAATACAGGAAGACTGCCAAGCGCAGAAGATGCACAATGACCTAACAAGACAGCAACAGACATTTTAAAAAAAAAAGGGGTATACAAACCTGCCCAACATTGTGTTTGGCTGTGCTGTGAAAATAGCCGGATCGACAACAAATCTGGTGTTGTCGACTATAAGCGTGACCCTCTCGGAGGTGCGTATGTTCCGAGCACCTTCTTTCACCGTATCGTAAACAAACACCATCTCCCCAGCGATCTTACAGTTCCCGTCTGAACTGGACTGGCTACTGTTGCGGCTACTCATTCCGACACTACTACTGGAACCGTTGGGTGAAATTTTCTGAGGGCGGGGACTGCTCGGCCGGGAAGAACAATATTCCTTCTCTCGATCTAGAAAAGAAAATTTAGTGTCCATTTCAATGCACGGTCACTGGATGGTGTGGGAGGTCAAGTGACAGCCCTAGGGAGACACTGCAGGTTATCAGGCACGGTCTACAAGGAATCATAACCAAGAGAAACCAACTTTCCAACCACACATTTCTACTTCCTTACAGAACGGAAAAAGGCTCTCCACAGGGTCCATTAGGATTTCCCTAATCAATTAACTGCTCCACAAATGGTTTTGCGTTTATGGGGAGTAGAATATTTCATACTACAAGAACAGGATAAATGAAATGCCTAGAATATATCAATTACAACGACCCTGATGCTACAGAAAAGGCATACCTGGAAAAGAAGAGCTTGCATACTTTAATTTCCTGGGGTACATTCCGCCGCTGCTCCATTGCTGCAAAATGGCCTCCCAACGTTCACAGAGAAACTGATGGCTACCGGAGTGTCAATCTCCTGGGTCCCATGCAGATCTCACTGGTTCCTTCTGTAGCAATCTATAGGTCAGCAGAAAGGGGTAGCGAGAGCGGCGAGGCACGCAGGAGACTGACACTCCAGGAAGTGTCCCAACAGACTTCGGAGGACCATTCAGGTCACAGGTATGGCTTTTCTTGCACATTTTATTACATCAAAAGGGTTACTTAAACAGCAAAACCATGAGGAGGACTAAATATGGAGTAACCTTACCTGTCAATTAAAGGGTTAGGTATTAATATTCAGGAATAATATAGCGCCAACAGTTTGCACTTACAGTCTAAATGGAGACAGTACACTTACAATACAATAAAATAAAATACAAGAGCGTTAGGAGGGCCCTGCTAACAAGAGCTTCCAATTGATTAGAATAGGGCATGTGGTACAAGAGGATATAACTGGGCGGGGGGGGGGGGGGATATGAGCCGATGGAAGAGTTAAGTTAAAATGGTCTAAAGGCAAGCAGAGTAATACATAGACTGACAGATTTGGGAAGAGAGTTCCAAAGGATGGGAGAAGCCCTGAGAAGAGCATGGGAGGAGACGAGAGCTAGAGAACCAGAGAGGATGGTTTGGATGATATTTGGAGACAAGATTGGTCACGTGGCTTGGGGCAGAATTGTGAATGGCTTTATATGTTAATATTTTGATTTTTTTTTTTTTTATTGATATCAAAGAGTAAAAGTAGTATTTTGAATTTACTTCGCTGGGCACCTGGAAGCCAGTAGAGGGATTGGCAGAGAGGGGTGGTGGAATGGTTGGTAGATTAAAACCTCCACTTGTGCTACATGACTGCACAGAGATGATAGCAATTCCCAATGCAGATGGTGTGTCACCTGCATCACTTCTCTGGACTAAAGCCAATCACCACCACCATGAACACAGTGGACACCTCCAACTTACAATGGCATGGCAACTCAATTTAAAGTTTATGCCCAGACAAAAAAAAGTGTCAAATAGCTGGAACAGGTCCCAGCACCAGCTTCAGAGTAGAGGAAGGACAGCTGACAATGAATGCCCCATAGTAAGCCTATGGGTGACATCACCACATAGGCTCTGCAGCCGTTGTTGGCAATCTCTCCTCTTCACTGAAGCCGATCCTGGGCAGAACATGTGACCGGAGCGGAGTGTACTCAGAATAGGAAAGTATAGACTCCTTTCCTTTACATGGTAGTTAGAATAGGCTTCGAATGGGGGAGGGAGTAGGTTTAGGTTTAGTTAGTATTTGACTATACTTCCACATTATTGAACATTTCAAATAGCATAAGGGTTTCTTAATATCTACCCGTCGATTGCATAGGCTGTTTTGAACTTTAACGCAACTACGGACTTTGGCCTTGTGCACACTGGGCATTTGCCCAGCATTTCTAAATGCCATTTCTCCTGGCAGATGTAAAGCGGCTAAAAAAAAAAAAAAAGTGCCAAAAAACAATGTTTTATAGAGGTGCACTGAACGGAAACTTTGCTGCTTAAACCAAAAATGCAGGTTACACTTAAATCTATCGTTGGCCATTATTGGCACCTCTAGCGCAAGAAAAGTGCATCCCTTTGAATTCTATGTCTTCACACTGGTCTGTTGCGCTTCCGCTGTGTTCCGCTTGCCACATAAGCTACCATCAAGTGGCATTTAGAGGCCAAAAAAAAGTCAAACGCCCTTAAAAGCAGCTTCATTTTTTATTTTTTACGCCCAGTTTGCATGGGGCTTTCTCCTCAAGAATAACACTTTTAAAGCCATTATTCACCTACAGAAGACCGTGCCACTGACTCCATTAATGAAATTCCAACCAGGCAGCAGTAATATGACAGATTCTTCCCTTCCTCTCTCTGCACAAACTGACTCAATTCTCATCGATTGCAGATATTTCCACCTTCTTAAATCTGATTGCTTGAGGGTCATCTCAGGACTCCGTGCCAAGATTGATGTAATGGCCGTATTGCTGGTAAATCATTTCCAAGGCTTCTCTACATGACCAGCAAATAATGAGGTGTAATATATCAGAATCCGAGAACAGAATAAACAGCTTTTATGATAATCGGCTCCTCGCAGTCCAAAGCCAAATGTTCCTGGTGAGCCACACATTCTATAATAGAGTGTCTGATTAATCTTTTGTTAACAGATAAACATGAACCACAGGCCTTGCAAATGGCCATAATGTTAAGAGAAGAAGAAATCAGTAGGTCAGGGTGGGCCTGGGCTGACGGATGGTCCAGAGTCCCCGGGCTGACGGATGGTCCAGAGTCCCTGGGCTGACGGATGGTCCAGAGTCAGAGCATCACTTGCTGCTTCTGGTCCATTTCTAAATTCCTAATGGACAGTTACATACGAGGGGTGTCTAAAAAGTTTGGTGAATGGTATCAGAAAACAAACAAAACAGAAGATACAAATTACCTTTAATGGCCTTCAAAATATCGCCATGCTCAACACACTTTTGGAAATAGTCAAAGGCCTGCAAAGAATGTCACACATTCTTGGATGATGCCATCGTTGTCAAAGAAGGCGATCAACATTGTCTTGACCTTGGACTCTTTGGGTCGCAAGGAAGACCGTGAACGACATTCCATCGATTGCCGCTTGGATTCTGGATGGAACTGGTAGCCCCAGGACTCATCCCCTGGGATGATGGTTGGCAGAAAGGAAGGATTCCAGGCACACATGGTAATGAAATCTCCAGAGGTTTCAATCCATTTTGCTTTCTTTGTCTGTCCACTTGTGCGGCACAAACTGGGAATAGACACTCCACATACCCAAATCTTTGCAGACGATGGTGTACACCGTGTCTTTGCCAATTCCTTCGACATCAATCGTAGAATCAGTCGTCGATCTTGTACCAGCATTTGTCGCACTCTCTTGATCATATCTGGGGTTCTGCTCGTCGACGGCCAAACCGGGCCTGGCCCATTCTCAGTCATTTCCTTCCCATTGCGAAAGAGTCTTAAAAACATTTTCTGCTCACCGCTTCTGTCCTGTACACTTGCACCAACATTTCATGCGTCTGTTTTCCCCAATTTTTAGCAGGACTCAATGTTCACTCATTGCTCTATTGCACTACCTCTCACATGGACTACATTCGACTTCCCATAGCGAGTCTACCCTTGCGATCACATGCACACCACACAAGGTGGCTCTTCTCGACACGTCTCTGGATAGCTATGTGCATGCGCCTGCACCTGGCCCATATTGCTGCTGATATATCAGACCATTCACTGAACTTTTTGAACACACCGCGTTTACCCCAGGCTTTCTAGTATCTCATGGAGACGCTGGAAAAAATTCCCCAAAATACTCACCCCTGCCATGCAGTAGAGCACAGGATGGCAGTCCCACGCCATGTGGTTGAGCACCCATGGCCTAGATGTTGTGTAGAGCCGGAAACTTGCTCAATGGGCAGCAACAGCTCAAGAGCAGGTAACACTCCACCTCTCGTCTGGTCAGTTCTATAACAAACATTTTTTTTTTTCAATTAGCTGGAAAGTCAGCACAGGTGATGCTTCCATCGTCAGAAGCCCTGATGATTATGCCCAGAGTATGTCCTAACCAGCCCAATCCTCACCTGAGTTGCTGTAAGCGGTCAGATCGTGGACAGGGCAATATAAAGAACAGGAAAAACGACTATTATAGACCAGAACACACAGCAAGTTAATGGTAAAAGTGACCGTTACATCCTCATTGCATGACTACATAATATTGGTGATGCAAACTGGTAAAAAATGATGCAGTTACCATGGTGACAGCACAGCCATACAAACAGCAATACATAATGGGGTATTCTTAACAGTGCAGTAACCCACAGCAAACAAGTTTTATTCAGATTAGTCAGGACAATGATGATATTAATATGGGTTATTACACTTTGAACATTTTATTTCAGTTTTGGAGAGAGTGTAGATGGATTAGAACCCCTGTCAGTTTTTATTGCTGTCTGTGCCCCAATTAAGAAGATTTGCTGTATCTTTTAGTCTGTTTACATTATTGAAAGTGAAAATAAAAAGAAATCCCAAATTTTGGGTTGTCACCAGAAAAATATAAGAGGGGGGAAGTCTTCCAATGGGGGCACTAGTACTGGTGACAAGGGGATCACCAAGGAATTCCCTTAATTTGGAGAGATTTCCTCTCACTTCCTGTTTGGCTATGGGACAGGAAGTGAAAAGAAATCTCCCCAATGGAACACAGATGGCGAAAAAAAAAACCTGACGGGGGTTATACCCCTTCCTTAATCTATTCCAAGGGGGGAAAAAAAAAACAAACCTGGATTTTTGACTTACCGTAAAAGCCATTTCTCCGATGTTCATTGATGGACTCCGATCCTGATCTTCTTAACCATTGGTTTGTACTGCCCCCTACAGGAGTAGGACACTAGGCAGAAAAAAAAGCCTGGCTACGCCTATGGGCAGTCCCAGGGGGTATACTCCCTCTCTGCTATAGAGCTATAGGTACTCTATTTTGTTACAAGCGGTGTCAGAAGAATTACAACTCCACAGAGGGATGGGTGATGTGTGTCAATGAACACCAGAGAAGACATGGTTTTTACGGCAAGTCAAAAATCCCATTTTCTCTTTCATTCATTGATGGACACAGCTCCTGATCTTCTTAACCATTGGGACGTCCCAAAGCAGTGTTAAACATGAGGGATGGGAACAGCGAAAAAGAAACTCCCATGGCTAGCTATAGCCAACCAGGTAAACAGGAGCTCAACCAAAACAACTTGAGCTCACCTGAAAACAATTAAAGAGGACCAGGTCTTCTAAACCAAAGCATGCAAAAACCTTGCAAAGGAAGCATGCTCAGTTGCCAACACATCCACTTTATAGAACTTTGTGAAAGTGTGCACCGACGACTAGGTGGTCGCCTTGCAAACCTGCGTCACTGACGCTTGATGATGGAAGGCCCAGGAGGCAGTGAGCGCCCGAGTAGAATGCGCCTCGACAGGGAAAGGAGGAATCTGACCCTTGATGGAATAGACCTGAATCACCGTCTGTCTGATCCATCTGGAAAGGTTCACAGAGGAAGCGGACAACCCTTTCCGAGGCCCATCCATGAGCACAAAAATAGTGAGTCCCATTTCCTAAAACACTCTGCAGGTACACCCTAATTGCCCAGACCATATCCAAGGCATGCAAAGCAATTTCTTTAGGATGCTTTGGCCTGGGACACATGAAAAGGCAACACAGTGTCTTCATTCAAACTGAGGAAGAAACAATGGACAGAGGTGAAGAACCACCTTAACTCTGAACAGTAAGGTGAATGTCAGGACAACGCTGCCATTTCAGACACCCTGCGCGCAGAGGTGATAGCTACCAAAAAAGGCCACCTTCTGGGACAGCGTAAGCAGGGGAATCCCTGAAGATTCTCAAAAAGGAGGCATCTGGAAGACCGAGCACCAAATTGAGGCCCCGAGGCGGCAACAGAGAAAAGTACATACCAGGGAGTATGTGGCCAAAAGCCGTTAAAAGGAGACCGCCAAGGCCGACACCTGACCCTTGATAGTACTCAAGTCCAGTTTCTGCTCAACCTTCCATTGAAGAAAGGTAAAGATCCGAGACACTGAGGGAAAAAAAAACCCCACCACAGGGATGAACCCCAAGAGACTCACCACACAATGAAGGTCTTCCACGTACCATGGTAGATCTTCCTAGAAGTAGATTTCCTAGCTTTTAACAGCGTTGGAAATCACCGACTCAAACAAAACCTCTATCCATCAGCACCTGGCATTCAACAGCCAAGCCGTCAAAGCAAGCGAATTTAAAGAGGATGTAAGATTGGTCCTTGGGACAGCAGATCCTCCCTGAGAGGAAACTTCCAAGGAACATCAGCGACCAGCCGCATCAGATAAGTGTACCAAGCCTGGCGAGGTCAGTCCGGGGCCACTAAGATGACCAGAATCCCTCCTGCCTTGACCCTGCGCAGAAGTCTTATCAGAAGCTTGAGAGGGGGGGGGGGGGAAGGCATAAATCAGACAATACTGACCCCATGGGGCCACCAGCGCATCTGTGGCATCTGCCAGAGGATACCGTGACCGAGCCACAAACCTCTGCACCTTTCTGTTGAGCCGAGACGCCAACAGATCCACCTCAGGGATGCCCCACTGGAGACACAACTGATGAAACCCCTCCGGATGAAGGGACCACTTCGCTTGGTCCAACGCCTGCCAACTGAGGTAATCTGCCTGCCAGTTTTCCACCCCTGAAATGTGTACGGCAGAGAGGGCTGGAAGAGAGCTACCTCCAGAGCCGCCAGGACACTTCTTGTGCCCCCCCCGGCCGTGGCATTGTCCGATTGAATGCGCACTGGACATCCCTAAAGATGATCTGTCCAATGTTCCAGGCACAGTCTGATCGCTCGGAGTTCCAAAACCCTTGATCGGTAGTGTGGACTCTTCCAGTGTGCAGATCCCCTGAGCAGAATTTTTGCAGAGGGCGCCTCCCCAACCAGAAAAGCTGGCATCCTTGGTGATCACCGTCCAATACAAGGGGATGAAGGATTTGCCCAGCCGATGTGCCAGGGAACGAAGCCACCATATCAGGGACTCTTTCATTCACTGGCTCAGCTGGATCTGATTGTACAGAGACTGCAAGTTCTTGTCTCATTTGGCTAAAATCTCCCTTGCAGGGACCTCAGAGAACTGCGCTATGTTGCGCCCGACCTAGCACGAAGCTGAGGTCTATGCACTCGCTGGCCAGACTGGGGTGACCACTGAATCTAGATTATCCAGGCCGTCATCCAGTCTGGCAGTTGATTGTAGATCTCACAGGAAAAAACCAGGAGAGGAAAAAAATAATAAATTGCCAGGACCAGAGATCCCAGCAAGGACCTAAGTTCTTATTCATGTCTAGGCAGAAAAAAAACTGGGTACCTATAGCAGAGAGAGGGAGTATACCCCCTGGGACTGTCCATAGTCGTAGCCAGACTTTTTTTCTGCCTAGTGTCCTAATCCTGTAGGTGGAAGTATAACCCAATGGTTAAGAAGATCAGGAGCTGTGTCCGACGAACAAAAGAGAAACTAATTTTCCCTATAGTTATGCTTTAAAATAAATTAAAAAAAGCAAACGAGTGAAACTATTGGTGGATTGGAAGAATGATGCTGTATTACAGGAACAATTAGATGCAACCTTCTAAACTCATTGAAATAAGTGACTAACGGGTTACTTCAATGTAGAAAGAAACCGCTGACTTCCTTCACATGGGATGTACTACAGTGTACACCCGTGTGAGGGCCAAGTTTGCATGCACGGGGATGAACAGGTGTTCCAGTCCTGTCAATTAGCAACTACCTCTTCTGTGAACGCCCACCTACTTGTTTATGGGCTCCCCCCGAGGCTCCAACAGTCAGACATATGGAAGACATGTGGAAGAATTAACGTTAGGAGCCATTCCTCCTCCACAGCATGGTGCGCCTGACAATGGTGGGGGTGGGCAACCGCACTAAATGACTTCATGTCTGTTTTAGGAGATCAGCCAATATGCAAATTTGCAGAAATCCCCGATTCAGGAACTCAAGACGCTAAAGCTAAAAAATAATTCCGATATAAACTTGCTAAGACAATTCCAGACTAGTTACTTTCAGTACAGTAGGTCGACACTTTTTTTACCCAAGAGCAACTTAAATAAATATGGCAAAAAATCAACAGGCACAGACCCACGGAGAGTGATGCAGCGCTTAGCACCCATATTGGTCTGGCTCCATTAATACCACTTTACCCTACCCCATCTCACCCTACCCCACCTTACCTTACCCCACCCTACCCCACCTTACCTTACCCCATCTCACCCTACCACACCTTACCTTACACCATCTCACCCTACCACACCTTACCTTACACCATCTCACCCTACCACACCTTACCTTACACCATCTCACCCTACCACACCTTACCTTACACCATCTCACCCTACCACACCTTACCTTACACCATCTCACCCTACCACACCTTACCTTACACCATCTCACCCTACCACACCTTACCTTACCCCATCTCACCTTACCCCATCTCACCTTACCCCATCTCACCTTACCCCATCTCACCTTACCCCATCTCACCTTACCCCATCTCACCTTACCCCATCTCACCTTACCCCATCTCACCTTACCCCATCTCACCCTACCTTAGCCCATCTCACCCTACCTTAGCCCATCTCACCCTACCCCACCTTGACCCATCTCACCCTACCCCACCTTACCTTACCCCATCTTACCTTACCCCATCTCACCTCACCCAACCCCACAAATCTACTTCTACCGCTCTCCTTTCACATTTTTGTTATTGTAAAGTCTCGTTTTCTTTTTTTCTATTAAAATAACAAACATGTCATACTTACCTGCTCTGTGCAGTTGGTTTTGCACAGAGCAGCCCAGATCCTCCTCTTCTCGGGTCCCTGCCTACAGCTCCTGGCCCCTCCCTCCTGTTGAGTTCTCCCACAGCAAGCAGCACGCTATGGGGGCACCCGAGCCCAGCTGCAGCTCTGTGTATCCATTCAGACACAGAGCTGCAGTTTGGCCCCACCCCCTCTCTCATCTGATTGGCTGTCAGCAGCGGGAGCCAAAGGCGCCGCTGCTGTGTCTCAGCCAAATCACGAGAGAGTGAGTCTTGGATGGCTGAAGCATTCGTGGACATGGCTGGATCAAGATGGGGCTCAGGTAAGTATTAGGAGGGTTCCTACACACAGAAAGCTTTTAATCCTAATGCATAGAATGCATTAAGATGAAAGCAAAAAAAAAAAACATCGACTTATACGACGACTAAGTCAGTCAATTTCTTCCTACACTTCAAAACTGGTAAAAACACTCTTTGTAATTCAATTATCTAAAGAAAACCGGTGTTGGATTCAACTTCTGTGTTTTACTGCCTGTGGATGGTGCAAAATCAGCAGGTGACCATTATGGCCCGCCAAACTGGGTCTAAGTAGTTATGTCAATGCATAAAGCAGCATTTAAAAGAGAACATAGATTTTACTTGTTCTGGCCAAAGAGAGGGATCCCGATGCAGAATGCCCTCCCTCCCTTGGCTTATATTTACACGTTAACCGTCTGCCAATAATTTTCAGATACTTTTGTATTAATACATCACTATAACCTGTACTAGAGCAGTGTTTCTCAACTCCGGTCCTCAGGGCACACTAACAGGCCAGATTTTAAGTATTACCTTGGGGAGATGCAGACTGGAATACTGCAATCACTGAGCAGCAAATGATATCCTCAGGGCCCACTTGGTGGGCCCTGAGGACCGGAGTTGAGAAACTCTGTACTAGAGGATGCATCGGGCGAAAATGGTGCGATTGGCATCTTCCCGATAAGAGAAAAAGGTGCCGATAATGGTGCCAAAAAATGCATGCAATTTTGCACCAAATTTTACTGTGCTTAAGGTGTGTTTTTTCATAGGGCATGTGAAACGCATCAAAAATGTAACACGGGTGCGTTATTGATATGTTCTTGAGGTGTTTTCAATGCATTTTGATGGAGAGGTGCGTTTTTTTTTTTCCCCTGCCCATATATGCACCAAAAATGCCGCAAACAGGATTTTTAACACCACTTCAAAAAGGTGCCAATATGGCTGACAAATTCATATTCATTTAAGATCATATCAAAAAGTGGAGTACAATTTATAAAATTATAAATATTTTTTGAAAAACCGTCGATTTCAGCACCAGAATTTTCATTTCGGTGCACCACTACTCCTCACCACCTGTCAAAGGCTTTCTGAAGAGCAATCTAAACATGGATCGCCCATCAGAGAGCAAGAGTAAACAAGCCCTAAAAACTGAGTTTCTTTCACAGGGGATTTCTGTAATCTGATTTCAGGCTCTGCACAGAATTGATGGGAAATGCCGCCAGCCAAACACCTTTAGCACTGACATAGAAACATAGAATGTGTCGGCAGATAAGAACCATTTGGCCCATCTAGTCTGCCCAATATAAATCCTATGAATAGTCCCTGGCCCTATCTTCTATGAAGGAGAGCCTTATGCCTATCCCATGCATGCTTAAACTCCTTCACTGTATTTGCAGCTACCACTTCTGCAGGAAGGTTATTCCATGCATCCACTACTCTCTCAGTAAAGTAATACTTCCTCCTATTACTTTTAAACCTTTGCCCCTCTAATTTAAAAGGCTGAGGACAGGAGTGGCCGTAACCGCACGGGTTTTCGTTTACCTTTTTTCCTTAATTCTTCCACATGAATTTCATAGTGCATAGTATGGAGACCGCAAACTATTTTTTCCACAAAAGGTTTGAAACTTTTTTGACATTGCGCTGGGGTTATGTTTTGTAGTCACTATAGACAAGCACTGATTGGAAAAATCCTTTGCATAATGGATTTAATAAATCAAAGCAAGGGGTGATGTTGAAATGTAAAAATATATACATGTTACTAGATGTGTAGCACACAAACCTTTACATATTATTAAAGCAGAACTAAACCCTCCTCTCCTTTACAGCAATGGAAGCTGCCATCTTCGCCTCGGTTTGATCTGCAGTTGCCAAGGTGCTGCCATGTGAGGTTATGACACCAGCCATTTGATAGGTTGATGGTTCGGTTGAAAGAACCTGTGACCATTATTTAGGGCATGCCTTGAATGTATGTTTTGGGAAACTTAAATTGATGGGTTTAGTTCCGCTTTAACCACTTCCCGCCCAGCCTATAGACAAATGACAGCATGGTGGGTGCTTTCCCATCCTGACTGGACATCATATGACATCCTGTCAAAAAGGGATGATCGTGCGATTGCGCAGCGGCGCAATCTGTCATGGGACACGGCCGATGACTGATCAGGAGTACAGGCTTGCTGCCGGTACCATGTGACCGCCGTTACCAATCACAGCAGGTCACATGACCGTTGTACACAAGGGATGGCTTCCTTTCATGCCATCCATTGTGTACAATTGTGTTGCTAGCCTGTGATTGGTCAGTTTGATCAGATGGTATGCAGACAGAGCCTATCACAGCCCAGCTGTACCATGAGATTAGCATTGACCAAATCACAACAAAACAAACTAAATGATTCAGTTTTATTCAGTAAAATGATTGCTTATAGCAATGTAATTCACTGCTATAAGCAAGCATGAAAAAAAAAAAAATCCTGATCACTTCCCTAGAATAGTAGAATGTTACAATGGTACAAGTAAATACATATTCGCCAGCACACCAAGGATCTTGCAAAAGAAGTCCAACAACTTTATGCCAAAGAAGATCACATCAAAAAAATATAGTGCAACGTTTCGGAGCCACGCAGGGCCCCTTCGCCAGGCACGTGACCATTCACGCAAGGGCCCCTTCGCCAGGCACGTGACCATTCACGCAAGGGCCCCTTCGCCAGGCACGTGACCATTCACGCAAGGGCCCCTTCGCCAGGCACGTGACCATTCACGCAAGGGCCCCTTCGCCAGGCACGCGACCATTCACGCAAGGGCCCCTTCGTCAGGCACGCGACCATTCACGCAAGGGCCCCTTCGTCAGGCACGTGACCATTCACGCAGGGCCCCTTCGTCAGGCACATGCCTGAAAGGGCCCTGCGTGGCTCCGAAACGTTGCAATATATTTTTTTTTTATGTGATCTTCTTTACAATAAAGTTATTGGACTTCTTTTGCAAGATCTTTGGTGTGCTGGCGAATATGTATTTACTTGTAACTGATCCAGTGGCCAGCTGGTGATCGCTTCAGCACCCAGTATACATGTGCCTACAAACCAGTAAGGTGTTTAATAGGAATATGAGCTGTACTGTTACAATGGTATGCCTGTACTCACAACCAAACTGTCAAACCATCAAAAGCCTGGAGTCATAACTGATCACATGTGCAGCACCATGGCATTTGCAGATCCAACAAATACTAAGATGGCAGCTTCCTTGCCTGAAAAGCATAGAAGGGTTTAGTTCTGTTTTAAGTAATTTACATCACGGGAAAAAAAAAAAAAAAAAAAAAAGAGCACATTTTTTGGCAGCTTTCCTGGGTGTTTGGTGAAACATTTCAACATACTTATGTTGTTGCGGAGGACATAGCTGTGAGAAGCAGAGAATGGATCAGAGGTCAATATTAAGAGGTCACGTACCGCTCTGAAGCTGCCGCGTGGGTGAGGTAACATTTCGGATGCACGGGGTCAGCTGGCTCTCTCCCCTCTCGTGGGATGAATCCCGGGACCTGTCACTTGATCGCCGTCTGTCCCGTGATCGTTCGTGACCGCCGCTGGCACCATGGAGACTCATCTTTGTATGGCTGCTTCCAGATCTTGCACCACGTGATGGAGTGCTGGGAAATAGGGAAAAGACTATTATTAACCACTTGAAGACCAGGACTTTTTGACATTTGAAGTTTACAAGTTAAAATCAGTATTTTTTGTTAGAAAATTTAGAACCCCCAAATATATATATATATATATATATATATATATATATATATATATTTATTTATTTTACATACACACACATACATATTTTTTTTTTTTTCCATTTTTTTTTTAGCAGAGACCCCAGGCTAGAGAATAGTCAGACTGTATGTGCAAAGTCCAAAAAAAAAATGTTACGCCAAGTAAATAGTTATCCAACATTTCACGCTTTAAAATTGCGCACGCAGGATTTCATGAGTAAGCATAGGTTGAAGTAATGAGTACTCTGTCTATACTGTACATGGTCACACACATTTGGGTCACAATTATTGGGATTGGTTTTATTTTCTTTGGTTTTGTTCTATTCACGGTTAGAATATTCCATCTCTGCTCTGGAACGGAGACATACCTGTCACTGCTAGAAGTAATGATGTCATACCCGTCACTGCTAGAAGTAATGATGTCATACCCGTCACTGCTAGAAGTAATGATGTCATACCCGTCACTGCTAGAAGTTATGATGTCATACATGACATGTAACAGCCGAGTGGCCGCTTCGCTGCATCGGTTGTTCTAACAAGAGAGTCAACCGCCGGCTCTCAAAAATGGTACTGGGGTGATGCCTAAAGCTGTATATACAACCACTTGAAGCCAAAATGACTTACAGGTATGTGATTTGGCGGTGTTTACCCACTTGCCGACCACCCCCCACGCAGATTTACTGTGGCAGGGTGGCTCGGCTGCGCATAATCACGTAGATCTACGCGATTATGTGCACGCGGACTGTGATTAGACAGTGGGAGCCAGACCGCAGGATAAGCAGGCTCGATCACCGCAGGGAAACTGACAGGAGAGTCGCTTGCCTATGTAAACAAATCGCTGATCGCCGCCATTATTAATAAAGTGTCCAAAAATCTATCCCATAGTTTGTAAACGCTATAACCAATATACGCTTTTTGGCGATTTTTTTTTACTAAAAATATGTAGCAGAATAAAAATTGGCCTAAACTGAAAAATAATTTTGTTTTTTTACTTTTTTTTTTTTATTGGGAATGTTCTATAGCAGAAAGTAAAAAATATTATTTTCAAAATTGTCGCTCTTTTTTTGTTTATAGGGCAAAATCTATAAACCGCAGGGGTGATCAAATACCATCAAAAGAAAGCTCTATTTGTGGGGGGAAAAAAAAAAAAGGACATTAATTGCATTAGGGTACAGTGTTGCACGACTGCACAATTGTTTTTTTTTTAAATATTTGATATTTAACATATAAAATCCAAACAAAAATAGAAAAAAGTATAAGACCCCGTTCAGACAGGGGCGACCTGTGAAGTCACGGTGCACAGCACGCACCGCGACCTCGGCGCAACTTGAACAGACTTCATATAATTGAAGTCAATGCAGGTCGCTCCAGGTCGCCCCAAAGTAGTACAGGACCCTTTTTCTAAGTCGGAGCGACTTGTGTCGCTCCTATTAGAACGGGTCCTGTGCTAATCAATGGCAGGCGACCGACCGCGACTTGTCAGGCGACCAAGTCGCCTGACAAGTCGCGCTAGTGTGAATGGGGTCTTAAAGCAGAGTTCCACCCTGGAATTTTTTTTTTTTTAAATACCCCCGGGACAGTCAGGGCTAGTACATTCCACAATGGATAGCCTCCGATCTGTCCCGGGTTGCACTTACCTGTTAGGACAAATACTTACCTTGAAAAAGTCTTGTCCAGCGCTGCCATCTCAGATGTGGGCAGCTTGAAGCCAGCGCGATCCTCTTCCGCCTTCTTCGGTCCCACGATGCCCTGCGCCGGCCCCGCCGTCACTTCCGGGGCGTGCGCGCCATCCCTCCACAGCTTCTGGGCATGCCCAGAAGCTGTTTAGAAGGGGATGACGCGCGCGCCCCGGAACTGACGTCGGGGCCGGTGCAATGATTCCTGGGAGCGATGACGTTAAGCTCCCAGGAATCATTGCAGAGCCAGGAAGTGACGACGGGCCGCGGCCGAGGAAGGAGGAAGAAGGAAGGTAAGTATATTTTCCTCGCTACGAGGCAAGTAAAAAAAAAAAAAAAATGCGATTAGCCATTTGTTTTTCAGGTGACCCGGAGCGAGAAGATGGAGGTAAGTATAAAATTTGGGTGGAACTACACTTTAAGCAACAGTATTAATGCACAATTGTTAAAGTAACGCAGTGCCGAATCGCAAAAAATGGCTTAGTCATTAAGGGGGTAAAACCTTCCGGAGCTGAAGTGGTTAATGACAGGTGAAGTAAATGTAATGATTGCAGTATTTACATGTCAGCATTTTCTCGGCCAGTAAAAGGCCAGATATGAATAGAATGTCTAAAGGAAACCCAGGACAGGAAGTACAGTACAGACTCAACATGAACCATTTGTAATCCATATGCTGCTAGCATTAGTAAATAAATAGATAGGAAGGTAGAAGGTAAAGAATATTTACTCTTTTTAAATGTTTATTTTTTAAATTTCTTCAGTTGCTTCCTGGTTTCTGGCCTGGGCCACAATGATTTTATATATCCCAGGAGTCTTCATGGGAGGAGGGGAATCCCTCAGCTCAGCACTCCCTCCTGCCTCCGGAGCTAAAGCCCCGTACACACGATCAGATTATCGAACGATCTGTCGTCCGTTGTTTTGTGGCACGCTAGTCTCATATGGAAAGTGAAGAGGTTATTTTCACACGAATTTTCCCGTACGACAGAAGTGATGTCATGTGTTGGATTGCTTTCTATGCGTTCTTTCGTCTCTGAGCATGCCTAGTCTTGCTCTTAAGATTTTTTTCAGTCAAAATCTGTACTAATGAGACGAAAATCGGACGTTGTGTTGACTGACGACAAAAATTATATAGCCGGCACATCAGGATTTTGTCGGCCGAAAAAGTCGGAGTCGGCTGTTGAAAGCACCATACTAACAATCCGAAAATCGGCAGATCAGTCGTCGGGACGAAATTTCCCTTCAGATTTTCTTATCGTGTGTACGGGCCTTAAGGCTACCTTTCCTGAGCTAAGGGCAGATGGATTTCAGGAAGTAAATTTCTACATGAATCACCTGCCCTTACTCAAGATGATCGCAGCTAGAAAAGCTAATGGGGGTGGGAGGTGGTTTCAAATTGATCGCTCAACAAAAAATAAATAAATCCCCCCCTTGCAATGCCCCCCCCCCCCCCCAATACAAGGATTAAATGCTTATTTAAACTAGGGGGGAGAGGAATAAGACACCTGCCTTACTCCTCGCTTCCAAAAGCTCCTTCCTGCGCTGGGATTGGTGGTCCTCATTCTGCTCTGTAATCTGCGACCAGCTCCAGTGGGACTCCAGCTTCCTCTGTATACAATACTGGGTGATTGTCCCTGTACTGTAGGTGATAATGAAGAGGCTCTGCCCACAGACCGGGGCTTAGAGCGGGGGGGGCGGGGGTTTGGGGAGGAGAGTGCTGCAACAGGGTGCAGGGTAAGTGATATTGCCTTTTCATCTCTCCCTAATGAGCATTTAACCCCTGCAGTTCGCTTTCTTTTTTCGTTATGTGGTTGACTTCTCCTTTAACCACTTGCTGACCATATACGGTGGTAAAGTCTCTGCTGCGCCAGATCACGCACCTAGCACACGATCCAACACTTCCAGGTAGGGGGGTGTGTAAGCCCGCTCCTACTGTAAATATACACAGCGGGAGCTGATCTGCGGGTACCGCGGTCTCAATGTCCGCCAGCCAATCATAAGGCAGGGAGCCAGAATGGCTGTCTGCCTATATAAACAAGGCAGTTTGCCGTTCTGACAGGAGGGAAGGCATGGATCCTGTGTTCCTGCAAAGCACTAGGATCCATGTCTTCCACTAGTAAAAGCTCCTCCCACACAGTACACCACTAGCTAAAAAAAAAACAAACACACAGTTAACCCTTTGATTGCCTCCGACGTTAACACCTGCCCAGCCAGTGTCATTCATACTGTGACGGTGCATAGGTTTTAAGCACTGATAACAAAAGTGTCAGTGTCCGACAGTCCGCCGCAATATCGCAGTTCTGCTATAAGTCGCTGATCCCCGCAATTACTAGTAAAAAAAAAAAAAATATATATATATATAAATACATACATCCCATACATTTTGCGCAAACCAATCAATATAAGCTTATTAGGATTTTTTTTATTTTTTTTTTATACCAAACATATGTAGCAGAATATATATTGGCTTAAACGAATGAATTTTTATTGGATGTGTTTTATAGCAGAAAGCAAAAAATATTGTCCTTTAGGCTCCGTTCACATCTAGGCGTTTTGGGGGAGTTTTTCTGCTCTAGGATCAGCTCTAAAAACGCCCAACAAGACAAATCCTATTCATTTCAATGGCCCCTGTTCACAGCTGAGCGTTTTGACGCTGTAAGCAAAACGCCCAACGCTCAAAAAAGTACATGAGCTTCTTTTTGGGCAGATTACAGGTGTTTTCCATTGGTCTCTATTCAATCTAAAAACGCCTGCACAAAAAACGCCTGTAAATCGCCATAAAAATCGCAGTAAAAAACGCGCAAAAACGCTACGCTCAGGTGTGAATGTAGCCTTATTTTTCATAATTGTTGCTCTTTGTTTATAGCGCAAAAAAAATAAATAAATAAAAAATAAAAACCGCAGAGGTAATTAAATACCACCAAAAGAAAGATCTATTTCTGGGGTGGAAAAAAAAAAAAAAAGACTTTTTTTTTTACCTTCAAGGAGGTGTTCCAGCTGGGGAAAAAAATTAAAATTCAGCAGCTACAAATTCTGTAGCTGCTGACCTAATATTAGGACACTTACCTGTCCAGGGAGCCCACGATGTCGGCACCCCAAGCCGATCCATCCATCGGCTCTGGGTGCAGGCGTCGGCATCTTCACTAAGGGAAACCGGAAGTGAAGTTTTGCGGGTTCACTGCACTCTCTCAATAGTCGCAGTGCCTTCTGGGACCTGTGTGTCTCCCAGAAGGAAGCGGGGGGGGGGGGGGAGGGGGGGGTGGGGCTGCAAATTACATAAATTGCCACACAATGATTTGATTGTACCAGTCTTACCACAGGTATCTGCTCCCGCCTGAAAAGGTGTAAAAATGTGGCAGCGGAGGGGGGGGGGGGGGGTAAAATCGAGAGAGTGCAAACAAGCAGAGCCCCACTTTAAATGCAGTCTCTGCATTAGGATTAAAAAAATAAATAAAAAAAACCCTTTTAAAAAATAGTAGCTTCTCCCCTAAATACTTACCTGAGAAGCATCTGCAGCAGCTCTTCTCCCCCCGCTCTCATAGGCTTGGATGAGGTAGCGGGAGCCATAGGCTCCTGTTGCTGTCAGTAAAAACCTGTGAGCAGAGAAATGGGCCGAGCCAGGCTGTGTCTGAATAGATGCAAACAGTCTAGCTCAGGATCGAGAACGCACAAGTGCGGCTATAGGCAGCAGCTTCATATGGTGAGCACTCGGCGGGGGGGGGGGTTGTGGGGGCAGCAGGTAACCCGAGAGGAGAAGGATCAGGACTGCTCTGTGTAAAGCTATTGCTCAGAGCAGGTAAGTATAACATGTTTATTATTTAAATAAATCTTGGCGTTGCTATTTACAGGCGTTTTTATGAGCGTTTTTCAGGTGTTATTGTGCAGACGTTTTTAGATTAACTAGTAAGCAATGGAAAATAAAAAATAAAAAAAAACGCCTGTAATGTGCCCTAAAAAGAAGCTCGTGTACTTTTTTGAGCGTTGGGCGTTTTGCTTAAAACCTCAAAACGCTCAGATGTGAACAGGGGCCATTGAAATGAATAGGATTTGTCTTGTTGGGCGTTTTATGAGCTGATCCTAGAGCAGAAAAAACGCCCCAAAAACGCCTACATGTGAACTTCGCCTAAAACAATTGCCGCTCCCCCCAGTTGAACTTGAGAACAGAGCATTTGAAGGAAAGCCGGGTGCTGGATGCACTTTATCAGACACTGTGTACAGCTAGCCTTAGAAAAATCCTCCTGAAGTCTCACCCAAGGTTTGGCAATTTCCAGTCAATATGTCTGAAAAATTAAAGCTATAAAATGGACTATTTAACTTTTTTTTTTTCTCACATGACACTCCTGTTGATAAATTCCACATGAATTCCCTACCGAAGACAACCCTTTGTATCCTGTGATATGTCCCGGTGGCAAAGTGAATGACAAGTAAAAAGACTGTCATATATGGCTAGAAGCTAAAAGCAGCTTTTATATTGAAAACACAATGTGCTGCAAGGTAAAGCTCTGCTGAGAGGTTGGGTATAGGGAACCATTCAGACAAGCACACCCTTTGGACCCCGGCATCTAAGGAGTTCTCTGTTCCCGTTCTTGAAGCCCGCTTGTTCTGGTTCAAAAGCTGCCAAAAGAAAAAAAAAGGACTTCTTTTGCCATAGTAAGACTCAAACGTGTAACAGCAAAAAAAAAAAAAAAATGAGGAGATAAAAAAAGGAAAAACAGAGCAGATGTCTGCTAGATGGTTTATGTAAAGTAGATTACAGTGCAGTCTGGAAAGGAGACCAGAAACAAAGGATTCTTTTTACAGCAGTACAAGGGCGATTTTACTACACAATGACAAACATAAGGTCATCTTTGCTGGACAATCTGGTATGCTAATCATTAGATACTGGTAATTGGGAGCGATTGTATACATATCAGGGAGCAATGGGCGAAACAAAGAGGGCGAAGGTTTACAACCATGGACAGAATTCTTGGTACCCTTATAGCTCCTTCAAACAATGCCTCATTCCAAATAAAAAGCAATTATCTCATGTACTGTATACCTGCCTGTCTATAGTATGTCATAAAGTAAATGATTGTTTTACTTTACTGTTTATTCTACAAATCTAATCTAACATAGTCTGAAGGGATTTGTTGGTCCCCCTACAAAGAGATTATAAATAACTGGATTACAGTAATATTTCAAATTTGAGGTCCTTTCAGTCGAGCATTATGGGCAGGCAGATGTAAGTGGACATTTGTGATATAATTTGATACAACGTGACAATGCTGTACAAAATGCTACAATATGATACTGATACAATGCTGTACAAAAATGATTCAATATATTATGTGATACAATATGATGATACTATGGCACACAAATGATACAATAGGATAAATGCAACACAAAAACGACTCAATATGATACTGGCAGCACTAGGGGCCTCGGTTCAAATACCAACCATGGCACTACCTTCATAGAGTTTGTATGTCCCCCCTGTGCCTGCGTGTTTCCTCTGGGTACTCCGGTTTCCACACTCCAAAGACATTCTGGTAGGTTAATTGGCTCCGGTCTAAATTGAGCCCAGTACATATACAGTATGTCACAAGGGTGAGTGAGTACACCCCTCACATGATGGTAAATATTTTATTCTATCTTTTCATGCAACACTGAAGAAATGACACTTTGCTACAATGTAAAGTAGTGAGTGTACAGCTTGTATAACAGTGTAAATTTACTGTCCCCTCAAAATAACTCACACAGCCATTAATGTCTAAACCGCTGGCAACAAAAGTGAGTACACCCCTAAGTGACAATGTCCAAATTGAGTCCAAAGTGTTCAATATTTTGTGTGGCCACCATTATTTTCCAGCACTGCCTTAACCCTCTTGGGCATGGAGTTCACCAGAGCTTCACAGGTTGCCACTGCAGTCCTCTTCCACTCCTCCATGACGACATCACAAAGCTGGTGGATGTTCGAGACCTTACGCTCCTCCACCTTCCGTTTGAGGATACCCCACAGATGCTCAATAGGGTTTAGGTCTGGAGACATGCTTGGCCAGTCCATCACCTTTACCCTCAGCTTCTTTAGCAGGGCAGTGGTTGTCTTGGAGGTGTGTTTGGGGTCATTATGTTGGAATACTGCCCTGTGGCCCAGTCTCCGGAGGGAGGGGATCATGCTCTGCTTCAGTATGTCACAGTACATGTTGGCATTCATGGTTCCCTCAATGAACTGTAGCTCCCCAGTGCCAGCACCACTCATGCAGCCCCAGACCATGACACTCCCACCACCATGCCTGACTGTAGGCAAGACACACTTGTCTTTGTACTCCTCACCTGGTTGCCTCCACACACGCTTGACACCATCTGAACCAAATAAGTTTATCTTGGTTTCATCAGACCACAGGAGATGGTTCCAGTAATCCATGTCCTTAGTCTGCTTGTCTTCAGCAAACTGTTTGCAGGCTTTCTTGTGCATCATATTTAGAAGAGGCTTCCTTCTGGGACGACAGCCATGCAGACCAATTTGATGCAGTGTGCGGCGTATGGTCTGAGCACTGACAGGCTGACCCCCCCACCTCCCCACCCCTTCAACCACTGCAGCAATGCTGGCAGCACTCATACCTCTATTTCCCAAAGACAACCTCTGGATATGACGCTGAGCACGTACACTCAACTTCTTTGATAGACCATGGCGAGGCCTGTTCTGAGTGGAACCTGTCCTGGTAAACCGCTGTATGGTCTTGGCCACCGTGCTGCAGCTCAGTTTCAGGGTCCTGGCAATCTTCTTATAGCCTAGGCCATCTTCATGCAGAGCAACAATACTTTATTTCAGATCCTCAGAGTTCTTTGCCATGAGGTGCCATGTTGAACTTCCAGTGACCAGTAAGAGTGAAAGCGATAACGCCAAATTTAACACACCTGCTCCCCATTCACACCTGAGACCTTGTAACACTAACGAGTCACATGACACCAGGGAGGGAAAATGACTAATTGGGCCCCAATGTTGACATTTTCACTTATGGGTGTACTCACTTTTGTTGCCAGCGGTTTAGACATTAATGGCTGTGTGTTGAGTTATTTTGAGGGGACAGCAAATTTACACTGTTATACAAGCTGTACACTCACTACTTTACATTGTAGCAAAGTCTCATTTCTTCAGTGTTGTCACATGAAAAAATATAATACAATATTTACAAAAATGTGAGGGGTGTACTCACTTGTGAGATACTGTATGTCTGAATGGGAGTTAGGGACCTTCGATTGTAAGCTCCTTGAGGGCAGAGGTGTGAATGTATAATATATATATATATATATGTAAAGTGTTGCGTACATAGCTGCAACGGCGCTATACAAGTACATGTAATAAATGTAAATACTATGATACAAGGCGATTCTATGCGATACAAGGCGATACTATGTGAAACAAGGCGTTACTATGATATTATGTAATGCAAGATGATACATTGTGATACAAGATGATACTCTATGCGTCACATTGTGATACATGATGATATTATGTGATACAAGATACTAGGTGTTGCAATGCTATACATAAGAATACCTTTGAGTCCAGCTAGGCCTGGGAAAAAATAAAAAGGTTGCAAGGTTTGCGCTTTGTTTGTTATTGTTACTTAAAGTGCTAAACTGGTGGTAAAAGGATGTAAACATCTGCCTGCCCATAGACCTAACATGTATTGGTTAAGCTCAGTGAGGAACAAAACTAAAAACAGACAAAGATGCCAAAAAAAGTCTCATCCACCGTTCTGCTCTCATTCGGGGGTGGATCAGGTTACGGAATCACTGCGATCGAAACGGGCGCCGCTGATGTGAAAAGGCACTAAAAACGTTTTCTGTAATCAGTAAAATAAATCTTCACTCACACTTTGCAATTTGGAATCGTGGATCCAAATCGTCTGCAAGTCGGACTGCGATTCTGCCATAGCAAACACTGCAAAACACGCAACGCGTTTGGGTGGCATTTGTTCTCAATGGCATCCCAAACACTGTGCGATTTTTGCCATGATTGTCATCATAGACATGCTTCGGGAGACCGTCAGACTGGAGACATTACTTGTGACTGCTATAAATCACTGGTAAAAACAGGGCAATAGGGAAACGCAGATCTGTAGGGGCCCATGAGGGCTGCAAAAGGCCACAGGTTGGGCAACAGGGGGTTAAAGGTCCCATTTTCATTTACGATTAAACAATGAATCAAAAGCAAACCCTATTTTTTTAATAAATATTTAATCAATGATGGAAGCTAATTATTTGTGGCAGTTTTCAAGTTAGGTTCTCCTTTGTTCGTGGAAGGGTACCAACAAATCTGTCCATGGCTGTAGCTGGACCCTCAGGGCAACCTATCAGTATAGTGTCACTGGCAGAAAATGCAGCTTACAAAATGCCATTTGCAGATGAATTGCCAGGCATAGCCTCAGAGGTACCAGGCTGTAAAACAGGCTAATGAATATGCAAAATAAATTATATTCAGCTGAGATTATTTCTCTTCTAATTAGAGCTTCAGTGACAAGCGGAGGCACGGGAAGACCAGAGTTCACTACGTTAAGCAGGAACATAATCTTATTATTTAAGACGTTATCTGTATAGTTTTGGGGCATTACAAGAATAACCGAGACCGTATCAGTGCCACCATAGTACAGCACCCCCAGGTTTTGCTTGTAGGGCCCAGGGGAGGAAGACACCACAGGCTGTCTGTGAAATCCAGGGAAAGCAAAAGGATCCCAAATCCAGCACAGTGCAAGAGCGTCTTTTCATACCATTTGGGATCTTGCCTCTTAGGCACCACAGGCAGTCATGTAAGGCAAGTATTTATTTTTCGCTATTATGTTTAACTGGGTTTTACTGGGGCGTCTAAAGAAGGGCTCAACAAATCCCAGGCGCCAGGTCGACTAGAAATTGTGTCCTGGCACCTGGGCTTTTGTCCACCCATTCACTGGGATCACACAGTTCAAGCTGACACCACTTTGCACACTCCAAGCCTGGCCCTGAGGCTGCTTTTGCAGCTTTTAACCACCACGTCTTGCCATTGGGTGAGCGCCCCACCAATCTGAAGTTGCCGAGCGGCGATTGGCTGAGGCAGGGGTGCCTGGGTTTCAGTAGTGAAGCGGAGTCCCTGACAAGCGAAGTAGGGGAATAGAGCAGGCCTGAGAAGCCCCCGGGGGCAGGGATGGAGCGGGTGGCAGATGGTTGGGCAGGGGTCTGAACACTGGGCTGGAGGGGTGTTGTATCATCTATGACAGGGCAATAAACACCTGTGCCAATAGTATAGGAATACCACCTGAGTGGGTGAACACAAGGGGTAGGGGCTGCTGGGGGACAACAAGTGCCAGCATGTGCTGTACCTCCATTGCAGACTGTGATAGAACTACAAGTGCCAGCATGTGCTGTACCTCCATTGCAGACTGTGATAGAACTTCAAGTGCCAGCATGTGCTGTACCTCCATTGCAGACTGTGATAGAACTACAAGTGCCAGCATGTGCTGTACCTCCATTGCAGACTGATAGAACTACAAGTGCCAGCATGTGCTGTACCTCCATTGCAGACTGTGATAGAACTACAAGTGCCAGCATGTGCTGTACCTCCATTGCAGACTGGCAAAACTGCAAGTCCCAGCATGTGCTGTACCCCCACTGCAGACTGATAGAAGAACTGCAAGTCCCAGCATGTGCTCTACCCCCATTGCAGAATGATGTAAGAACTGCAAGTCCCAGCATGTGCTCTACCCCCATTGCAGACTGATTTAAGAACTGCAAGTCCCAGCATGTGCTCTACCCCCATTGCAGAATGATAGAACTGCAAGTCCCAGCATGTGGTGTACATCTATTGAAGGGTGTGACAGAACTACAAGTCTCAGCATGGGCTGTACCCCCATTGCAGACTGATAGAAGAACTGCAAGACCCCGCATGTGCTGTACCCCCATTGCAGACTGATAGAACTGCAAGTCTCAGCATGTGCTGTACCTCTATTGAAGGCTGTGACAGAACTACAAGTCTCAGCATGTGCTGTACTTAACGATTTTAAAGGCACTAAGTTCTTAGGGATCCCAATAAGGTTAATGGGCAATAGTTGAGAGGCATAAATGTGTGTAAACCTGCATTGTGCATCTGTAAAGATACACATCAAGGCTACATAAGAGAAGGGGGATTTGTCATTAAAAATAAAGCTTTGTTCGTTGAAAGAAACTGGCTCCTAACTTTTTTTGACGGCTCCTAGATTCCAAGCAAATTTGTCAAGCCTCAGTGTAAAGTACATGCAAACTTCGCATTTTGATTAAAGGGCCGCTAAGCTTTTCAGTGCCGGGTCTACAAGACACAGCTATCCTTTTATTTTTATTTCCAAGGACACAAGCAATGCGGTCTTAGAACCACAGAGCGCTATAAAATGTATAGTAAACGTTTTATTGAACTGGACCGATCATTAAAATTTAGGGCATGACATGAATCGGTATGGCACATGTCAGCATTACCAAACTATTACTACTTTCAGGAAGAAGAAAGGAAGAAAGGCATCTCGCTGGCAAGTTACCTGGAACCAAAGCCTAGGCAGAGATCACATGGTCTACGGCCACCTTGGTCAGCTGTTTTTTTTTTTTTTCCTATATCAGACAGACCATGCCAGGATGACTTGCAGAGAGTAATAATGCTGGGCATGCACACAGATTATTTTCATTAAAACTGCAGGCTGAAGGAAAACACTCCAAAAGATTCCCCCATCCACGGTATACAGCCTGGATGGAGGAATCTCCCACTGCGGCCATTGTGTTTGGGCAGCCAGATACCTGAACAGCGGCTGCATCTAATTGGATGCAGGTAATGTTCGGGCAGCAAATTCTGAGAGCAGGGATGTCACCCATAGGCTCCCATGTTCCAGCTGTCGGTACGCCCTCCTCTCCCCTGCAGCAGCCGCTGGCTGACACAGAGGAGTAGGATCATGTGACCAGACCGGAGCAGGATCATGTGACCGGAGCAGGATCATGTGACCAGACCGGAGCAGGATCATGTGACCAGACCGGAGCAGGATCATGTGACCAGACCGGAGCAGGGTGAAAATAGGTAAATATATACAATTATTATTATTACTATACACAGTTAAAGGCTCTATTCACACTTGTCCTAATTGTAATACGACTTTGGACATCAAAATCGCATGACAAGTCGCACCCCATTCTTTTCAATGGCACCCATTCAAAACTGGTGCGATTTAAGTGGCTGCAACTTTAAAAAGGTGCCTACATGATTTTTGATGAGACTTTGATCCACAGAATGAAATGTCTGACCAAAAATCACACCAAAAGTCGCATCAAACTGGAAATCGTGCAACTTTAGACACACGGTAATGTGAATAGAGCCTCAGGAACAAAAATGTTCAGGAACAAACCTTCATAATCTGAGACTATCCCTGCAAACCAAATGATACATTGTAGTCCTAACAAGTCTGAGATTATCCCTGCAAACCAAATGATACATTGTAGTTCTAATGCAAAAACCTGAGACCATACCTGCAAACCAGATAATGTATTGTAGTTCAAATGGACAAGCCTGAGACTATCCCTCCAAAGCGGAGGATACATTGTAATGCTAATGAACCAACCTGGGACTATCCCTGCAAATTAGAGGATACATTGTAGATCTGATGAACCAACCTGAGATTATCCCTTCAAACCAGAGGATACATTGTAGTGCTAATGACCCAACCTGGGGACTATCCCTGCAAACCAGAGGATACATTGTAGATCTGATGAACCAGTCTGAGACCATACCTCCAAACCAGAGGATACATTGTAGATCCAATGAACAAACCAGAGACTATTTGCAAACCAGATAATACATTGTAGATCTAAAAGAACCAACCTGAGACCATACCTCCAAACCAAACCAGATGATACATTATAGATCTAATGAACCAACCCTGAGATTATCCCTCCAAACCAGATGATACATTGTAGCATGAATAAACAAACCTGAGACCATACCTCCAAACCAGATGATACATTGTAGATCTAATGAACCAATCTGAGACTATCCCTCCAAACCAGAGGATACATTGTAGATCTAATGAACCAATCTGAGACTATCCCTCCAAACCAGAGGATACATTGTAGATCTAATGAACCAACCTACATTGTAGATCTTACAAATGTAGGTTTGTACACTGTAGATCTAATGAACAAACCTGAGACTAACCCTCTAAACCAGAGGATACATTGTAGTTCAAATGAACCAACCTACATCGTCAATCCTACAATGTAGGTTGGTACATTGTAGATCTAATGAACAAGCCGAAGACTATCCCTCCAAACCAGGGGATACATTGTAGATCTAACAAACCAGAGGCTATCCCTGCAAACCAGGGGATACACTGTAGATCGAATGAACAAACCAGGGACTATCCCTGCAAACCAGAGGATATAAACTGGAGGCTATCCCTGCAAACCAGAGGATACATTGTAGATCTAACAAACCAGAGACTATCCCTGCAAACCAGAGGATACATTGTAGATCTAACAAACCAGAGACTATCCCTGCAAACCAGAGGATACATTGTAGATCTAACAAACCGGAGGCTATCCCTGCAAACCAGGGGTTACACTGTAGATCGAATGAACAAACCAGGGACTATCCCTGCAAACCAGAGGATACATTGTAGATCTAATGAACAAACCTGCCAACGATTCAAACAAGCATATCACTGATCTCTCAGCCATCCATTTTCACCGATTTCCCACATGATAGTTAGAAATATACAGACCGATTCATAGACTTGGCACCCACCAGTCTGAAGTTTATGTCTATAGTACGCTATCACATTTACTATCGCATAAATGGAAAAACGGAAATACGACTGAATTCCTAGGCAAGTTCATTGAACGCATTAGCACTGGAACAAAGATACATTGTGTATTGCAGATAAAAGGATTCAGACAAAGAGGAAAATTTCAGCTTTGGTGTCCCTATAGAAGCCGGCTGACACTCAAGTGCCCAAGTTAGGCTGAGAGGTGAGGGGTGAGGGGTGTACGCACCTCGCACTTAGGCACTGGAAAACCTTTGACATCAGAGCACAAAGGAAGTGAGACACATCAGACAATACCGCTGTAGAAGCCAGGTCAGCATCTCCGTGCATTCCTTGCAAAGTTCAGCATATTGCCAGTCCGCCGCAGCAGCCGCGCAGATCCTCTGGATGTCCTTTAGTCCTGTGGACCCCTCGTTGCCTTCGGCGGTGGCAGTAGCCGGCTATTCTGGAGTCTCAACCTCCCCAAGACTAATACAAAATAATTTTCACACAACCTCAGTGATTCAGACGCGCATAGTGATTGAGCTGACGTCTCCAGCCACACCACCCTGTTAGTGTTGCTTTGTGAGAGCAGTCCTGCCAGATGCCTGCTATTGGATGTCCCACGGTGACGGGCAGAATACAGATGGGAGGGGGGGGGGGGGGGGATGTTTCTAAGCTATTCCCTGGCTAACAAGATTTTCTAGTAGAACTCGTCAGATCGGCTAACGCGGCTGCTGCAAATTACTAGAAAGAATGACTTTAATCTGTGTCATTCAGGAAGGCTGCCGCATTCATACGGAGTGCGTGCTGCATGCCCAGGCGTACGCGGCACTATGTGCTATAAAACATAAGTAGCGTGTCTGGCATAGGTGACCCTGAACGTGAACCCGGGGTGTGTTCTTCACTGCAATGTAACGCATTTCATAAAATCCTCTATTGGCAAACATGATCCTTAAAGCTTAACACCGGCCTCCCCTTCAGTCTTGCACACCGGCTCCTCTCCTGGACTGGAAATGGCTTACTCTGATTTCACTGAACACTGTGAGCTTCTCACAATCTGCATTAGAAACTGCAGCAAGTCACACAGAGTCCACCTCATCTCCTGGCCGGAGAATATTGAGCATCATCTAACTCATTCAAGCTTAAGGAAGGACTCCTTGTAGCCGCACATCGATGCTGTCCCTAAGATGTGTGTGTAGGTGGCAACCTCAGCCTAGATTTCAGGCAGGCCACGCCCCCCAACATGTTTCACTCCGCCCCCAGGAGCTTAGTCATTGGGATCATCTAGCTCAAGGATCCTCAAACTACGGCCCTCCAGCTGTTGTGGAACTACACATCCCATTAAGGATTTGTAAACCTCTGACATTCACAGCCATGACTAGGCATGATGGGAATTGTAGTTCCTGAACAACTGGAGGGCCATAGTTTGAAGACCCCTGATCTAGCCCTTTCCTCCCCAGCCTGACTGCCCCTAGCCCGTCCCTTTTATTCATTGGATTTCA
>NC_138777.1:12437512-12462512 GCF_965119305.1 Pelophylax lessonae | reverse complement strand
GACCACAATGGAACAACTTCCTAAAAGCAGCAAATTGGTGTTTAACCACTTTACCGCTGAGTACTGGAATAGTACTGCGGCAAAGTGGCACGATCCCGTCTGACGACGTAGACCTACGTCGCCAGACTCCTCCCCTGTAGGCGGCGCTCGCGCGCCGCCGGAGGCGCGCTCCCGCTGTTTTCATTCACAGCGGGAGTCGGGCCAGGGGAGGAGCAGCGGCGATCGCCGCTGCTCTGCCCCGATCGTCGGGGATCTAGTGTGGAGATCCGCCCGCCTGTGTAAACACAAGCGGGCGGATCTCCTCAGTGACAGGGAGTGACAGATCGGAGTGTTCAGCATAGCTGGACATCCGATCTGTCCCTGTCTCACACAGTCACCTCCCCCCACACACGTTAGTAAGCACCAGGCATACATTAACCCCTCCCTCTCCAATAAAATTAACCCCTTCCCTGCCAGTGTCATTTTTACAGTAACAGTGCATATTTATAGCACTGATTACTGTAGTAATGTCACTGGTACCCCCAAAAGTGTCAAAAATGTCAGTCAAGGGTCCGATCTGTCCGCCGCAATGTCGCAGTCCCGCAAAAAAAAAAAAAAAAAAAAAAAAAAAAAAAAAAAAAAAAAATCGCAGATCGCCGCCATTACATTACAAAAAAACACCAAAAATGACAGAAATCTTTCCCTTTGTTAGTAAACGCAATAACTTTTGCGCAAACCAATCAAAATACGCTTATTGCGATTTTTTTTACCAAACATAGGTAGCAGAAAACAAATTGGCCAAAAATTTAAAAAAAAATTGTTTTTTACATCTTTTTTGGGGGGAATTTCATACAAAAAAATGTTAAAAATATTGTTATTTTTTCAAAATAAACGCTCTTTTTTTTGTTTATAGCGCAAAAAGTAAAAATCGCACAGGTGATCAAATACCACCAAAAGAAAGCTCTGTTTGTGGGAAAAAAAGGACGTCAATTTCGTTTGGGTACGGCGTCGCACGACCGCGCAATTGTCAGTTAAAGTCGCACAGCGCCGAATTGCAAAAAGTGGCCCAGACGTAAGACAGCAAAATGCTCTAGTGGTAAAGTGGTTAAAAGTGTCCCAGAGTATCCGTTCTATGACATCTGACAGCATAACTATAGACCCCCGAGCAGCATAGAGTGTAATGTCTTCATAATCAGGGGGTGATAAACACAGGGGCACTGCACTGCGCATTGCTCACATAATACCAAACTTCCTGCATTTTCCCCCAAACATGCACATTTCTGGTCATACACTTCCACCATTCCTTTTACAGATCATCTCAAAACAACTAAAGATCTAAGGTCACAGAAAATGCTTTCATTTTATTACATTGTAATAACAATACAAAGTAACAGTTCTATTTGACAATCGAATATAATCTTACTTGAAAAACTCTCCCGCCTGCTTTGTCTGCTGGCCGTCTTTCCACAGTCCCCTGTAGGATTTGCCGCTTCTCCTCCATTACCAAGGACTATGTATCCCAAGGTACCTTGCTGCCTACAAGCTGTGATTCCTGTACTGACCCCACCTTCTGAAACTCCTCTCAGAAGGCAGGCTCAGTGAAATGTGTGACAAAGCACGGCCTACTCACAGGTAGAGATGCACCGAAATTTCAGCGGCCGAAAATGGCGTTTTTGGCATTCTGCTGATAGAGAAAAATGTGCCAATAATGGCTCCAAAAACACGCAATTTCGCCATAATTTTAGCCAGGATTTTACTGTGCTTATGGTGCGTTTTTCATAGGTCATGCGACCAAAACTCACATCAAAAATGTAACATGGGTGCGTTACTGCTGCATGATATTTATTAAATTTCAACGGAAAGGAGCGTGTTTTTTTTTTTAACCGCTTGCCGCCCGCCCGCCGTCATATGACGGCGGAGCGGTGCGACCATTATCCTGGGCCGCCGTCATATGACGGCGGCACTTTAAGCAGGGCAGGCGCGCGATCGCGTGCGCGCCGCCCTGCACTGCCGGTGTCGGGGTGTCCCCGGGACACCCCCCGTCACCGGCAGGGGGGAAACAGCCAATGGGCGTGGCTGTTTCCCACGTGATCGGCTGTGTTCCAATGACACAGCCGATCACAATGAAGGCTCCCACTAGATGACCGCGCATGCGCGATCGGAAGCGCGCAGCGCGGTCATGTCGGTGGCACTGTGTTCCGTAGGAACACAGCTGTCACCGGCGGTAGTAAACAGTCACTGACAGTGACTGTTTACTATGTGATCGGCTGTGAATCCATTCACAGCCGATCAGAAAATGTAAACAAAGAGCAGTAACTGACTGTTACTAGCTCTTCTCTCCTCATACAGTTTCCAGTATGAGGGGAGAAGAGCCAGAAATAGTGAGTTACTGCTCTGTACACATGTCACAAAGTAAAATCACACTAATAAATGTCCCCACACAGTCCTCAGCCCCCCCAATGTCACCTGTCACCCAACAGTCACCTCATCAGTGCCCAGAAATTGACACCCATAACGTTCACATGTGAGCGCAGCGATCGCAGGCAGAATCACTGCGATTCTGCCCGCAATCCGGAAATCATTGCAAATCGCGGGACGCCTGTGCGTTGCCCCTGATTTGCAATAGCACCCCAAACGCTGTGCGATGTTGCCGCCATTTCCGCCTGCCGAATCGCGGTAACATCGCGCAAACATCGCATGACGCCCAAAAAAGGTACAAGAGTTTCTTTGGAGCGTCATGCGTTGTTTGCGCGATGTTACCGCGATTCGGCAGGCGGAAATCGCTGCAACATCGCACAGCATTTGGGGTGCTATTGCAAATCACGGGCAACACACAGGCGTCCCGCAATTTGCAATGATTTCTGGATCACGGGCAGAATCGCAGTGATTCTGACCGTGATCGCTACGCTCACATGTGAACATAGCCTAAAGTTCACCGGTCACCAGAGACTGCCATCAGTGCCACCGTGCACCATCGCCCGTCACCTGTCACCCATCAGTGACCATCGCCCGTCACCTGTCACCCCATCAATCACCGTCACCTGTCACCCCATCAGTCATCGTCACCTGTCACCCCATCAGTCATCGTCACTTGTCACCCCGTCAGTGACTGTCATCTGTCACCCCATCAATCATCGTCATCTGTCACCTCATCAATCATCATCACCTGTCACCTCATCAATCATCGTCACCTGTCACCCCATCAATCATCGTCACCTGTCACCTCATCAATCATCGTCACCTGTCACCCCATCAGTCATCGTCACCTGTCACCCCGTCAGTCATCGTCACCTGTCACCCCGTCAGTCATCGTCACCTGTTTGCCATATACATGCAATCACTTACTGACCGCCTAACGACTATATGCGTCGGCCATTAAAAGCTAAATACTGGGGTTATGGCAGCAGATAGCCCCCATAACCCCGGTATTTTTTGAAACGGCGGGCGGTCGGCTTTCAGATAAGGGTGGTCCCAGTGGCGGATTCGCCGCGGAATTACCCTTACGGTGCAGGGAAAGAGGTGCCCCCCCCCCCCTCCTGCCGCGTCCCAGACGTTTTCCCAGCTTACCGGACCCGCCGGCAGCGGGGAAAACTATCCGGTCCCGGATCCTCAGAGACAGGAAGTCGAGTGAGGGCAAGATGGCCCTCACTCAACTCTATGGTCTTGGAGGACCGGAGCTACGTCAAAAGACGTTGCCTAGCAACCGGTTTAAAGGGCCGCTTTTTTTTTTGCTTTTTTTTTTCCCCTCTTTCAACAATTTTTTTTTTTTTTTTTCTTTTTTAGTGTAGTTGTGAGGTGTGAGGTCTTTTTGACCCCAGATCTCACAATAAAGAGGACCTGTCATGCCTATTTCTATTACAAGGGATGTTTACATTCCTTGTAATAGGAATAAAAATGATCAAAACATTTTTTTTTTTAAACTGTGTAAAAATAATAATAAATAAAATAAATAGGAAAAAAAAAAAAAAAAAAAAATTAAAGCGCCCTGTCCCCGTTAGCTCGCGCGCAGAAGCAAACGCATACGCAAGTCCCGCCCACATATGTAAACGGTGTTCAAACCATACATGTGAGGTATCGCCGCGATCGTTAGAGCGAGTGCAATAATTTGAGCCCTAGACCTCCTCTGTAACTCTAAGCTAGTAACCTGCAGAAATTTTTATTGTATGTGGCCAGGCTGTGAAAAAGTGTTACACATGTGGTATCGCCATACTCGGGAGGAATAGCAGAATGTATTTTGGGGTGCAAGTTTTGCTATGTACATGCGATGTGTTAGAAATATTGCATAAATGGACAGCTTTGTGTAAAAAAAATGTGTTTTCATTTTCTTTCCACATTTTCCAAAAACTTGTGGAAAAAAATGACATATTCAAAAGACTCATTATGCCTCAAAAATTATACGTTGGGCTGTTTGCTTTCCAAAATGGGGTCATTTTATGGGGGTTTCCATTGTCCTGGTGCTCCAGGGCCTTCAAAAGTGCGATAGGTTGTCAGGAAATTATATGTGTAATTTGTGCTCCTAGAATGCCGGACGCTGCTACTCGGATGTTAGGC
This sequence comes from Pelophylax lessonae, assembly GCF_965119305.1. NCBI lineage: Eukaryota > Metazoa > Chordata > Amphibia > Anura > Ranidae > Pelophylax > Pelophylax lessonae. The sequence goes on along the minus strand of NC_138777.1, from coordinate 12,457,982 downwards.
CTCTGTATGTGGCCAGGCTGTGAAAAAGTCTCACACATGTGGTATCTCCATACTCAGGAGGAGTAGTAGAATGTGTTTTGGGGTGTAGTTGCAAGTATACATGTGCTGTGTGAGAGAAATAACCTGTTAATACGGCAATTTGTAAAAAAAAAAAAAATAAATCTTCATTTTGCAAAGCATTGTGGGAAAAAATTACAACTTCAAAAAACTCATCATGCCCCTTATTAAATACCTTGGGATGTCTACTTTCCAAAAAGGGGTAATTTGGGGGGTATTTGTACTTTCCTGACCTTTTAGTGTCTCAAGAAATGAGATAGGCCTTCAGTACATCAGGTGTGATCAAGTGTGATCAATTTTCAATGAATAGCACCATAACTTGTGGACTCTATAACTTTCACAAAGACCAAATAATATACACTTATTTGGGTTTTTTTTACCAAAGATAAGTAGCAGTATAAATTTTGGCCAAAATTTGTGAAGAAAAATGACTAATTTGCAAAATTTTATGACAGAAACAAAGAAAAATGTGTTTTTTCACGATATTTTCAGTCTTTTTTTATTTATAGCACAAAAAATAAAAAACCCAGTATTGATCAAATACCATCAAAAGAAAGCTCTATTTGTGTGAAAAAAAGGACACAATTTTTGTATGGGTACAGTGTTGCATGACTGAGTAATTCTCAGTCAAAGTGTGAGAGCGCTGAAAGCTGAAAATCGGTCTGGGCAGGAAGGGGGTGAAAGTGCACTGTAGGCAAGTGGTTAAACTGACCAAAAATAAAGCAAGTAGAACACCACAACAGGCCAGTGTGAAGACATACATAGAATTTAAAGGGATGTGCTTTTCTTGTGCTAAAAATGCGCATATTTATTTAAATTCCTGATATATTAACCACTTTACCACTAGAGCATTTTGCTGTCTTACGTCTGGGCCACTTTTTGCGATTCGGCGCTGTGCGAATTTAACTGACAATTGCGCGGTCGTGCGACGCCGTACCCAAACGAAATTGACGTCCTTTTTTTCCCACAAACAGAGCTTTCTTTTGGTGGTATTTGATCACCTATGCGATTTTTACTTTTTGCGCTATAAACAAAAAAAGAGCGTTTATTTTGAGAAAATAACAATATTTTTCACATTTTTTTATATGAAATTCCCCCCAAAAAAGATGTAAAAACCAATTTTTTTTAAAATTTTTGGCCAATTTGTTTTCTGCTACCTATGTTTGGTAAAAAAAAAATCGCAATAAGCGTATTTTGATTGGTTTGCGCAAAAGTTATTGCGTTTACCAACAAAGGGAAAGATTTTTGTCATTTTTGGTGTTTTTTTTTTAACGCGTAATGGCGGCGATCTGCGATTTTTTTTGCGGGACTGCGACATTGCGGCGGACAGATCGGACCATTGACTGACATTTTTGACACTTTTGGGGGTACCAGTGACATTACTGCAGTAATCAGTGCTATAAATATGCACTGTTACTGTAAAAATTACACTGGCAGGGAAGGGGTTAACTTTATTGGAGTGGGAGGGGTTAATGTATGCCTGGTGCTTACTGACGTGTGGGGGGGGAGGTGACTTTGTGAGACAGGGACAGATCGGATGTCCAGCTATGCTGAACAGTCCGATCTGTCACTCCCTGTCACTGAGGAGATCCGCCCGCTTGTGTTTACACAGGCGGGCGGATCTCCACACTAGATCCCCGACGATCGGGGCAGAGCAGCGGCGATCGCCGCTGCTCCTCCCCTGGCCCGACTCCCGCTGTGAATGAAAACAGCGGGAGCGTGCCTCCGGCGGCGCGCGAGCGCCGCCTACAGGGGAGGAGTCTGACGACGTAGGTCTACGTCGTCAGACGGGAACGAGCCACTTTGCCGCAGTACTATTACAGTACTTAGCGGTAAAGTGGTTAATAAAAAAAAAAAAAAGCCAACTACAATACAAATCTATATAAAAATATATTTTTTACAAAAACTGTCAAAATCAGTTTCTCTCATTTTTGGTTTCGACACCAAAAATTCCTATTCGGTTTCGGTGCACCTGTACTCCCAGGGCATAGGGACCTCACATCACAGTTCAGGGACCTCACATCACAGTTCAAGGAAATGAAAAGGAAATGTGTGGGAATTGTCACAAATAGTTGACAAACTTTGCGGTCATTCAGAGTAATAGGAGAAGGCTAGAAATAGTTGAAAGTGGTTCTAAAGGCTCAAGGTTTTTTACCTTCATGCATTCTACACATGAAGGTAAAAAACCTGTGTGCAGCAGTCCCCCCAGCCCCCAATATTTACCTGATCCCCCTCTCTATCCAGTGAAGTACACGAGAGCCTCAGCTCTCCGGGACTCTTCTCATTAGTTGAGATCACAGCCAGTGACTAACTAGAACCTTGAAACAAGGACCCAAGCAGGAAGTAAACAAAATTGGAGAAATTTTGGGACTGCCTGGTCATAGGAATTTATTGTTGTGTATCCAGCGATCAGATAGGAGGAGTGGGGGAAATTTGCCCTGAAGAGGGGCTTTAAAAAGGAGCCAAGAGAGCAGTTGTGCAACTAATATGCGTTGGGTACCCTTAAAAGCAGAAATCTACACAAAACAATTTGTGCTTTGTTTTAGATAGTGGGGGGGGGGGGGGGGGGGGGGAGTTAGAATCTGTCAATTTTATTTTACTGCTGTCTGTGTCCCTACTGAGCACATTTCCTATCCCGGGTGGCTCCAGTCACCACAACAGAAGACAATACAAATCTTTTCAAAGTACATAGAGAGCAGTAAAGGCCTAATTGAAAAGAGTTATTCTTTTGCTCAAGAGCCATAAATAAATAAAAAAAAAAAAAAAAAAAGGAGTAAAAACGTCAGTAATCAGCCAATCTAAAAAGGGCCATAAATTAAATGTCACAGCTGAGAAATATCAAGGAGTCCACGGATTGCCCAGCTGCTACACATTTCTTTGTCTTGAAGACGACATTTGGAAACTGTGCCCTGTGTGTAGGCAGAAAACAAAGGACTAGACATCCGGATTACATGTGGGCTCCCAGCACCTGATCTTTTCCCCCCATTACTGACCTAACCACCTGACCTCCAGGCCTTTTCTGACACTTTGTTTACATGTAACAATCAGTATTTTTGCTAGGTTTGTTAAAACATGTCAATGCATTTATTACAAAAAAAAAAAAAAAAGAAGTGGTATCTGCACAGGAACAACTTAATTTTAGCCGGCAAAACCTCACTTCCCGGACCAACCTCCGAATGCGCAATGAAGTCAGCATGTAGCTCCTTCCTGCATGTTTCGTCAGAAGTGACGTCTTTTGGGACATGCACATTTCTGTTTGATCACTTAGCATGTTTTATTTTTTTTTATTAATTGTAAATTCAGTTTTAGCCTAGCAGAATGTGTGTGTGTGTAATATATATATTAGCGCAAGTACATGTCTGACTGGACACACAAAAATCCAAGGTTGATTGTCCCGTAAAGCCTTTCTCTGCACTGTCTCTCTCGCTGGAGGCAGTCACCTTAGTAGGGGCAAGGCTTTGCTTCCTTATGTCAGGGCTGCCCCCCTGATTATTGGTGACCAAATGACTGGTGGGTTAATGATCAAGGAGCAGCAGGGAAGGTGGAGGAAGCACAGATCCACAAAGATAATTAAAAAGAAGCAGGGAGATCCTTGGTCGTTTGGTCTTCAGATACAGATTTCTCTCCAGTAAGGAGAAAAGTTAGCAGCACAATTGTGGCATCAAAAAAAAAAAAAAAAAAAAAGTTGACCATTTTTTGGGCCCATGCATCAACTCCACACTATCCAGTGTGCTTAAATACAATCCTTTAGATTTGCAGAGTGCAAATATTAGGGCAGGCAACACATGGTTCAGATCTCAGCCAATTCAACAGGAACCATGCATGAGCAGGCTGAATGTACCAAGTTGATCGATCAACTTGGGTACAACCGGCATGCCAAGTTTTACCTTAGATTATCACTAGTGGTTACTATTAACCACTAGCAAAACTCACTGTCTTCTCCCGGTGGGGACGGCTTCCCCCACCCCCCTCACCGCTAGGAGAAGACAATAGCCCAGCAGGAGGGATTTAACCTGTGTGGTTATGAGTAAGCTATCTACAGTATCGTGAAACGCGTCAATCTCTACATGCTCCCGTGTTGTACTCTCCTAGCTTTTACCTGTGGTGAGGAATAAATACTTCAATGTTTTCATCAAGATTTGACTGCGGTCATTTCTCCTTTTGATTTGGATGACTGATCCGACTTGCACCAGTCAATATTGTCTCACCTGGGCGGCTTTGCCTTTGCAAGAAATGGGAGGGATTTCCCTGTCAGCACTGTGTGTTGGATGGGGAAATCGAGCAAATTTCTTTGCAGGAAAAAAATCTGCTCCGTGTGTGGCTGTGGCCCAAAATACTGGGCAGGTTCTTTATTACACCATTACGAGCATTTTGGCTCTGTGACTTTGATGAGATTTACAATGAAATTATGTAGTGCGACTTTGCACATTCTATGGAGCCAAGTTGCACTGTAAAAAAAAAAAAAAAAAAAATGTACTACACCAAAGTAGTGACGGAACCTTTTTTTAATAAAAAATTGTATCGTTCTGCGTGTCTGAGCACCGTTAAAAGCAATGAGACTTCCCTTGCCGCGTGATTCTGTGCAACACAAATCGAATCAGAATTCGCAGTAGCGTGAACCAGATCTAAAAAGCTCAAGAATTGCAAGTTCAGGGAAGGGGGGAGGATTTAAAAAAAAAATAAAAAAATAGTTCTTGCAACAGAAGGGGACTGTGCAATGCTCAACATGACTCAGTTCTACAAACTTACTTTTGCCACACTTACCATCAATAATAAAGGAAGTTTTGCATATCTACACAGTATATTTACACTTATTTTTCTTTTGAATTACTTTAGGGTAGGGGTCATTTTAACAAAAAAAAAAAAAAAAAAAAAAAAGAAGATTAAAGTGATTGTAAAGTCTTTTTTTTTTTTTTTAAATAACAAACATGTTATACTTCGCTCCTCTGTGCAGTTGGTTTTGCACAGGACAGCCCGAATAATCCCCTTGGGTCCCTTTTCAGAACTCCTGGCCCCTCCCTCCTGCTGAGTGGCCACTTAGCAAGTAGCTCGTTATGGGGTCTCCCGAGCCGAGCTGCAGCTCCGTGTATCCATTCAGAAACGGAGCTGCCATTTGGCCCCACCCCCTCTGATTGGCTGACTGACAGCTGCCAATGGCGCCCCAGCTGTGTCTCAGCCAATCAGGAGGGAGAGTCCCCAGGGCCGAGGGACTCGTAGACAACACTGGAGAGAGATGGAGCTCAGGTATTAGGGGGGATGCTACACCCAGAAGGTATTTTATCTTAATGCATAGAATGCATTAGGATAAAAAAAAAAAAAACCTTCTGACTTTACAACTTCTTTAACAGACAGAAATGCAAACCCGGTAGTTTTATGTAACACCATAGCCATAAAGAAGCTGCGGCTGGCACGGATATTCTTGGAAAGCTCTATTGATCATAGTTCCATAAGCAAGAATATACTGTATAAGTTACACATTACAGAAAGCGGAGCATGAGGGAAGCCTGTCCACTTTACTGTAGTCATCTTTCCCATCTTCAAACCAATGACCAGCCAGCGCCAACCGGTATATAAAATTTACTGTAAATGACCACAAAAAAAAAAAAAAAAAATCATATAACTGAGCAAATACTATTTCACATCTATGAATGGAAAAGTCCCATTCCCTGTGCGAAAAACGAGACCGGACTATAAAGCAACTTTTCTGTGCAAACTGCCAGTTGCAGTAGTGGTAAACCTAAAACTACACCCCCCTGAGGCTTCTGGGGGGAGAATAGCAAAGCATTTTCGTGGGAATTGCTAAGAGTTAGGCAGCCCATTCAATACAGGTCACGTAAAAATATTGGTCCTGCTGCATTTTTTGCAACCTACTGCAAAATTTGGAGTCATCATTGGTGTCAGCCGCTGCAACAACAGCCCCACACACTGGCGTCAGCCGCTGCAACAACAGCCCCACACACTGGCGTCAGCCGCTGCAACAACAGCCCCACACACTGGCGTCAGCCGCTGCAACAACAGCCCCACACACTGGCGTCAGCCGCTGCAACAACAGCCCCACACACTAGAGCTGCACGATTCTGGCCAAAATGAGAATCACGATTTTTTAGCTTGGAATAAAGATCACGATTCTCTGTGTAACAAAAAAAAATTGGGATAACTTTACTGTTACGTTTTTTTTTTTATTCATTAAAGTTTATTAATTGCGTTTGAAAGACTGCTGCGCAAATATAGTGTGACATAAAATATTACAACAATCGCCATTTTATTCTGTAGGGTCTCTGCTAAAAAAATATATAAAATGTTTGGGGGTTCTAAGTACTTTTCTAGCAAAAAAAAAATGATTTTAACTTGCAAGCAACAAGTGTCAGAGAAAGGTCCAGTCTTTAAGAGGTTAAACTTCCTTTCTCCCTGGCAGAGGGAAGGAAAAGATACAATGTAATCATTTTGTTTATATTTACTGGGAGACTTAAATGCTGATAGGAGTTTGCAGGAGGAAAGATACAATGTAATAATTTTGTTTATAGTTACTGGGAGTTTTCCACAGCTGTTTTCTCTGCTCCCTTAGCTATGCAAAGAATCGAGAATATGTCAGGTTTAGATCGTCAGGGGGGGTGAATCGAGATCGCGATTTTCATACGATTAATCGTGCAGCTCTACCACACACTGGCGTCAGCCGCTGCAACAACAGCCCCACACACTGGCGTCAGCCGCTGCAACAGCCCCACACACTGGCGTCAGCCGCTGCAACAGCCCCACACACTGGCGTCAGCCGCTGCAACAACAGCCCCACACACTGGCGTCAGCCGCTGCAACAACAGCCCCACACACTGGCGTCAGCCGCTGCAACAACAGCCCCACACACTGGCGTCAGCCGCTGCAACAACAGCCCCACACACTGGCGTCAGCCGCTGCAACAACAGCCCCACACACTGGCGTCAGCCGCTGCAACAACAGCCCCACACACTGGCGTCAGCCGCTGCAACAACAGCCCCACACACTGGCGTCAGCCGCTGCAACAACAGCCCCACACACTGGCGTCAGCCGCTGCAACAACAGCCCCACACACTGGCGTCAGCCGCTGCAACAACAGCCCCACACACTGGCGTCAGCCGCTGCAACAACAGCCCCACACACTGGCGTCAGCCGCTGCAACAACAGCCCCACACACTGGCGTCAGCCGCTGCAACAACAGCCCCACACACTGGCGTCAGCCGCTGCAACAACAGCCCCACACACTGGCGTCAGCCGCTGCAACAACAGCCCCACACACTGGCGTCAGCCGCTGCAACAACAGCCCCACACACTGGCGTCAGCCGCTGCAACAACAGCCCCACACACTGGCGTCAGCCGCTGCAACAACAGCCCCACACACTGGCGTCAGCCGCTGCAACAACAGCCCCACACACTGGCGTCAGCCGCTGCAACAACAGCCCCACACACTGGCGTCAGCCGCTGCAACAACAGCCCCACACACTGGCGTCAGCCGCTGCAACAACAGCCCCACACACTGGCGTCAGCCGCTGCAACAACAGCCCCACACACTGGCGTCAGCCGCTGCAACAACAGCCCCACACACTGGCGTCAGCCGCTGCAACAACAGCCCCACACACTGGCGTCAGCCGCTGCAACAACAGCCCCACACACTGGCGTCAGCCGCTGCAACAACAGCCCCACACACTGGCGTCAGCCGCTGCAACAACAGCCCCACACACTGGCGTCAGCCGCTGCAACAACAGCCCCACACACTGGCGTCAGCCGCTGCAACAACAGCCCCACACACTGGCGTCAGCCGCTGCAACAACAGCCCCACACACTGGCGTCAGCCGCTGCAACAACAGCCCCACACACTGGCGTCAGCCGCTGCAACAACAGCCCCACACACTGGCGTCAGCCGCTGCAACAACAGCCCCACACACTGGCGTCAGCCGCTGCAACAACAGCCCCACACACTGGCGTCAGCCACTGCAACAACAGCCCCACACACTGGCGTCAGCCACTGCAACAACAGCCCCACACACTGGCGTCAGCCACTGCAATAACAGCCCCACACACTGGCGTCAGCCACTGCAATAACAGCCCCACACACTGGCGTCAGCCACTGCAATAACAGCCCCACACACTGGCGTCAGCCACTGCAATAACAGCCCCACACACTGGCGTCAGCCACTGCAATAACAGCCCCACACACTGGCGTCAGCCACTGCAATAACAGCCCCACACACTGGCGTCAGCCACTGCAATAACAGCCCCACACACTGGCGTCAGCCACTGCAATAACAGCCCCACACACTGGCGTCAGCCACTGCAATAACAGCCCCACACACTGGCGTCAGCCACTGCAATAACAGCCCCACACACTGGCGTCAGCCACTGCAATAACAGCCCCACACACTGGCGTCAGCCACTGCAATAACAGCCCCACACACTGGCGTCAGCCACTGCAATAACAGCCCCACACACTGGCGTCAGCCACTGCAATAACAGCCCCACACACTGGCGTCAGCCACTGCAATAACAGCCCCACACACTGGCGCCAGCCACTGCAATAACAGCCCCACACACTGGCGCCAGCCACTGCAATAACAGCCCCACACACTGGCGCCAGCCACTGCAATAACAGCCCCACACACTGGCGCCAGCCACTGCAATAACAGCCCCACACACTGGCGCCAGCCACTGCAATAACAGCCCCACACACTGGCGCCAGCCACTGCAATAACAGCCCCAAACACTGGCGCCAGCCACTGCAATAACAGCCCCCAAACACTGGCGCCAGCCACTGCAATAACAGCCCCCAAACACTGGCGCCAGCCACTGCAATAACAGCCCCAACACTGGCGCCAGCGACTGCAATAACAAACCCCTAAGACTTGGGTCACTGAATGCAATAACTCCTAACAGTGTCAGTTACTACAATAACCCCTGTATTGAGGTTGGAGACTGCAATAATAACCCCCCAGTATGGGTATGAGTAGCAGGGCAGTGCCATTTAACCCACCCACCCCATTGGTGGTCAGTGGCAGTTTCAGCGCCTGGCACACCGCTGCCTCTACAAGGTGGACAGGCGCCAAACAGGTGGTGGAGCCAGGACACAGTATTAGGCACCACCGATCTACAGGATTAGACACTATTGGTGTTGGTTACCTGAGAGTCCGAGAGTGTTCATTTCTCAAAGGAACCCCTAGAAATCTCTGAAGGAACCCTAGAGTTCCATGGTGCCCTGGTAGAGAAAGGCTGGCCTACAGTACGAGGACCCCCTTCCAAACAAGTTTAGGTCCTTTTTAGGGTACTGTTTGTTCTACAGCATATAATGACATGGTAAGACAACGGTGTTCTTCCAACCTTGTGACAACAGGTTAGAGAAAACCATTTTGTTCCAGGATGACTGACCCCGTGCATGGTTTGACTACTTCAGTGTAATGCAGAGCTGTAGGATTCTGGATAAAATAAGAATAACGATTTTTTTGGGGATAGAATAAAAAAATCACGATTCTCGGCGTAACATCTTTAACATTATACCAAAAAATTGGGCTAACTTTACTGTTTAGTCTTTCATTTTTGTTTAGACTTCATTAAAGTGGATTTTTTTTCCCCAAAAAATTGTGTTTGAAAGACCACTACGCAAATACAGTGTGACATTAAATATTGGAACGAACACCATTTTATTCTCTAGGGTCTCTGCTAAAAAAAAAAATAAAGGAAAAAAAAGAAAGAAATATAGCCTTTAAGTGGTTAAACTGACCTCATTTAGGCCCCTTTCTCACTTGTGCGACTATTCCCTGCACTACTTTGGCACGATTTTGATGCGTTTCGAGGACCAAAGACATTCAAGCCCAGTCAAACTTGCATCAAAATCGCGGCAAAAAAGTTGCTGCAAAATCACGGTAAAATCATGCGACTTTAAAGTCGCACAAGTGTGAAAGGGGCCTTACAGACCGAAGTTCATCCCTTTGATCTAAAAGAACCAAACGATACTTTGTACATGTGTTTATAATTATCTCCCTGCACTTAGCAATGTTGATAAACATTTGCTGGGGCTCTTTTTTTGACAGATGTGTGTGAGAAGAGAAGAGCACAGCTCTGCATAAATCGAGGAAATGCCGAATTAAGATCGTGGGGGGGGGGGGGGGGGTGAATCGAGATCACAATTTTTTTTTTTTTAAACGACTAATCATACAGCTTTAGTGTGGAGGAGCCTCAACCCTACTGAACTGTGAGTCAGGTCTTCAACATAAATACATAACCTCACCAGTGGGCACACATTGGACACAATTTAAAATCTGGTGGAAAGCCTTCCCAGCAGAGTGGAGAATGTTCTAACCACAAAAGGAGGCAACTCCTTATTAAAAGCAATAGTTTTGGAATCAAATACAAAAATGTATGCGCTGCTCAAGCTCTAAAGTGTCCTACTTCAGAGCCAACGGCTAAGAGTGTCGGCCAGGAGCGGAGCTCTCCTCGGCTCCAAACGTCAATATGTAGCAGAAAGGGTATCCCGTAAGCCGCAAAACCACTGTAAAGGAGTATGCAGCCTCAGCCTGGGGTCCGACCAGGCCACGCCCCAAAGTGTTTCACTCTGCCAGAGCGAAATGCGTCGGAGGCATAGCCCAAGGCTTTCACATACTCCTTTACAGTGGATTTGCAGCGATGTGCGGCTTATGGGATACCCTTCCTGCTACATATTGATCATTTTGGAATATTTCCAACAAGGTGTGAAGGTCAGGTGTTGTCAGGGATACAGCCGTACTGGCATTTCTGCCAGTACAAGTCATGGACGCTCCTGGCTCAATCGACACAGCCCTCTGCTGGCCTGTCAGGGAAATGGCCGTAGGAGAACTGGCAACATTGCCAGTAATAGCAATGGTCGTTCCCGCCTCAATTGACACTGCCCTCTGCTGGCCTATAAAAGGTGGCCATAGGAGCAGACTCATTGCTGGATTATCTCTCAGCTTCCTGTGTTCTTGTGCTTCCTGTTTGGACTTCCTGTTGTGACCCGGCTTGTTTCTGAACCATCTGATCTCCTCCTGGTGTTTGACCCTCGGCTTGCCTCTCGGACTTTGCTCTTGCTACTACCTGCCTGTTTTCCCAGTGTATGACCCCGGCTTGCCTAAGGACTCTGTTTCTGCCTGCTCACCTGTGTATGACCCAGGCTCGTCCCTTCTCTGCTACTTACCTTGCTCTTGGACTGATCACCGGTGTTTGACCCTCGGCCTGGCTTTTACTACTCCTCTAGTTGCCTGCCTTACCCAGAGTTCCTGAAATCATCTGGTGTTCACCACAGGCGACCTGTGCTACTTGGGACGCTTCACCTCCTGTACCACTTCCAGGGGTGACTCGCACTGAGCTGCAAGGGAAGCCCTCTCTGCACTTCGGCCTCCATCCAGATTGTGACAGGTGTGCACTCCCATTCAGCCATATGGTGTATTTAAACTGACTGACCAGCTTTTTCCAGGAATTCCACCCTAACCTGTAACATATAGGGTAGCATGACATGACATTTTAGTGACACTGCACAGGACAATGAGTTTTCCAAAGAACTGAAATAATGCAAACACGCAAGCCGAGTTAACAATTAACAACAGGAACAGTAAATGAAAGTCATGCCATTGATTGGTAATCTTATCACAGCCGCCCACTCAACGGACCTCCTTATTTTCAGGAGGAAATAAGTATAAGAAAAAAAAAGGCACAAGGCGACTTTGCAGGACCTACCTTGAGTGCTTGTAAAGTTTACGAGGTCTATTACACAATTTCCGATCCCAGTTCTCTGGATCACTGGAGTTACTGTCGTAAGGATGAGAACGTCCGGCCATGCCACTCCCAGCTTCCTCACATTACTTCTCCACAAGCACACATGACCTATATATAAACATTAAAGTATTGATTAAAACTCAAGAAGCCATGCAAAATGAAAGCAAGCGCACTGTTCCTAATCAGATTGGTTCCCTCACCCAGACATCCCCCATCCCCCCCAACCTTTGCTGTCTACACAGGTGGATTGTATTCATAGTGCTGGACAAAATACCCTTTGGCCCCTTTCACACAGGCGATCCGATCCGTCTGTCAGTTTTTCAGGCGGACCTGACGGGATGCTCCATGCATCCCTATGGGGCAGCGGGTGTCAGCAGAGACATCTCTGCTGACACCCGCTGCTATCCGATTCCGATCCTGTCTGTAAAATCCGGACAGATGGAAACTCTATTTTCCATCCGATTGGAGCATGGGTCTTCAAACTGTGGCCCTCCAGTTCAGGAACTACAATTCCCATCATGCCCAGTTATGTCTGTGAATGTCAGTTTTCCAATGCCTCATGGGATGTGTAGTTCTGCAACAGCTGGAGTGCCGCAGTTTGAGGATCCCTGGAATGGAGGATCGGATCATATGGGATCGTATGAGGACAGGCAGTCCGTTCTCATCTGATCTCCCCATAGAGGAGACCGGGGATCTGACACCTCCATCTCTGCACACAGATCGGAGACAGAGCTGTCATCTGCCTGCTCAGCGGGGATCGGCGGATCGATCCCCCACTGAGGCGAACGGACTACGTCGGGGCGCACCGCTCGTGTGAAAGGGGCCTTTGGGAAGCTGTGCAGACATGGTTGGATAAAATATCTAAGGGGTTAGTCAAACCCAAAAGAGATCTTCCCCCAACTCTTGTTATATCTCTTGGGGCCAATTCTGAAATCTCTCCCCCTACATGTAAAAAACAGTTTTTGCTAGAAAATTACTCAGAACCCCCAAAAACCACATTTTTTTAGCATTTTTTTTTTTTTTTTTTTTTTTTTTAAATTTGTGCAGCCATTTTTGAAATGCAATTTTTTTGGAAAAAAATACACTAAGGAATTTTAAAGCAAAAAAAAAAAAAATAAAAAAATAAAAAATAATAATTTTTTTTTTTTTTTTTTAATATTTTAGTAAAAAACTAAGTTATGTTGCGCCGAGAAAATTGATACTCAACATATACTTTAAAATTGAGCTCTCGTGGAATAGCGCCAAACTTTGGTACTTCTCCATAGGCAATGCTTTAAAGATTTGTACAAATTATCAGTTTAGAATTACGAAAGAGGTAGAATTATTTCTCTCGCTACAACGTTCACAGCGATACATCACGTGTGGTGCAAACACAGATTACATATGTGGGCACGACTACGTATGCGTTCACTTCTGCGTGCGGGCACGAGGGGACGGGGGAGTTTTTAATATTTTATTATTATATTTATTTTACACTGGCCCTTTATTTTTTGATCACTTTTATTCTTATCACAGGGGATACAAACATGCCTTGTGATAGAAACAAGGCAGGACAGGTCTAGGAGCATAGAGATGGCAGGGGACCATCTGGTCTACGGCCAGCGTGGTGGTAACTAGGGATGCACTGATCCAACTTTTTTGGAGCCGATACCAATATCTGGCGTTGTGAAAAATCGCCGGTACCGATACCGGAACCGATCCAGAGCTACACACAAAGCAAGCGGCTGCAGTACAGAGCAAAGCCGCTGCTTCATGTGTGTGGCTCCTCCATTCACAGGCGGAGTGCATCTGATATCACTCTGCCTGTGAGCCGGGACTATACAGGAAGTAGCGGCTCCCATCCCATACTACTACTGCACCAAGTAAGGGATGGCTGAGCCGTTACTAAGCAAAAACCGAATCGGCCAGTGGATCGGTCAATGTTACCGATCCATCTAAAATGGCCATACCGGCGCCGATATCCGATCCGAATATCGGATCGGTGCATCCCTAGTGGTAACCTGCCAACAGATCGGATCCTGGGCTCTCCGATCACACAGGAAAGCCCAGAGAGGCACCGGTGGGCAGCGAGACATCCCCCTCACATTGTCTGTAAAACCAATCCAGCAGCTTTAAAAAATAAAGCCATTTGACTTATGCCTGTAGCTGTAGGCATCAGCCAGATATCTCCACTTCAAGTCCATATGGTGTCATACGGGCGGAAAGTGGTAAAAAAAAAACAAAACAAATAACACAGCAACCCAGCAAAATAATATAAACACTTGCTTTTTCAGCAGGTGGTGTGTTAAGGGTGCATTCCCCCTTATGAATGCACCCTGCCTGCGATCATATCCGAGAACCCCAGCAGTAGTTCTAATGATGAGCTGTGAGAGGCAAGCTCATTAAAAGGAATGGGAGGCAGCATGCTCCAGCAACTAATCGCACCCACTCACATGTAATCGCTCATGCTGCAAATAACATGCAAGTGATTGGCCATGGACACTGCCTGCGACCAGCATCAAATCAGTCGCATGCAATCGCTGCCAATCGTGGAAACCCCTGCTGGGGTTCCTGTACATAACTGGGTGCATTTACAAGGTTGAGAGCTCCCTAAATCTTTGCTCTCGAAGTGCTATGAGCTTTGCTGCCATTAGAAACTTCTGGGTGGGTGCGAGTGTACCTCCCGACTGGGCACCGTGGTTCTTTCTGTTGGCCCTACCTCACTACTGTGTATTACAGGAACATAGGGGGTCGGCAAGGAGGGCCACAGCCTCCCTCAACCGTTTCAACACAGAGGAACCCTTGAAAAAAAAAAAAAAAGTTTCTGGTCTCGGGGAACCCCTGCTAAAAATTAAAAATCTACAACTCCCATTAGTGTGACAGTCAGTGGGAAGAATGCGCCTTATTCTTATTATTCTTGTCATAATTGGGAAGAATTACCCCCCTTATAGATAGCTAAAAGGAACAATGGTGTCATTGGGAACTTATCTGAGAGGCAAAAATTTCCCATAGCTCAAGGATTCCCTAGCAACTTCAGGAGGAACCCTGGGGTTCCAAAGGACCCTGGTTGAGAAACCCTGGATTAGAGGATTATTGGACAAGGAAGATGCCTTGATGTCAGTCTGGAGGAGCATAGCAGAACACCCACCTATTGGGGCACCTAATGCGAGACCTTTTTTCCCCCGGCCATTACAACAAGGTGATACAAGGACACCTTTAGGTGTTTATTGCCTGCCTTCCTAACATTCAGCTGTAAATTGCACCTTTAAAACCACCATTGTGACGAGTTCTTAGAATCACAGAGCAAATAAACTGCACTCCTGTCTTGTAAACACTGTCACCTTACACTTGTCAGCTGAACCCTGCGTACTACACACTACAACCCCGCTCAACTGCTTATTTTAAAATCAACTGCCATATGAAGAGAGAACCCTGAGTGGCAAAGGCTGACATACCATTCATGAAATCCCAGCCGATCAGATCCCTGCAGCAGTCAGCACAGGGCTGTACCCAGAGAGTCAGTTACCTTCCTAGAATACTTTACCACACGTTCCTAGAAAAACATGTTTACAATCTGGACTGAAGAGAGATCTTTGCTCTGTGCACACGTGCTGCACTGAGCTCCTCAAAAAAACTATTCTTCCATTACACATACAGTACATATCTAAGCAGATCACTTCAACAACAACAAAGCAAGCTGCACAGAAGAGGCTTTTATGAACTTCGGAAGGACTTTATCCCCAGTTTGCACTAGTGTAGCTGAAGAATCCGGTGTTCTTCAGTTTGTTTGTTTTTTCAGTGAAGTTTTGTTATTAATTAGTAATTAAATTTTCCATCCTGTCCAATCAACTCGGTTTTTTTTTTCTGGCACTTTGTTTACAAGTTCAAATCAGTATTTTTTGCTAGAAAATTACTTATAACCCCCAAACAGTATACATTTGTTTTTTGTTAGCAGAGACCCTAGGGAATAAGAGCCGGTGTAACGTGAGAATTACCTACCCCGTGAGAATTACCTACCGCGTGAGAATTACCTACCCCGTGAGAATTACCTACCGCGTGAGAATTACCTACCCTCGTCACTTCCGGCCAGGAACAGCTGAGCAGCGCAGCAGTGCGCATGCTCAGAGCCCCGGATACCTAATGGAAGAACAGAGGAGCTTACTAGTGTGCTTACTAGGTGTACCGTGAAAAAAAACCTACCGACGCGGCGCTTACATAAAACAGCTGTGCTGAAATACGAGTCATCTCCGCTCCTGTCCCGGTCACTTCCCTGCTCTCGGCAAGTAAATATAAAAGCGGCTTTCGGCTCCGTGATTTATGTTTTCATACAGCCGCCGCCGCTTTTATATTTACTATCCGAGAGCAGGGAAGTGACCGGGACAGGAGCGGAGATCACTCCTATTTCAGCACAGCTGTTTTAATGTACCCGCTGCATTACATACAGTGCCGAGTACCGGAAGTGACGAGGGGTAGGTTTTTCTCACGGGTAGGTAATTCTCACGGAACACCGGTCCACACTAGCGTGACTTGTCAGGCGACTTGGTCAGCCTGACAAGTCACGCTCCCTCACGGTCCATTGACCGCTACAGGACCCGTTCTAATAGAGGCGACACAAGTCACTCAGACTTAGAAAAAGGCTCCTGTACTACTACGGGGCGACCTCGGAGCGACTTGAATAGACTTCCATTATGTGAAGTCCCTGCAAGTCGCTCCGAAGTCGTGGTACATGGTAATGCACAAGTCGCCCCCGAAGTAGTAAGGAGTCGTGTCGCCTTAGTGTGAACCGACTCTAAAATGGCAATCCTTGCAATTTTTTTTGTCACACGCAATATTGGGGACAAGATGCTTTGGAGTGGGGGGGCGCAGATCCCCCTGCCCCAAAGCACCCACACCCCCAAGTTATGAGTGTGAGTTGCCTGGCATGGTCCAGGATATGGGGGTGCCCCTCCCCCTTCCAGGCCTGCCAGGCTGTATGCATGGATAAAGGGTCTGGCATGAATTTTTTTTTTTTTTTTTGAGTGGGGTTTTCCCTTAAAATCAGCACTAGACCTAATGGTTGGGTATGGTCTTGAGGGGGAACACCACGCCATTTTTTTTCCATTTTGGTGTGGGGGTTTCCTTTCAAGATCCATACCAGACTCAAAGGGCCTGGTATGGATCTTGGGGGGGACCCCACGCTGGTTTTTGTTCCCCCCCCCCCCCAATTTTGGCATGGGGTTCCCCTTCAAGATCTTCATAGCACAAGTTGCACCACAAGTCGGATTACGATGATCCGACTTGGATGTGACTTCTATTCTTATCAATGTGCTAAAAGACTTATCAGTTAAAGAGGAAGTAAACCCTCCTCTGCAACTTTTACCTATAGGTGATCCTATGATAAGGCTTACCTATAGGTACTGTAAATATCTCCTAAACATGTACCGTTTAGGAGATATTTACCTTAAATGCAGCCAGTGACATCACTGGCGCATGCGCTCTGAAGGAACGGCCGCTGGTGCCGTTCCTTCAGAGCCCCGTGCCGTGACCGTCGGCTCCCACGCGCATGTGCGGGAGTGACGTAATCGCGGGTCCGGCCAATCAGATGGCCGGATGCCGCGATCTCGGAAGACGGGTGACTGAACATGTCGCCAGTCATACAGGTAAGCAGGCGGCACGGCAGGGGCTCGTTCTAAGGTAATTACTTCATAATGAGCTAGTATGCGATGCATGCCAGCTCATTATGTGTTTCTCTTTCAGGTTGAAAAAAAAATAATTTTTTAATGAGTTTACCACCTCTTTAAGACAGCTCTCATAGGGAACCATTGATTTTAAATAGAGACAGAGAAAGACTGCTAAAAGCGAACACGGCTAAACGTGCATTAATGTCAATGGAGAAAGCTACTAAAAGCGTGTTTTTACAGCCGCTTTTTCCTGGTGTTGGTATTGGCTTTGCAGCTCGTTTTTTTTTTTTTCACATGCCCTGTGTGCATGAGGCCTAAAAGAAAATTCAGCATTAAGTTTTTAGAACAATTTTTTTATTTCATTCTTTGGAGGTAAATATTGAAATGGGAAATACTTTTGACAATAGGGTGACTATAGTTCTGCTTTGGCTCAGCTTTAAAACAAAGAGTCTGAAAGGATTATATGGAGCATCTCATCGTAGTCCCCAGTCCTGTCCATAATCACTGGCAGAGATCATCTGGATTGCAAAACTCTGTTCTGTGTATTCCTGTGACAAATGCAGGGCAGCTCAGGCAATGGGATAAATATATTCCTTCTTCCCAGTAATACAATTATTCTCTGTAGGCCTGTTCTAAAAAACAGTCCCTCTCTACAAATGTATCCTAATGCACTGCTGCCAGTCTATTCCCTGAACTGGATATACCAGGCACTTAACAACAACAACAGGATCATAATGTAGTGACGGGTTTTAACAAGACCCAATGATACAGCATCATAATGCGGCAACTTTAAAAAGGAGAACTCTAGGCAAAAACTTTTTTTCCAGGACCTTGTTGCTGATCTACCGTCACCGACTATGCCATCTATCTTCTTAGATCAGTAGTTTCTAATAGCCTGATGATTTTGAAGTAAAACCATTAATCCCCACAGGTTTCTTGTTTGCAAGACTGGTGGCGGATATTCCTCCTATTCCCTCAGCCGCCGGTCTTGGCATCTCCCATTTGTAGTTCTCTCCACAGCAAGTGGCGATTTACCTCCGTCCCTGCTTGCTGTAGTGGGTGGAGGGGGTCTCCCAGACCCCCGATCTGTACTGTCCATGGAGGTGGCTGTGACAGATCTTGTAGGTGAAAAACGCTAGTCGCTGTAAAGTCCCTTCTCCTGGACCGGCATTGGACCAGTGTGCTGTCTATCACAGGAGCCGGTCCAGGAGGTGGGACATTAAAGCGACCGGCGTTTCACCTATAAGATCTGTCATGGCGGGAGATCCCAGCTCTGTCATCTGGCCGGCTTTCATAACAATCCATGCTGTACTGATGGGCAATAATGAGTCTGAACTTATGGGCACAGATAGGCAGCACTGATGGCCGCTGATGAGGCTGCACCAATGACCAGTGGACACCGTCCACTGATTTACTGACACCGCCCACTGATTTACTGACACCGCCCACTGCCAAAGATCTGTTCTGTAGGAGAGGTTTCCACCATCCCTGCAAAGTTTCATTTTTTAGGTCTTATACGAGGACACTACAGTTCAGAGACCAGTATTGTGATAATATTGAAGTTTTTTGAGATTGCCATACATTAGAGGGTTCGACCATTATTGTGGTTCTGATTAGTAAGTTAGCACTGCACTTTTTTATTTTTTGCTCACACCGACATTACAGCAGAGTACAATGTGTAAAATACACTGCTCGAAAAAAATTTAAAGGAATACTTTGAAACACATCAGATCTCAATGGGGAAAAATATCATGCTGGATATCTATACTGGTATGGACTGGGAAATGTGTTAGGACCTATACTGGTATGGACTGGGAAATGTGTTAGGACTTATACTGGTATGGACTAGGTAATGTGTTAGGAAGGAAAGGATGCCACATCGTTTGATGGAAATGAAAATTATCACCCTACAGAGGGCTGAATTCAAAGACACCCCGAAAATCTAAGTGAAAAAATGATGCAGCAGGCTAGTCCATTTTACTGAAATTTCATTGCAGTAACTCAAAATGGTAGTCCGGCATGCATACAAGCACGTGGGGGCCATACAAACTACTGACAATGTCAGGGGATTTTCCGAATGAGACAATGGATGGTGTCCTGGGGTATTTTCTATCAGATCTGGACCAGGGCATCACTGAGCTCCTGAACAGACTGAGGTGCAACCTGGCAGCACTGGATGGACCGAAACAAATGTCCCAGAGGTATTTTATTGGATTTAGGTCAGGCAAGTGTGGGGGCCATTCAATGGTATCAATTCCTTCATCCTCCAGGAACTGGCTGCATGCTCTCACCACATGAGGCCAGGCATTGTCGTGCACCAGGAGGAACCCAGGACCGACTGCACCAGTGTAGGATCTGACAATGGGTCCAAGGATTTCATCCTGATACCTAATGGCAGTCAGGGTGCCATTGTCTAGCCCATAGGTGTCCAACCTTTTGGCTTCCCTGGGCCACATTGCGTGTACAGAAATTCTCTCGGGCCGCATATAAAATATATACTATTAGTTAAGGTATATAGGTAATAAAACGCTGCCGCGCCTTTACCGTGCTGCAGCGCCCCCCCCCCCCCCAGCACTAATTTAACACAACTAGTGGATGATCCCCTCCGAGGCAGTCTCTGTGGCCGTGTCCCCGACTCAACTTCCTTCCTCCCCATCAAAAGAAATAAAAAATTGTCAGGGGGCAGTGGGCCGCATTGCCTGCGGTCCTGGGCCGCATGCGGCCCCCGGGCCGTATGTTGGACATGCCCGGTCTAGCCTGTAGAGGTCTGTGCGTCCCTCCATGGATATGACTGACCCACCACCAAACCAGTCGTGCTGAAAAATGCTACAGGCAGCATAACATTCTCCACAGCTTCTCCAGACTCTTTCACATGTGCTCAGGGTGAACCTGCGCTCATCTGTGAAAAGCACAGGGCGCCAGTGGCGGACCTGACAATTCTGGTGTTCAATGGCAAATGCCACTAGAGCTCCACGGTGCCGGGCAGTGAGCACAGGACCCACTAGAGGACGTCGGGCCCTCAGGCC
>NC_138777.1:12388265-12437312 GCF_965119305.1 Pelophylax lessonae | reverse complement strand
GTATGAAGGTTGAGAGCAGGATGTAGCCGCTGTCAGGTGACTGTCAGCCCATAACTGATCTCTGAACTTAACTGAAGGAGACCCGCAATTGATTCAAGGACTGGAATGGAATTATACTGGCCATGAAGTGATCTACTAACCAAGTCATAAATATTTAAATGCAGTCATATCAAGCCTTTCCCAATGAGCCTACTCTGGCTCAACACATGCAAAGCCTTACTTGCCCAAGCTTTTCAGCTAAAGCGGAACTCAACCCAAAAGGGGAAAGTTCCGCTTTAGGCATTTTCCCCCCCCCCCCCCCTCCTATGCCACATCTGGCATGTCATTTTGTTTTGGGGGTGGCTATTTTTGACAGGCACCAGCTTTCACGGCCGCTTAGGCGATCCAAGCAAAAGTTCTCCACTCCCCTCTCTCCAATCTTCCAAGACACGTCACTGGTCCCATTTTCCTAACCATTGGGAAGGTGCAACGTGACCTGGTTATCACAGCCAGGTACCCATGCTTGTAATGCCTCCGCCGGGGAAAGGAGAGGGAGAGAACCGAGGGCCTAGGCAGCCACATCGCTGAATCTTGGCACAGGCGAGTGTGTATTTATTTAAAAGTCAGCAGCTACACTTTTTGTAGCTGCTGACTTTTTAAATAACACAAAAACGAGTGAAACTCCGCTTTAAAAAGTGTTACTAAACCCAGAGCCTGCAGTCACTATATCTGCTCTCCCCAGGAGCCTGCAGTCACTATATCTGCTCTCCCCAGGAGCCTGCAGTCACTATATCTGCTCTCCCCAGGAGCCTGCAGTCACTATATCTGCTCTCCCCAGGAGCCTCAGTCACTATATCTGCTCTCCCCCAGGAGCCTGCAGTCACTATATCTGCTCTCCCCAGGAGCCTGCAGTCACTATATCTGCTCTCCCCCAGGAGCCTGCAGTCACTATATCTGCTCTCCCCCAGGAGCCTGCAGTCACTATATCTGCTCTCCCCCAGGAGCCTGCAGTCACTATATCTGCTCTCCCCCAGAGCCTGCAGTCACTATATCTGCTCTCCCCAGGAGCCTGCAGTCACTATATCTGCTCTCCCCCAGGAGCCTGCAGTCACTATATCTGCTCTCCCCCAGGAGCCTGCAGTCACTATATCTGCTCTCCCCAGAGCCTGCAGTCACTATATCTGCTCTCCCCCAGGAGCCTGCAGTCACTATATCTGCTATCCCAGGAGCAGCAGTCACAATTCTGGCAGCTCCCAGGGTGCCTGCAGCTAGATCTGCTCCCAGGAGCTGAGCAGCATATGCTCTCCCCAGGAGCCTGCAGTCACTTATCTGCTCCCCAGGGAGCTTCAGTCACTATTTATTTTCTCCCCAGGAGCCTGCAGTCACTATATCTGGTCTCCCACAGTACAGAAAACATGGAAATGCAATTATTTTAGTAAATACAAACTGCCAAAATACATTTTTTTTTAGCAGTATTTAGAAGTTCATGTGCGTGTAAAGGCAGGCGTCCCAATACTTTTGGTAACAGCGTATGTGCAGAACCATGGCAATTGCAGAAGCAAAGATGGCAGCTTCCTGGCTATAAGGATAGGAAGGTTTTGTTCCACTAATCATGTGCAGACCCCTGCGCCATTTCTATTTCACTCTGAAACAGAAACCGGCCTGGGTTGCGCAGAGATAACAGGTCTAACTGCTTAATTAATGTCAATCACGCCAGTTGCCTGTTCCATCATAACAACCCCCCCCCCCCAGGCTTTTAAAAAGTTGGTATTTGCAAAATGTATAGGCCCCCACTGCCCAAGTGTCCAATACATGCAAGTGTGAATAGGTCAGTGAGCCCTTTGGCTTTTAAGAACAAATGAAATGCAAAAGATAGGAGGGCAAAATCTGCAGGGGAGTTCCAGGCAGTGGGGAGGGGAGAAAAAAACAAACATTGGGCTCAATTCACTAAATCGGTATTTACCACTTAAAATCAGTTATAAAACAGCTCATAGCGGTTTTGGGGGGGGGGGGGGTTGTAACTCACTAAAACACGCTATAAGTTTACCGCATGAGCCATTTTTTTTAAAGTGAGGTTGTATCTTGGTAGTGAAAATTTGCGGTATATCAATGCCGACACGCGCCACCTCCTTAACCAGAGAATAGATGGTGGTTATAGAGCTGGCACATGCCGCATCTTTAAGAAATATGACTCATCTGCCGTCAGTGGAATTTGAGGGGCCCGGTATTAATTGGGGGGGGGGGTACCACCAACGCTGTTTTTTTGTTTCTTTTATGCTGGCTCTGCTTTGGTTTACATTCTGCCGTCAGTAGGGAATCCC
Source organism: Pelophylax lessonae (assembly GCF_965119305.1). Lineage (NCBI taxonomy): Eukaryota > Metazoa > Chordata > Amphibia > Anura > Ranidae > Pelophylax > Pelophylax lessonae. The sequence continues at coordinate 12,435,012 of NC_138777.1, read as the reverse complement.
ACTGAGAGCAAAGGAGTCATAGGTAGGGAAGTGGCGGGTGCCAGCTCCGTAACCAGTTTTTCACTGGTTGTCAAGGACGCCAATGGCTGCCGCCTCCTTAACAACCAGCTATTTCTTGTTGACAATTAGCTGTTGTGGATAAAAGGAACACAAAAGTTCCCTAGATCTGACATGGTCAGGACCAATTTTAGTTGGGCGATTTTGCATTACTTCCCGTTTCAGTGACTCCAAAAGGAAGCTAGCAGAATCTCCTCAAAGCGGATTTCACCCCTTATTTGTGAAGTACCCTCTCCTCCTCCCTTTCTCGTAAAGCGCACTTTTCCTTTTTTTTTTTTTCCCCCCCCCCCCTTTAAAAAAAAGGTCTGTCCCAGCCCCTAATGCCCATCTAGGCGAATTATGGGCATTGCTACTTAAGCTCCTGGGATATGCACATCACATTTCCCAGGAGGCATAGTGCTTGAGAAAGGAGGAGGGGGGCAGGATTTGCAGCATGTCATCCAGAGGCCCATCGGCTAAACGTGGAAGAGCTGGCAGGCCTCGGGATAATGGCACATGGCAAGATGGCAGCACAGGACCGAGCAGGGGCAGAATTCTGCAAAACACTGCTGGATCGCTAGGCGGGTGAGTAGCTAAGACATTCCACTGCAAGGCATGCAGGGCATGCAGGGGTTTAAAAAATAAAAAAAATGGGGGGGGGGGGGGCTGCAGAACGTTTTAATAGAGACACAGACGTCGATCAAATCCCATCTGGGTTTACAGTCCTTTTCAGGAAGTGCTCATTGCCACCTGTATTGGCATTAGGAAGATTAGGCTTACTTGCAGTCTCAGTGACCATATGGAAGTGAGTCGAAATCTCTGCAACAGGGACATAGTTAGCAAATTAAAAACCAACAGAGGTTTAAACCATTTTCTGCTATCCAAAATGTTAAACAAAAATATATATATTTATTGCCCTACAAAGCAGTTATTGAAAAGCCTACCTTCATTCCATTGCAATCCCTCCTTTTGGATTTCAGAGACTGCAATGTCCTGGCCTTGCCTTTACATAATGAAATGTCTCTGCGTCGGATGTTCAGGCCCGCCTTCAGTAAGCAGTTAGGTAACGCATCTCAGACTGCTCAGCTCGCCCCCCTGAGCTGAGAAGTTATCCACCCGTCTACTGTCAGCCTCACATTTCACCAGCACAGACTGTCTCCAGTCATATAAACCCACGGTGATAATTTAACATGCAAAATCCGACGACCGCCGACACGCCACCTGTGCTCACACTAGACGTCCCCGCAGAGAGAATTATGTAGGTCATTTGGCTTTAGAGTCCACATTTACAGCTGCAATACAGTCTGAACCTGGCTGAGACCGAGACTGTGCAGACGAATAATCCTAATCTCATCAGGAAGACCTCACCTGTCCTGCTCAATGCAGCGTGACAGATGTCCCTGACTGATACAGTATAACACAAAAGTAAGTACACCCCTCACATTTTTGTAAATATTTTATTCTATCTTTTCACCTGACACTGAAGAAATGACACTTTGCTACAATGTAAAGTAGTGAGTGTACAGCTTGTATAACAGTGTAAATGTGCTGTCCCCTCAAAATAACTCAACACACAGCCATTAATGTCTAAACCGCTGGCAACAAAAGTGAGTACACCCCTAAGTGAACAATCTCCCAAATTGGGCCCAATTAGCCATTCTCCCTCCCCGGTGTCATGTGACTCGTTAGTGTTACAAAGGTCTCAGGTGTGGATGGGGAGCAGGTGTGTTAAATTTGGTGTTATCGCTCTCACTCTCTCATACTGGTCACTGGAAGTTCAACATGGCCCCTCATGGCAAAGAACTCTCTGAGGATCTGAAAAAGAGAATTGTTGCTCTACATAAAGATGGCCTAGGCTATAAGAAGATTGTCAAGACCATGAAACTGAGCCGCAGCACGGTGGCTAAGACCTTACAGCGGTTTAACAGGACAGGTTCCACTCAGAACAGGCCTCGCCGTGGTCGACCAAAGAAGTTGAATGCACGTGCTCAGCATCATATCCAGAGGTTGTCTTTGGGAAATAGACGCATAAAGTGCTGCCAGCATTGCTGCAGAGGTTGAAGGGGTGGGGGGGGGGGGGGGGGGTCAGCCTGTCAGTGCTCAGACCATACGCCGCACACTGCATCAAATCAGTCTGCATGGCTGTCATCCCAGAAGGAAGTCTCTTCTAAAGATGATGCACAAGAAATGCCCACAGTTTGCTGAAGACAAGCAGACTAAGGACATGGATTACTGGAACCATCTCCTGTGGTCTGATGAGACCAAGATAAACTTATTTGGTTCAGATGGTGTCAAGCGTGTGTGGCGGAAACCAGGTGAGGAGTACAAAGACAAGTGTGTCTTCCTACAGTCAAGCATGGTGGGGGGAGTGTCATGGTCTGGGGCTGTAAGAGTGCTGCCGGCACTGGGGAGCTACAATTCATTGAGGGAACCATGAATGCCAACATGTACTGTGACATACTGAAGCAGAGCATGATCCCCTCCCTTCAGAGACTGGGCTGCAGAGCAGTATTCCAACATGATAACGGACCCCAAACACACCTCCAAGACGACCTCTGCCCTGCTAGCTGAGTGTAAAGGTGATGGACTGGCCAAGCATGTCTCCAGACCTAAACCTATTGAGCATCTGTGGGGCATCCTCAAACAGAAGGTGGAGGAGCCCAAGGTCTCTAACATCCACCAGCTCTGTGCTGTAGTCATGGAGGAGTGGAAGAGGACTCCAGTGGCAACCTGTGAAGCTCTGGTGAACTCCGTGCCCAAGAGGGTTGAGGCAGTGCTGGAAAATAATGGTGGCCACAAAAAATATTGACACTTGGGCCCAATTTGGACATTTTCACTTAGGGGTGTACTCACTTTTGTTGCCAGCAGTTTAGATATTAATGGCTGTGTGTTGAGTTATTTTGAGGGGACAGCAAAATTGATACTGTTGTAAAGTAGTGAGTGTACAGCTTGTATATTGAAGCAAAGCGTCATTTCTTCAGTGTGGTCACATGAAAAGATAAAATATTTACAAAAATGTGAGGGGTGTACTCACTTTTGTGAGATACTGTATATTTAACTAATTACTCCAGACGTTTCTTGGTCATTGACAATCTACTGCAGCATTGCATTCCTAAACCGTGACCAGGCCTACAACTGACCGAGCAAAGAGACATTCCTTAATTGACATTTAACTGATCAATGAAGCCATTAGCTGCCTGTTAACCCGCCATCGCGGCTCTGGCCACTCACACAGCCGGAGTCCATGAACCCAGAACAAATACTGGGTGAAGATGGAAGCGCCTTCAGCAGTGACAGCGCACCGCTGGAGGGCTTTGTTGTAAGGTAATTTGACATAATATGCTAGTATGCAATGCATACTAGCACATTATGACATTGTCATGCAAAAAAAAAAAAAGAAGGCTGTTTACTACGGTTTTAATTTTTTTTTTCATCTCAGGGACATACATGATGCTTCGAGATCAGAGCGAACATGTGTCCACCCAGCTCCCTCCCCTCTACCAGGCAGCATCTGCCATGCTGGTCCCAGGCCCGCAGATGGGAAAGCAGATCATGGGTTACATGGTAGGGGTGTACATTGCTGGGGGATTAGTAAGCGATCAAGTGGCTGCCCAGCTGCTAGATCGCTCTGACAGCCAGCAATCCACTTGTCAAATAAACACACTACCAGTTGCTGCAGCCAATAGGAGTGTGTGTAACCCCCCCCCCCCCCCCACCACCATCAGGTCTGTATGATGTGTGGACCTGGAAGTAAAAGGGTTAAAGCTAAAAACCTTCTGCCCTCCCTAGCCCCTAAGTATATCAATCAGAGGACCCCCCTCCACCCTGGAGCATATTTACCCCTATCACAGGGTTTACATTCTGAGTGTGGAGATCTCCTGCTCAGGGATGTAAACATTCTGGGAAACCCCCACCATCATCTCAAGGGCACAAGTACACACAAGGGCTTAAAGGGGACATATAGGCTTGGGGGGGGGGGGGGCCTCAGAAAAGTGCAGTCTTATCACAAGAGGTGGCTGGAGGAGCCTCCCTTACATCAGGGTCCCCATCACAGTCCCTCTTTACATTTGGTACCCATTAGGAGTCTCCTCCTACATTCGGATCTCATCAGAGCCCCAGATATCAGAGTTCCCCCTACATCAGGACCCTTTTCGTTGGAAGCCCCCTCAGATCCCTGATCATAGGTCAGCCCAAACCTTGCTTACAGCATTGCTGTAATCAGTGCAGCAGCAGGGGAGAAAACGGAAGGTGGAACCAGTATAGACGGATGAAGTCCACTACAAGGAGCAAGCATTTGATCAGTTGCTAGGATGCCGAAGGTTCTAGCAACCAACTGACCTGGAGGAAGGCAGCACAGTGCGGGGAATCTGACCCCTGCTGTGGGCAGTTGACAGTCACTGCTCTCTGCTCAGTGAAGTCAGAAGAGATCAGGTGATCGCTCGGTCTCTGTATTAGGAGCCAGTGAGTGACAGCTGCAGCATCCGATCGATGCTGCAGCCATATACATGAGTATGTATGTTTGTTCTTTTGTAAAGCGCACTTCTCTTTTAAAAACAGAAGCGGAGTGCCTATTATACAGCCTGGACCAAGGAGCCAGCATCATCCCCAAATACAAAGGAACAGTTTGAAGCAAGTGCAGATGGTTAACCCCATTGCAATTTTAAGACCTGGGTTCAATTTATCTTCATGTCCTTCCAATTATTGCAAGGGTTTCCCCTGGACCTTTCAAAATCATAGGTGGATCGGCCTTTTCTAAATCAGCCCTTACAGTCTATGAGAGCAAGGAGTTCTCGAGTTCCTTCACAGGGGTTTTTGTCTGCAGTCATCTTTTAGATCAGCCTCAAGCTTCTTTTGCATTCTCACAGAGTTAAAGCGGAGTTCCGGCCTCGGGGGTGAAATTTAGATAAAAATACCCCCAGGACAGTCAGGGCTAGTGCATTCCATAATGGATAGCCTCTGAACTGTCCCGGGTTGCACTTACCTGCAAAGAAGAAATACTTACCTTGAAAATGTCTGCTCCGGCGCTGCCATCTCAGGTGTGGGCAGCATGAAGCCAGCGCGTCCTCTTCGGTGACGTCGGAGTCCCAGAATGCCCTGGCCCCGCTCCTCACTTCCGGTGCAGGCGCGGCATCCCTGCACAGCTTCTGGGCATGCTCAGTAGCTGTTTAGCAGGGAATGTCGCGCCTGCACCTGAACTGACGAGCGGGGCTGTTGCAGGCGCATTGACTCCTGGGAGCGATGACGTTCAGCTCCCAGGAGTCATCGCAAGCCAGAAGTAACGGAGGAAGTGGAAGGAAGGTAAGTATATTTCTTCTATAATAAGGTAAGTGAAAAAAAGTCAGGAGCATCCGTTTCTTTTTCAGGTGACAGTCAGCAAGTGGATGGCCCAAAATCGATTTTGAGGCTGGAATTCCGCTTTAAGCCCTGTAAACATGACCTGAATGCCGGGCGACCGTGTCTGGTTCAATAAAAAACTGGCCAACAGTCAGTCCGACGTCTTCTATCAGATGAGCAGCCCCCAATCAGCGCTCTCAGTGCTGATCACAGTGTTCTGGTGGGGGGGTTGTCCCTCTATGGGAGCACAACAGCGGGTACCCTGTCCCCACTTCCATCAGACCTCGCCTTGGTCCCCCCCCCCTTATACGACTTCCCCTGCTGCCAGGCCAGTAAGAGCGCAGTGCACTTTGCACATGCGCAGTAGGGGAGCGGCTGTGACGCCGCAAGGCTTCACTTCCGGGTCCCCACACCTGCAATGGCGGCAGCAGCACCTGACAGCCGATGAAAACATCGGCTGGGGTGCTGACATTGCTGGATTCCAGGACAGGGAGGTGTCCTAATATTAAAAGCCATCCGCTACTTACAGGGGTGTCAAACTCAATTTCATCATGGGCCGCATCAGCATTATGGTTGCCCTCAAAGGGCCGGTTATATCTGTAAGATTAGATGTCCAGAGCACCCCACGCCCCACTTACACCCTTACACGAGAAGTCAAGAACCCCCCCACCATCAGAAGTCAAGAGCCACCCACCCTTCCTAACATCACAATGCACCCCCTTACCTTGTGCTGCTGCCAGGAAGAAGATGCGGGTGGATCTGGGAAGAAGTGCAGGGTCTGGAGAAGAACCAGGGGAGGGCTGGAGTCAGCTTCCAGAGTATGCTGAATGCTGAGACCAGGGGAGGCAAAGGCAAGGTGGTGTTGCGGCTGCAAAGAGAGGTGCAGGATCTGTAGGAGAAGTTCTGCCCTCCTCTTCTGCGGACTGCTGAGAAAGGGGGGGGGAGAGAGTGGGCAAAGATGAGCCATTCTGCAGCTGCACAGAGGAGTGCAGGTGCAGGATCTGGCAAAGGAGTTCTGTCCTCTCTGCTGCCGACTACAGAGACGAGGGTGCACAGGAGAGGTGCGAGGGCCACATGAAATGGCCTGGGGGGGGGCCGCATTCGGCCCGCGGGCCTTGTGTTTGACACCTGTGAGCTACAGTATGTGTAGCTGCTGACGTAATTTTTGGAGTGGGGGGCGGGGGTGGTAGGCAGAACTTTACAGTCATCTCCTTTAGGGGACAGGGAGTGACGTGGATGGCGCTTTACAGTTCAGCATGTATTTATATATTACTGTAAAGGGTCTGCACTTGATCAATGACACGAGTTCACCCTAACGCATCCCAGGGTGTGAACCTGTATTTCCCTGGTTCAGTGCGGCTCTGTTATGACTCAATGAAGAGGCGTGGAGCCCCAACAATCACAAAGACAGGAAAGAAGAGGAAAAAAAAAAAAAAATTTTTAAAAATTCTCACACTTTGATCTTTAATGACATTTTAAGTGCGGGTTCATGGAGGTCAATGGTTAGATTTACTCTGAAGTTTTCTAAAAACTGTTTTGTACAAATTGTACAAATTTTTCTATAATGCAACCAAAATAAATAGACGCAGTTCTTCATAGAGTAAAGCCGAGGCTCCTTCTTCCTGCCTGCCATTGTGTGCCGTTTCCTACTTCCTGGCAAACTCCGAGAGCTGAAAGACACAACTAACGATGGATGGACCACTCAGCCAGTCTGATGCTAAAAGACCTTACAAAGCCAAAGAATTGTTTCCTTTAAAAGAGGCAGAGAAATAAAAGCAGCTTTTTTTTCCTGAGCTGCAGTGTGCATGATTCTTTATAATGAAAGTCTGGCTGACTACACCTAACTAGCCGTAAAATCGCCCCCCCCCCCTCCTAACAACTATGCTGGCTAATCTGTCCAGTTCTGGTCGCCGGTCCTCAGGAGGGATGTGTTGGAGCTGGAGAGAGTCCAGAGAAGGGCAACTAAACTAATTAGGGGATTGGAGGACCTTAATTATGAAGAGCGTCTACAATCACTTGACTTATTCTCCCTGGAGAAGAGACGCCTGAGAGGGGACATGATAGCAATTTATAAATATCTCAATGGTGATCTCGGCATAGAAAAACAGCTATTCAGTCGGAAGGGATTGCATGAGGACTCGAGGGCATACAATGCGATTAGAGGAGAAGCGCTTTAACCTCAGGCAACGTGGGGGGTTCTTTACTGTTAGGGCTACAAGATTGTGGAATTCTCTACCACAAGAGGTGGTTTCTGCGGGAAGTATGGTGGCTTTCAAAAGACTCTTAGACGTACATCTCAAGGATCAGAACATTCAGGGGTATGAGAGATGATTACAGCCACACACACCTACACAGGTTGAACTGGATGGACTATTGTCTTTATTCAACCTCACCTACTATGTAACTATGTAACTAGGTCTTAAGCCCCGTACACACGAGTCTAAATTTGGCCGGGAATTTTCGTCCGACGACCGATCTGCTGATTTTCGGCTTGTTAGTATGATGCTTCCAACAACCGACTCCGACTTTTCGGCCGAAAAAATTCTGGCGTGCAGGCTATAAAATTTTTGTCCACCATCAAAACACGTCCGATTTTCGTGCAGTCAGCACAGATTTCGATGTGGAAAAATCTTATGAGCAAGACTGGGCATGCTCAGAGATGAAAGAACACAAAGAAAGCAAACCAACACATGACCACTTCCGAAGTAGAATTTTGTCGTGCGGGAAAATTCGTGTGCAGTCTAGAGCACATTCCAACCAAACACAACTCTGGACAAAAGATGGACGACCGGTCGGCGGAAATTCGTTGTGTGTGTACTAGGCTATATACTCAGGGTTCGACAATCCCCGGGCGCCAGGTCGCATTTGCAACTAGAATTAGCGACCTGGCGCCTGGGGTGCACTGCAGGAGATGCCCTGCCGCTTTGCGTCCCCCCCCCCCCCCCCCCGAGTGCTCGAACTACCGCATCATCCGAAAATTTAGTCCCCGGCTTTTGGGCCTTCTTCATGGAGATGCTGCCAATGGGGAACTGGCAGCCTCTTGTGGTGGCCGGGCGTATTACAACAAGCAGTAACTAACCGTGCTGCAAGGAATTTCCACTGCTTGTTCTGAAAGCCTGCCTTTCTTCTTCCCAAGAGGTGGAGAGACGGAAGTTTTTGCAGTCTTCATCTGGCGCCCTTTGATTAAAGGTAACTGTGCAGGGGAGTGTGGTTATTATTTTATTTTATTTTTAAATCCCATTTTACACTGCTCTCTCCTGGAAGTTCAAGGATAATGTGTTCTACATATTTATGCACTTCTGCAAAAGAGTGTTAGTTCTTTCACACGGGCGGTCCGATCAGATCCGCCTGTCAGTTTTTTAGGCGGATCTGATCGGATGCCCCATTCAGCAGCGGATGTCAGCGGTGACATGTCCGCTGACACCCGCTGCCATCCGCATCCGATCCTGTCCGTGAAATCCGGACGGATGGAAACCCTATTTTCCATCCGTCCTGGGGAATCGGATGAGAGCGGACAGGCGGTCCGCTCTCATCCGATTCCCCATAAAGAGCAGCGGGGCTCTGACATCTCCCAGTGCGGAGACGGAGCCGTCATCCGCCGGCTCAGCGGGGATCGGCGGACCGATCCCCGCTGAGCAGAGCACGGTACGCAACGGAATGCGGACCGTGTGAAAGGGGCCTTACTTTAAAAATTGCATTTTGTAATCTCCTTGCAATGTGTTGATCTTTTGCTTTGCATTATAATCCCTTATTCACAATAAGAATCTTTTATGGAAAAAAAGGCAGACCTGATCGGACCCTTCAGTCTCTATGGAGTGGCAAGCCGCTGCCATCCGATCCTGTCCGCCAAAAACAGACGGATGGTGGTTCTATTTACCATCCGTCCAGTGAATCGAATCACAAAAAGCCAAGTGAAAAAAAATGACATTGCATTAAACAGCTGGTGTGTCACATCAGAATATATTCATTATCTACACAAGTTAAATGCCTATAATGTTTGGTTCTAGTCGTCTTTATGTTTAAATTTAAGATCGGTTATTTTCGTCATTGAAAATAAAGCTTTGTTGTTAAAAAAAAAAAAACTGGCTCCTAACTTTTTTAGCTGGCTCCTAGATTCCAAACAAATTTGTCAAGCCCTGTATATACTTCCTTATTTCCAGGCCACTCCAGTTCTGGGAAGTGATCGGGCTTCCCCTATGTCAGTCAGTCAGTCAGAGGATGGGCCATCGAAGCCTATTGATGACTCCACCACACTCTCTCTCCTCTCCCCTGCAGCCACCGCTGGCTGATGCAGGGGATTCTGTGACCGGACAGGAGTGGGCTGAAAATAGCCACCATATGGTGACTACAATATTGTGCATCAGCACCGGGACAGTCCTGAGCAAAGCTGAGAGAAAAGCAGTAATTTTCAAATATTGTGAAAAGAAATATTCTTTTCCAAATGCTACAAGGATGACAAAAAACATCCCGGCATGCGAGAGGTGCCAAAAAGACATTAAAATTGTCTTTTTTGCACTTTAAATTGTCATCAAGCGCTTCATAGAGCAATATATGCTTCTGGATCAAGCATCGTTAGTAAGTGAAAATACATATTGTCAGGAAGCTTTTACATTATAACAAGGGGGGAGGGGGTTACCCGTTCTCATGTATAGGTGAAACGTTCTTACCATATACATTCCTTGTTATTCCATGTGTATTAAAAAAAAAAAAAACATTATAAAAAGCAAATTTCATTTATTTACTGAATAAACTGTACTTTAATGTAAAGTGAATACTTCTATATACATTTCACCTTCCCAGTGCAACAAAATCACTTTCTAAAAACTACTCCACTCAATTTTTCTGAAAATTTAAATTTTTCCAGAGAAAAAAAAAATAACTTTTTTCTCCATAACCTCAATAAAAAAATAAAAATAAAACTTTTTCTCCAGACATCTTCTGTCATCCCACTTACAAAAATCAACCTACACCTCTATTCCACCCCCCCCCCCCCAAATACACACATTCCAGCATACCCTTCAGTCACATATCCTCTTCCCCCATCACCCCCCACAGTCCTGCCCCCCCCCAGTCAAACCTCACACAGTCCTGCCCCCCCCCAGTCAAACCTCACACAGTCCTGCCCCCCCCCCCAGTCAAACCTCACACAGTCCTGCCCCCCCCCCAGTCAAACCTCACACAGTCCTGCCCCCCCAGTCAAACCTCACACAGTCCTGCCCCCCCCCAGTCAAACCTCACACAGTCCTGCCCCCCCCCCAGTCAAACCTCACACAGTCCTGCCCCCCCCCCAGTCAAACCTCACACAGTCCTGCCCCCCCCCCAGTCAAACCTCACACAGTCCTGCCCCCCCCCCAGTCAAACCTCACACAGTCCTGCCCCCCCCCCCAGTCAAACCTCACACAGTCCTGCCCCCCCCCAGTCAAACCTCACACAGTCCTGCCCCCCCCCCAGTCAAACCTCACACAGTCCTGCCCCCCCCCAGTCAAACCTCACACAGTCCTGCCCCCCCCCAGTCAAACCTCACACAGTCCTGCCCCCCCCAGTCAAACCTCACACAGTCCTGCCCCCCCCAGTCAAACCTCACACAGTCCTGCCCCCCCCCAGTCAAACCTCACACAGTCCTGCCCCCCCCCCCAGTCAAACCTCACACAGTCCTGCCCCCCCCAGTCAAACCTCACACAGTCCTGCCCCCCCCAGTCAAACCTCACACAGTCCTGCCCCCCCCAGTCAAACCTCACACAGTCCTGCCCCCCCCCAGTCAAACCTCACACAGTCCTGCCCCCCCCCAGTCAAACCTCACACAGTCCTGCCCCCCCCCAGTCAAACCTCACACAGTCCTGCCCCCCCCCAGTCAAACCTCACACAGTCCTGCCCCCCCCAGTCAAACCTCACACAGTCCTGCCCCCCCCAGTCAAACCTCACACAGTCCTGCCCCCCCCAGTCAAACCTCACACAGTCCTGCCCCCCCCCAGTCAAACCTCAACATGTAAATGCACCTCCTCCTCCCCCCTCCCCACACACCTATTCCTACCCACCTCCTATCTTCCATCACACATTCCTGCACCCTCCCCCTGTCACCCCTCACACATTCCTGCACCCTCCCCCTGTCACGCCTCACATAGTCCTGCCCCCTCCCCCTGTCACGCCTCACACAGTCCTGCCCCCTCCCCCTGTCACGCCTCACACAGTCCTGCCCCCTCCCCCTGTCACGCCTCACACAGTCCTGCCCCCTCCCCCTGTCACCCCTCACACAGTCCTGCCCCCTCCCCCTGTCACCCCTCACACAGTCCTGCCCCCTCCCCCTGTCACCCCTCACACAGTCCTGCCCCCTCCCCCTGTCACCCCTCACACAGTCCTGCCCCCTCCCCCTGTCACCCCTCACACAGTCCTGCCCCCTCCCCCTGTCACCCCTCACACAGTCCTGCCCCCTCCCCCTGTCACCCCTCACACAGTCCTGCCCCCTCCCCCGTCACCCCTCACACATTCCTGCCCCTCCCCCTGTCAACCCTCACACAATCCTGCCCCCTCCCCCTGTCACCCCTCACACATTCCTGCCCCCTCCCCGTCACCCCTCACACATTCCTGCACGTTCCCCTTGTCACCCCTCACACATTCCTGCCCCCTCCCCCTGTCACCCCTCACACATTCCTGCACCCTCCCCGTCACCCCTCACACATTCCTGCCCCCTCCCCTTGTCACCCCTCACACATTCCTGCCCCCTCCCCCTGTCACCCCTCACACAGTCCTGCCCCCTCCCCCTGTCACCCCTCACACATTCCTGCCCTCTCTCCCCTCCCCCGGTCAAACCTCAACGATGTTTATATGCAGTGGATAAAAAGTCTACACACCCCTATTTAATTTTTTTTTTTTACATCACAGAAACCTGAAACGTTGACAAAGAAAAAATTTCAGAACTTTTTCCACCTTTGAATGTGACCTATAAAGCTGTACAACTCAGTTGAAAAACAAACTGGAAACTTTTAAGGGGGGGGGGGGGGGGGGGAGTAAAAATAAGAAAAGAAAATAATTTGGTTGCATAAAAGTGTAAGGCTCCATTCACACCTGAGCGTTTTGCAAAACGCCTGTAGCTGAAAAAAGTACATGAGCTTCTTTTTGGGCTGATTACCAGCGTTTTTGATAGATGTCAATGCCTGCCTCCAAAAACGCCTGAAAAACGCTGTAAAATGCTACGCTCTAGTGTGAATGCAGCCTAAGTGTATAACTGGGGATGTAGCTGTGTTCAGAATTAAACATTTACATTCAAACCCATGTTAAATAGGAGTCATTCCACACCTGCCATCATCTACAGTGCCTCTGATTAACCCCAAATAAAGTTCAGCTGTTCTAGTAGGTCTTTCCTGACATTTTCTTAGTCTCATCCTACAGCAAAAGCCGCAGAGAGCTTCCAAGGCATCAGAGGGATCTCATTGTGAAAAGGTATCAGTCAGGAGAAGGATACAAAACAATTTCCAAGGCATTAGATATACCATGGAACACAGTGAGGACCGTCATCATGGAACACAGTGAGGACCGTCATCATCAAGTGGAGAAAATATGGCACAACAGTGACCTCACCAAGAACTGGACTTCCCTCCAAACTTGATGAAAAGACGAGAAGAGAACTGGTCAGGGAGGAGCCAAGAGGCCTACAGCAACACTAACCACTTGCCGCTGCTGCACTGCCTATTTACATCAGCAGTGTGGCTCTCCCAGGCAAAATCACGTGAATAGACGTCATCTGCCTGGCAGGCCACTAGGGGGCGAGTGCGTGCCGCTGGTGGCGTGCTCCCGCCCCCGCTCGTCCCCAGGGAAGCCAGTGTGGGTGCCAGGCAGCTCCAATGTCCACCTGACACCCCGATCTCCCCCCGCTGACAGAGAAGGACTGACGGCTGATGTAAACACAGCCGTCCGTCCTTCTCCCTGCAATGATCACAGAGACCATGCGATCCTTCTATATAGGATCGCATGTCTCTATGATCATTTCAAAAGTCCAACCCCCCCCACATTTCAAAAGCCCAACCCCCCCCCACATTTAGAATCACTCCCCTAGGCTCACATTTAACCCCTTGATCACCAATAGTATTAACCCCTTCCCTGCCATTGTCATTATTACAGTGACAGTGCATATTTTTAGCACTGATTACTGTAGTAATGTCACCGGTCCCCTTCAAAAGTGTCAAAAATGTCAGTTAGGGGTCCGATCTGTCCGCCACAATGTCGCAGTCCCGCAAAAAAATTGCAGATCGCCGCTATTACAAGTAAATAAAAAAAAAAAAAAAAAAGACAAAAAATTTTCAAAAAGCTCTTGTACTTCTTTGGAGCGTATTGCGTCCCGCGATTTTGTTTGCGCGATGTTGCCGCGATTCGGCAGGCGGAAATCGCGGCAACATCGCTCGGCGTTTGGGGGGCTATTGCAAATCAACGGGCAACGCTAGGCGTCCCGCGATTTGCAATAAATCTCCGGATCGCGGGCGGAACCGCGGCGGTTCTGCCCGCGATCCAAACGCTGACATGTGAATGCAGCCTTAAAGTGGTTAAAGGAGCTGCAGGAATATGTGGGAAGTTCTGGCTGTGTGGTCCATGTGACAACAATCTCCCGTATTCTTCATATATCTGGGCTATGGTGGAGAGTGGAAGACGGAAGACTTTTCTTACCAAGAAAAACAACCAAGCCCGGCTAATCTTTGCAAAAACTCATCTGAAGTCTCCCAAAAGCATGCGGGAAAATGTGTTCTGGTCTGATGAAACCAAGGTGGAACTTTTTGCCCATAATTCCAAAAGATATTTGGTGCAAAAACACTGCACATCACCAAAAGAACACCATACCCACTGTGAAGCATGGTGGTGGCAGCATCATGCTTTGGGGCTGTCTTCAGCTGGAACAGCGGCCTTAGTCAAGGTAGAGGGAATTGTGAACAGTTCCAAATACCGTTCAATATTGGCACAAAACCTTCAGGCTTCTGCTAGAAAGATGAACATGAAGAGGAACTTTCAGCATGATAACGACCCGAAGTATTCATCCAAATCACCAAAGGAAAGGCGGAGCCAGAAGAAGATGAAAGTTTTAGGATGGCCCAGCCAGAGTCCAGACCTGAATCCCATTGAAAATCTGTGGGGTGACCTGAGGAAGGAGGGCTGTGCACAGGAGATGCCCCCGCAATCTGACAGATTTGGAATGTTTTTGCTTCAAAGAAGAGTGGGCAAATATTGCCAAGATGTGCCGTGCTAACAGACCCATACCCAGAGACACTGAGTGCAGGAATACCATCAGAAGGTGCTTCAACAAAGGATTAGTGTAAGGGTGTGCACACTTATGCAACCAGATTTTATTTTTACTTCCCCTCCAACAAAAGATTTCTCCTCCTCCCTCCCATCATCCCTCACACATTGCTGCCCCCCCTCCTATCATCCCTCACACATTGCTGCCCCCCCCTCCTATCATCCCTCACACATTGCTGCCCACCCCCCCCCCCAATCATCACTCTCACATTCCTGCCCAACTATCATCCCTCACACATTGCTGCCCCCCCTCCTATCATCCCTCACACATTGCTGCCCACCCCCCCCCCCCCAATCATCACTCTCACATTCCTGCCCAACTATCATCCCTCACACATTGCTGCCCCCCCTCCTATCATCCCTCACACATTGCTGCCTCTGCTGCCCCCCCCTCCTATCATCCCTCACACATGTCCTCCTCCTGTTGCCCCCCCCTCGCATATTCATGCCCTTCTCCTGTCCCCCCCTCACATATTCATGTCCACCTCCTGCCCCCCCTTACATATTCATGTCTTCCTCCTGTCCCCCCTCACATATTCAGGTCCTCCTCCTGTCCCCCCACTCACATATTCATGTCTTCCTCCTGTCCCCCCCTCACATATTCATGTCTTCCTCCTGTCCCCCCCTCACATATTCATGTATTCCTCCTGTCCCCCCCCTCACATATTCATGTCCTCCTCCTGTCCCCCCTCACATATTCAGGTCCTCCTCCTGTCCCCCCACTCACATATTCATGTCTTCCTCCTGTCCCCCCCTCACATATTCATGTCTTCCTCCTGTCCCCCCCCCCCTCACATATTGATGTCCTCCTCCTGTCCCCCCTCACATATTCATGTCGTCCTCCTCCTGTCCCCCCCCTCACATATTCAGGTCCTCCTCCTGTCCCCCCCTCACATATTCATGTCCTCCTCCTGTCCCCCCTCACATAATCAGGTCCTCCTCCTGTCCCCCCCTCACATATTCAGGTCCTCCTCCTGTCCCCCCCTCACATATTCAGGTCCTCCTCCTGCCCCCCCTCACATATTCAGGTCCTCCTCCTGCCCCCCCCTCACATATTCAGGTCCTCCTCCTCCTGTCGTCCCCCCCCTCACATATTCATGTCCTCCTCCTGTCCCCCCCTCACATATTCATGTCCTCCTCCTGCCCCCCCCTTCACATATTCATGTCCTCCTCCTGCCCCCCCCTTCACATATTCATGTCCTCCTCCTGTCCCCCCCCTCACATATTCATGTCCTCCTCCTGTCCCCCCCTCACATATTCATGTCCTCCTCCTGCCCCCCCCTTCACATATTCATGTCCTCCTCCTGTCCCCCCCTCACATATTCATGTCCTCCTCCTGTCCCCCCCCCCTCACATATTCATGTCCTCCTCCTGTCCCCCCCTCACATATTCAGGTCCTCCTCCTGTCCCCCCCCTCACATATTCAGGTCCTCCTCCTGCCCCCCCCTCACATATTCATGTCCTCCTCCTCCTGTCGTCCCCCCCTCACATATTCATGTCCTCCTCCTGCCCCCCCCCTTCACATATTCATGTCCTCCTCCTGTCCCCCCCCCCCCTCACATATTCATGTCCTCCTCCTGTCCCCCCCCCCTCACATATTCATGTCCTTCTCCTGCCCCCCCCCCTCACATATTCATGTCCTTCTCCTGTCCCCCCCCCTCTCACATATTCATGTCCTCCTCCTGTCCCCCCCCCCCTCACATATTCATGTCCTCCTCCTGTCCCCCCCCCCTCACATATTCATGTCCTTCTCCTGCCCCCCCCCCTCACATATTCATGTCCTCCTCCTGTCCCCCCCCCCTCACATATTCATGTCCTCCTCCTGTCCCCCCCCCTCACATATTCATGTCCTTCTCCTGCCCCCCCCCCCTCACATATTCATGTCCTTCTCCTGTCCCCCCCCTCACATATTCATGTCCTCCTCCTGTCCCCCCCCTCACATATGCATATCCTCCTCCTGTCCCCCCTCACATATTCATGTCTTCCTCCTGTCCCCCCCTCACATATTCAGGTCCCTCCCCCATCATCTCTCAGCCCCCGGTGTCCGCTCTCCTCTCCTCAGTCCTCACCTGTCTCCTCCCCGATTCTCCTCACTCTCCGCTCCCACCGATAGACCCGCACAGCTCCGGCCCGAACCGCATCCACATCCGAGCAAACCTCGCGAGAGCTGCCCCGTCCTGGCCTGTACTGAGAGACAAGTCACGCGAGAAGTGCGGAGCCCCCGCCCGCTGAAGTGAGGAAAGGAAGTCGCGCGAGATTTCGCCGCGGTTGCCTGGGTGAAATACAAGATCTCGCGATGGCTGATTGGATCGCCGAGGTTACGTCACCCGTGTCACTGACAGCTATTGTTGTGTTCGGTCTGAGTCACGTGTGTCTGCCCTGTGCCTTTATACATGACGTCATTACACAGAGGGCGTAACCATTATGACATCATTATAATGCGGAATGTAACCAATAAAAAATTATTATAATGGGGATGTGACCAATATAAAATTATTATAATGAGGATGGGACCAATATAATATTATAATGACGATGTGACCAATATAATATTATAATGAGGATGTGACCAATGTAATATTATTATGAGGATGGGACCAATATAAAATTATTAAAAAGAGGATATGACCAATGTAATATTATTATAATGAGGATTTGGCCAATATAACATTATTATGTTGAGGAGGTGACCAATATACATTATTTTAATGAGGATGTGACCAATATAAAATTATAACAATGAGATGAGACCAATATAATATTATTATAATGAGGATGTGACCAATATAATTATATTATAATGATAATGTGGCAAATATAACTATATTATCATGAGGATGGGACCAATTTGAAATTATTATAAAGAGAATGTGACCAATATAACATTATAATAGAAATAATAATAATAATAATAATGAGGATGTGACCAATATAAAATTATTATTATGAGGATGTGACAAATATAATTATATTATAATGATGTGACCAATATAATACTATTATAACCAGGATGTGACCAATTTCATATTATAATGAGGATGTGACCAATATAACATTATTATCATGAAGATGTGACCAACATAACAATAATATACTGAGGATGTGACCAATATAATATTATTATAATAATGAGGATGTGACCAATATCAAAATAATTATAATGAGGATGCAACCAATATAATTATATTATAATGCGGATGTGACAAATATAATATTATTATAATTAGGATGTGACAAATATAATATTATTATAATGAGGATGTGATTAATACAAAATTATTATATTAAGGATGTGACCAATATAACATTATTATAATGATGATGTGACCAATATAACATTATTATAATGATGATGTGACCAATATAACATTATTATAATGAGGATGTGACCAATGTAATTATATTATAATGCGGATGTGACCAATATAAAATTATTATAATGAGGATGTGACCAATATAAAATTATAATGAGGATGGGACCAATATCAAATTATTAAAAAGAGGATATGACCAATGTAATATTATTATAATGAGGATTTGGCCAATATAACATTATTATGCTGAGGAGGTGACCAATATACATTATTTTAATGAGGATGTGACCAATATAATTCTATTATCATGAGGATGGGACCAATATAAAATTATTATAATGAAAACGTGACCAATATAAAATTATAACAATGAGATGAGACCAATATAAAATTATTATAATGAGGATGTGACCAATATAATTATATTATAATGACAATGTGAACAATAAATTATTATAATAGGAATGTTACAATATAATATTATTATACTGAGGATGTGACCAATATAATTATATTATAATGATAATGTGGCAAATATAACTATATTATCATGAGGATGGGACCAATTTGAAATTATTATAAAGATAATGTGACCAATATAACATTATTATAATGAGGCTGTGACCAATATAACATTATTATAGAAATAATAATAATAATAATAATGAGGATGTGACCAATATAAAATTATTATAATGATGTGACCAATATAAAATTATTATTATGAGGATGTGACCAATATCATTATATTATAATGAGGATGTGACCAATATAAAACTATTATAATGATGTGACCAATATAAAATTATTATTATGAGGATGTGACAAATATAATTATATTATAATGATGTGACCAATATAATATTATTATAACCAGGATGTGACCAATTTCATATTATAATGAGGATGCGACCAACATAACAATATTATAATGAGGATGTGACCAATATAATATTATTATAATGAGGATTTGACCAATATAACATTATTATCATGAGGATGTGACCAACATAACAATATTATACTGAGGATGTGACCAATATAATATTATTATAATAATGAGGATGTGACCAATATCAAATTATTATAATGAGGATGTGACAAATATAATATTATTATAATGAGGATGTGATTAATATAAAATTATTATATTAAGGATGTGACCAATATAACATTATTATAATGCGGATGTGACCAATATAACATTATTATATTTAGGGTGTGACCAATATAACATTATTATAATGAGAATGTGACCAATATAATATTACTATAATGAGGATGTGACCAATATAACATTATTATAATGATGATGTGACCAATATAACATTATTATAATGAGGATGCGACCAATGTAATTATATTATAATGCGGATGTGACCAATATAAAATTATTATAATGAGAATGTGACCAATATAAAATTATTATAATGAGGATGGGACCAATATCAAATTATTAAAAAGAGGATATGACCAATGTAATGTTATTATAATGAGGATTTGGCCAATATAACATTATTATGTTGAGGAGGTGACCAATATACATTATTTTAATGAGGATGTGACAAATATAATTATATTATCATGAGGATGAGACCAATATAAAATTATTATTATGAGGATGTGACCAATATAATTATATTATAATGACAATGTGAACAATAAATTATTATAATAGGAATGTTACAATATAATATTATTATAATGAGGATGTGACCAATATAATTATATTATAATGATAATGTGGCAAATATAACTATATTATCATGAGGATGGGACCAATTTGAAATTATTATAAAGATAATGTGACCAATATAACATTATAATAATGAGGCTGTGACCAATATAACATTATTATAGAAATAATAATAATAATAATAATAATAATGAGGATGTGACCAATATAAAATTATTATTATGAGGATGTGACCAATATCATTATATTATAATGATGATGTGACCAATATAATATTATTATAACCAGGATGTGACCAATTTCATATTATAATGAGGATGCGACCAACATAACAATATTATACTGAGGATGTGACCAATATAATATTATTATAATAATGAGGATGTGACCAATATCAAAATAATTATAATGAGGATGCGACCTATATAATTATATTATAATGAGGATGTGACCAATATCAAATTATTATAATGAGGATGTGACCAATATAACATTATTATAATGAGGATGCGACCAATGTAATTATATTATAATGCGGATGTGACCAATATAAAATTATTATAATGAGGATGTGACCAATATAAAATTATAACAATGAGGATGTGACCAAAATAAACGTATTATAATGACGATGTGACCAATATAAAATTATTATAATGAGGATTTGACCAACATAACAATATTATGATGAGGATGTGACCAATATAATTATATTATAATGACGATGTGACCAATATAATATTATAATAGGAATGTTACCAATATCAAGTTAAATATAATGAGGATGTGACCAATATAATATTATTATGAGGATGTGACCAAAATAAAATATTATAATGAGGATGTGACCAATATAATATTATAATAGGAATGTGACCAATAAAAAATTATTATACAGGGAATTAAAATAATATTAATATGCCATATTTTATTTACTAGTTATGAAACGAATATAATATTACTATACAGGTACTGTAACCCATATATTAATATTATAAAGAGGGTGCAACCAATATAATATTATTATAATGTCCCATGCTCCCTCGCACATGCTACGCTCACCCTGTGGCTCTATTCTACGCTCTCTTTTTCACATCTTCAACCTCTCCCTCTCTTCTGGCATCTTCCCTAATTCTCCAAAACACGCGCTAGTCACTCCCATCCTTAGAAAACCCTCACTGGACTTCACCAATCTTCACAATCTACGCCCCATCTTCTTACTGATCTTCTCCTCCAAACTCCTTGAATGGCCAATCTATAACCGACTGAGTGACCATCAGGGCCGGCCTTAGGTGATCAGGCGCCCTGGGCGAGCTAATCCTGTGGCGCCCCCCCGCGCGCATTTTCTTGCACTTTATTTGACTTTTCTTTTTTATGATCACTAAAAACTTAGCCCCCCTTACATCAGAGCCCCCCCCCCACACAGAGCCCCCCTTACATTCAGAGACCCCCCACACAGAGCCCCCTTTACATCAGAGACCCCCCCACACAGAGCCCCCTTTACATCAGAGACCCCCCACACAAAGCCCCCCCACACACAGAGCCCCCCGTCACATCAGAGACCCCCACACAGAGCCCCTTTACATCAGAGACCCCCCCACACAAAGCCCCCTTTACATCAGAGACCCCCCACACAGAGCCCCCTTTACATCAGAGACCCCCCACACAAAGCCCCCGTCACATCAGAGGCCCCCCTCACATCAGAGACCCCCCACACAAAGCCCCCTTTACATCAGAGACCCCCCACACAAAGCCCCCGTCACATCAGAGGCCCCCCTCACATCAGAGACCCCCCACACAAAGCCCCCCTTACATCAGAGACCCCACACACAGAGCCCCCTTACATCAGAGACCCCCCCCCACACATCAGAGACCCCCCCCACACAGAGCCCCCCTCACATCAGAGACCCCCAACACAAAGCCCCCCTCACAGAGACCCCCCACACAAAGCCCCCCTTACATCAGAGACCCCACACACAGAGCCCCCTTACATCAGAGACCCCCCCCACACATCAGAGACCCCCCCACACAGAGCCCCCCTCACATCAGAGACCCCCGACACAAAGCCCCCCTTACATCAGAGACCCCACACACAGAGCCCCCTTTACATCAGAGACCCCCCACACAAAGCCCCCCTTACATCAGAGACCCCCGACACAAAGCCCCCCTTACATCAGAGACCCCCGACACAAAGCCCCCTTACATCAGACCCCCGACACAAAGCCCCCTTACATCAGACCCCCCGACACAAAGCCCCCTTACATCAGAGACCCCCCCACACATCAGAGACCCCCCACACAAAGCCCCCCTTACATCAGAGACCCCCGACACAAAGCCCCCTTACATCAGAGACCCCCGACACAAAGCCCCCCTTACATCAGAGACCCCCAGCACAAAGCCCCCCTTACATCAGAGACCCCACACACAAAGCCCCCCTTACATCAGAGACCCCCACACAAAGCCCCCCTTACATCAGAGACCCCCACACACATCAGAGACACCACACACAAAGCCCCCCTTACATCAGAGACCCCCGACACAAAGCCCCCCTTACATCAGAGACCCCCAACACAAAGCCCCCATACATCAGAGACCCCCCTCCCCACGGAGCCCCCCACATCAGAGAGCCCCCCCTCACATCAGAAACCCCCGACACAAAGCCCCCCTTACATCAGACTCCCCACGGAGCCCCCCACATCACAGACCCCCCACACAAAGCCCCCCTCAGATAGAGCCCCCCCCCACAGCAGAGAGCCCCCCCTTACATCACAGACCCCCCACACAGAGGACTCCCCCCCTTACATTTTTTGAAGGTGACCTACCTTATGTTGTCTGCAGCCTTTTTTTTCTTTAGACTTCCCGCCCACACATCCCCGGGAGTGTGGGTGGGCGGGCAGGAGGAGGAGAAGGGGCGGGGCGAGGAGGAGCTGACGATCTCTCCTCCCTCCCTGCACTGACGCCAGAGGAGAGATCGTTACTCGTCAGCTCCTCCTCGCCCCGCCCCTTCTCCTCCTCCCGCCCGCCCACACTCCCGGGGATGTGACCGAGGCACGGCGATCGAGGCACGGCCGCACAGCGGAGGTAAGCGGCGGCCGCGGCCTGTGTTAACCCTGTCCATGCCGCGGTCGCCGCTCACCTCCCGCTGTGCGGCCTGAATCGCCTGATCCTCTGCGAGCTGTGATGGCCGCACGGCGCCCTTGTTGCCCATGGCGCCCTGTGCGGCCGCACAGCTCGCACACCCCAAAGGCCGGCCCTGGTGACCATCTGACTAAGAAGAAGTCAGGATTTCTCCTTCAACACTCCATGGAAACTGCTCTCCTTACTCACAAATGACCTACTAATAGCTAAAGCCCCGTACACACGTACCGATCGTCGGCCGAACGATCGGCCGTCTTTTGTCCCCGGGCTGTCGTGTCTGTTGAAAAGTGCAAAAGACTGCACAAGAATTTTGTCCGCCGACTACAGCCGACTGCAGAAGTGATGTCAAGTGATGGTTAACATTCCCTGTGTATTGACTGGCGAACAATCGGCCGTTCTGGTGTCGGCATACAAAAATTTTAATGCTTGCACGACAGATTCTTTTCGGCCGAAAGTGCGCTGTCGGCTGTCGGAAGCATCATACTAACAAGCCGAAAATCGGCCGAACATTTTCGGCCGACAATCTGCACGTGTGTACGGGCCTTAACAGCAACGGACACTATTCTGTACTACTCCTCCTGGACCTTTCTGCTGCCTTGGACACAGTGGACCACCCCCTCCTCCTCAAAAAAACTCCACTCCCATGGTCTCCATGACTGTACTCTTTACTGGTTCCCATCCTACCTATCCCAACGCCCTCTCCTCTTTCTTTCTCAGTCGGGGTCCCCCAAGGTTCTGTCCTTGGACCTCTCCTTTTCTCAATCTACACCTCCTCCCTGGGTCAGCTGATTGCCTCCCATGGCTTTCAATTAGGGATCGACCGATTATGGGCAAAGCCAATATATCGAGGGCCCATCTGCACTTTCCCCGATATATCGGAATCGGCCCCTGAGGTTACCGATATTGGCGATATTTCGGGAAAGTGCATGTACCGGAATAATGCCTGCAGCTAGAGGCATCACCCCCCGGTACCGGCGTCCGTAGCCGACGGTCGGCTGTCTTGTAATGACAACCGATGCGGCTGAGAAGCCGCTTGGCTGTCAATACAAGGAGCGGGAGGGGACGTTCCCCCCTCCCCCCTCCCGCCGCCTTCAGCGGCTCACCCGGGTCTGATTTTTTCTACATGCTGCCCCCCGCCGCCCCTCCTATCCAGGTGTACAGGGGAGCCACACAGGCCCCCTGGAGCATGGGGCCCGGTTGCAATTGCAAACCCTATAGTTACGCCCCTGACACCAGCCCAGGATCTCCTCATCCAGCATCTTCACCTCCAAGATCATCTGAGACCAACCACCCCAACAGCTGCTGCAACAATCCTTTTGCATAACCAAAGATTTTCTGCACAAACTGTCAGAAACTGTCTCAGGGAAGCTCATCTGCATGCTCGTCATCCTCATCGGGGTCTCCACCTGACTGCAGTAACTGCAGTAACTGACTTGAGTGGGCAAATGCTTACATTTGATGGCGTCTGGCACTTCAGGGTGTTCTCTTCATGGATTAATCCCGGTTTTCACTGTACAGGGTAGATAGCAGACAGTGTGTATGGCGTTGTGTGGGTGAGCGGTTTGCTGATGTCAATGTTGTGGATAGAGTGGCCCATGGTGGCGGTGGGGTTACGGTATGGGCAGTCGTACGTTGTGGATAGAGTGGCCCATGGTGGGGGTGGGGTTATGATATGGGCAGGCGTACGTTGTGGATAGAGTGGCCCATGGTGGCGGTGGGGTTATGGTATGGGCAGGCGTACGTTGTGGATAGAGTGGCCCATGGTGGGGGTGGGGTTATGGTATGGGCAGGCGTATGTTGTGGATGGAGCGGCCCATGGTGGAGGTGGGGTTATGGTATGGGCAGGCATACGTTGTGGATGAAGTGGCACATGGTGGCGGTGGGGTTATGGTATGGGCAGGCATACATTGTGGATGGAGTGGCCCATGGTGGAGCGGTGGGGTTATGGTATGGGCAGGCGTACGTTGTGGATGGAGTGGCCCATGGTGGCGGTGGGGTTATGGTATGGACAGGTGTATGTTGTGGATGGAGTGGCCCATGGTGGTGGTGGGGTTATGGTATGGGCAGGCGTACGTTGTGGATGGAGTGGCCCATAGTGGCAGTGGGGTTATGGTATGGACAGGCGTATGTTGTGGATGGAGTGGCCCATGGTGGTGGTGGGGTTATGGTATGGGCAGGCTTACGTTGTGGATGGAGTGGCCCATGGTGGCGGTGGGGTTATGGTATGAGCAGGCGTACGTTGTGGATGAAGTGGCCCAGGGTGGCGGTGGGGTTATGGTATGGGCAGGCGTACATTGTGGATGAAGTGGCCCATGGTGGCGGTGGGGTTATGGTATGGGCAGGCCTAAGTTGTGGATGGAGTGGCCCATGGTGGCGGTGGGGTTATGGTATGGGCAGGCGTAGGTTGTGGATGGAGTGGCCCATGGTGGCGGTGGGTTTATGGTATGAGCAGGCGTGTGGTCTGGACAACGAACACAGTGGCATTTTATTGAAGGCATTTTGAATGCACAGAGATACCGTGATGAGATCCTGAGGGCCATTGTTGTGCCATTCATCCACGCCCATCACCTCATGTTGCAGCATGATAATGCGCGGCCCCATGGTGCAAGGATCTGTAAACAATTCCTGGAAGCTGAAAACATCCCAGTTCTTGCAAGGCCAGCATACTCACTGGACATGTCACCCATTGAACATATTTCACGGCACTTCCCAGTGCTAAATCTTTCATTAGATTTTTACATTTGGCATTCGTAAAAGGCTAATATAAAGGAATGGTAGTGGTTAAAAAAAATAACTTGTACTTTTAACTAATCATATATTATTTTTTTTGTACAATTCTCCTTTGGGGTGGGGGGGGGGGGGGGGTCATGACAGGGGGTGTATCCTACACTTATTTACATTTGCTAATAGGTGTCCCTCATTCCCATGTCAAAAAGTTGGGAGGTATGCATTTGTGATCGACGTGTTTCGCAAAGAACTTGCTTCCTCAAGATCCACCCTCGGTATGTATGCAATAACTCAATAATTCTACAAAAAATATATAATAAATAAATACAATATAGAACCCACACAGATGTCTGTGAAATCGCCCCGCAAAGTCAGACTGAAATGCCGGTTTGAAATCACTGAACCATCCACTGAACCCTTTCAAACCCACCCTCAGTGTGACCCTATAGGCAGGAAAGTGTTTCTCCAGTTTTTTTTTTTTTTTTTGCCATTTCATGGATAGGCATACTTTTGAGGTTTGATTCTTTGTATATTTTGTATCTATTTACCCAATGCCACCTCATCTTTTACATTCTACTTAAAGCGGAGTTCCGGGCACAAAATCGACCTAATCGATTTTGTGCCCATCCGCTGGCTCTTCTTCACCTGAAAAGGAATTGGATAGTTAGGTATATTTTTTTTTTTTACTCACCTTGTAATTGTAGATAGAAAATACTCACCTATTCTCCACTTCCTCCCTCTGTGCCGCGGCTCCGCCGTCACTTCCTCTTTGCGATGATTCCTGGGAGCTGAACGTCATCGCTCCCAGGAATCAATGCGACGGCACCGGCCCCGCTCGTCACTTCCGGGGCGACGCCGCATTCCCTGCTAAACAGCTTCTCTGCATGCCCAGAAGCTGTGGAGGAATGCGGCGCCGCACCGGAAGTGACGAGAGGGGCCGGTCTGGGAGAAGAAGACACGGAAGAGGACACAGAAGAGGGCCGCGCCGGCTTCAGCTGCCCACAACAGAGATGGCAAGGCTGTAAAGGAATTTTATAAGTTAGTATTTCTTCTTGCAGGTAAGTGCGAACCGGGACAGATCAGAGGCTAGCCATTGTGGAATGTACTAGCCCTGACTGTCCCAGGGGTATGTTTATTGAAAAAACTGTTTTTGTGCCCGAAACATAGTTACATATAGTTACATAGTTACATAGTAGGTGAGGTTGAATAAAGACAATAGTCCATCTAGTTCAACCTGTGTAGGTGTGTGTGGCTGTAATCATCTCACATACCCCTGAATGTTCTGATCCTTGAGATGTAAGTCTAAGAGTCTTTTGAAAGCCACCATACTACCCGCAGAAACCACCTCTTGTGGTAGAGAATTCCACAATCTTGTTGCCCTAACAGTAAAGAACCCCCGCGTTGCCTGAGGTTAAAACGCTTCTCCTCTAATCGCATTGTATGCCCTCGAGTCCTCATGCAATCCCTTCGAATGAACAGCTTTTTTCTAAGCTGGGATCCCCATTAAGATATTTATAAATTGCTATCATGTCCCCCCTCAGACGTCTCTTCTCCAGGGAGAATAAATCGAGCGATTGTAGACGCTCTTCATAGTCAAGGTCCTCCAATCCCCTAATTAGTTTGGTTGCCCTTCTCTGGACTCTCTCCAGCTCCAACACATCCCTCCTGAGGACTGGCGACCAGAACTGGACAGAATACTCCAGATGCGGTCGGACCAGAGTTTTATAAAGTGGAAGGATTATAGTCTTATCTCTGGAATGCATCCCTTTCTTTATGCATGCTAATATTCTGTTGGCTTTGGAAGCTGCCGCTTGACATTGCATGCTGTTTCCTAATGTATCATCAACCAAGACTCCCAGATCCTTCTCCATTTTTGATTCCCCCAAGGGCTCCCCTCCTAACGTGTACTGTGTTTTTACGTTTTTAGTCCCCAAGTGCAGAACCTTACACTTCTCCACGTTAAACCCCATTTGCCATGTCGTTGCCCACTCTGTTATTTTGTCCAGGTCATTCTGTAGGATATCTGCTTCATGTTGTGAAGTTATTGCCCTGCCCAATTTTGTGTCATCTGCAAAAACTGATATCGAACTACTGATCCCGACCTCAATGTTGTTTATGAATAAATTGAACAAGGTTGGTCCCAAGACTGAGCCTTGGGGGACCCCGCTTACCACCTCAGACCAGTCTGAGTATGCGCTGTTTATTACCACTCTTTGGACACGCCTTTTTAGCCAGTTCCGTATCCAAGAGCAAACCCTGCTATCGATACCTGCAGACCTTATTTTATAAATTAAGCGCTTGTGGGGAACTGTATCAAACGCCTTAGTGAAATCCAAGTACACCACATCCACTGGTCTTCCCCTATCTAGCTCACAGCTCACCTCCTCGTAGAATGTTAGAAAATTGGTTTGACAAGAACGCCCATTTGTAAACCCGTGCTGATTACTGCTGATGATGTTGTTGTCCTTAGCAAACTCTACGATATAGTCCCTTATCATCCACTCCAGAAGTTTACATACTACTGATGTCAGACTGACAGGCCTATAATTTCCCGGGATATGCCTCTGGCCCTTTTTGAATATTGGAATCACGTTAGCTTTCTTCCAATCCCCTGGTACATCTCCTGTCCTAATACTGTCAGCAAAGATCAGGAACAGTGGTCTCGATATAACTTTACTCCGCTTTAAAGCGGAGTTCCGGCCTCGGAAACAATTTTTCACTAAAAATACCCCCGGGACAGTCAGGGCTAATACATTCCACAATGGATAGCCTCTGTACTGTCCCGGGTCGCACTTACCTTTTAGAAGAAATACTTAAGGCAGCGTCATTCACTGCGACTCGCGAGTATTTATTTTTAAAGGGGAAATGGCAGAATTTATTTTAACCTCTTAAAGCGGTTGTAAACTCAAAATAAAAAAAATAAAAAAACCTGCAAGACAAAGGCATAATGAGCTAGTATGCATCGCATACTAGCTCATTATGAATTACTTACATTAGAACGAAGCCCCGACACGGACCCCCGGACACCGCTGTGGGAGCTAACATGATCCCACGGCATCTCTTCTGGGTTCGGCGGCTCCGGCGCTGTGATTGGCCAGAGCCTCAATGACGTCACTCCCGCGCATGCGCGCGGTAGTAATTTTCCGGCAAGTTTGGGGGTGGCGCGTGAGCGGCTGCATGCACTGCAAATATCTCCTAAACCGTGACAGTTTAGGAGATATTAATTGTACCTACAGGTAAGCCTTATTATAGGCTTACCTGTAGTTAAAAGTGAAAAAAAGCGGTATACTACCGCTTTAAGGACTGCCCGCCGCAGTGACTTAACAACCACTTTAAAGGGAAAGTTGAGATTCCAGGTGGGGGGTGAGCACTTGCGGATGTCCATGTATGCAATGAATATATAAAGTTTCAGGGGTTTTATCCATTCTTCAGGCCTAAAATGTGTATTTTATAAGGTGTTGCAAAAAAATGGAAGAGATAATGGCTCTGCCTGCAAAAGGGTTACAGACCAGCTCGCCTCCGTCTTGGAGGAATGATATAGCACTGGTGTTCTTTGATGTCGGTTTCACCGATAATCAGCAAAGTACATGTCAATAAAAGAACATTATGACCTCCAGTACAGCAGAATGAGGTCAGTTTCAGGGAGACCATTGAATTGTAATCAGCTTTTGTCTCTTTTTATCCCGGGAACAGCACACAGTGTCTCTTCTGTTGTATTCATTTTTTCCATTTTATACAACCTATAGAGCCTCTTCACTTTAGACCTTAGAGCTTACAATCGAAAACCCCTGAAACAGTTACATGCTCATTTCCAGGTGTTGGTGTGTTAGGTGTGCTTGGGGCTGCTGTTAGAAATCGTGGGGCCCCATACAGCCTAACAGGGCCCCCTTCCCTTGGCCAAAAGTGACAGAGGACTTAGATTTATCAGTCACTTTCTCTGTAGCCTCTCAGATGAATAATTAGGAAGCATTCCGAGGCTTCCTGCTCATTCACAAACAGAAGCATAGTAAAGTCATGAATGGACACAGGAGTGATTGATAGTGATCGCTCACTGTGTTCATTCATGAAAGGAAGGGCCCAGTAAATGACATATTTACCGGCCCCTTCCCCTGCTCACCATCTTAAAGCGGAGTTCCGTGCACGAAAACTTTTTTTCAGTGAACGTACCCCCGGGACAGTCAGGGCTAGTACATTCCACAATGGCTAGCCTCTGATCTGTCCCGGTTCGCACTTACCTACAAGAAGAAATACTCACTTAAAAAATGTCTTCTCCAGCGTTGCCATCTCTGTTGTGGGCAGCTGAAGCCAGCGCGATCCTCTTCTGCGTCCTCTTCCGCGTCTTCTTCTCCCAGAATGCGCCTGCATCTGCCCCTCTCATCACTTCCGGTGCGATGCCGCATTCCTCCACAGCTTCTGGGCATGCCCAGTAGCTGTTTAGCACGGAATGCGGCGTCACCCCGGAAGTGACGAGCGGGGCCGGTGCCGTTGCATTGATTCCTGGGAGCGATGACGTTCAGCTCCCAGGAATCATCGCGAAACAGGAAGTGACGGCGGAGCCGCGGCACAGAGGGAGGAAGTACAGAATAGGTGAGTATTTTCTATCTACAATTACAAGGTGAGTAAAAAAAAAAATGCCTAACTATTCAATTCCTTTTCAGGTGAAGGAGACCAAGCGGATGGGCACAAAAAAAAAAGGTTGATTTTGTGCCCATCCGCTTTAAAGCATCCCCTGTGTGCCCACAGCTGCTGCCAATAAGAGAGGAGAGAAGCTGGCAGTGGAAAGGGGCACACCAGGGGGGGGGCAGACAGCAGATGGAAGGGGTGCATGTGCTAGAACCAATCCCCCTGCAGTGCAGCTGGAGGGGGAAAAGAAGGGGAGAAGCTGCCAGCACTGCAGGGGGAGACAGTAGAGCACAGGTGTCAAACTGGCGGCCCTCCAGCTCTTGCAGAACTACAAGTCCCATGAGGCATTGCAAGGCTGACAGTTACAAGCATGACTCCAACAGGCAAAGGCATGATGAGACTTGTAGTTCCGCAACAGCTGGAGGACCGCCAGTTTGAGGCCCCTGCGAGGATCGGTGTCTGCAATAAGACAGTACAGCTGGGCTCCTGCTCAACAGGTGCCCAGGGTCCCATTTTGAACTGATGGGGCTCAGTACAGGAGGGCTGGCTGTACTGCCTTATCAGTGGCCCTGGGTGTGCTGCTTGTCAACAATGTTAAAACAGTATTAAACCCAAAAGCAAACATTTATTATATTGCAGCTTACCAATTCTTAGATGTCACGGCTGCATTCATTTTCTTTTTTTAGACTTTCTTTCTTTTGTTTTCATCTGGTAATCCAGCCAGTAAGTGTTGTTTTTCAAAAGCTCAAGCTCTCCTGCAGAATGTATCAGTTACAGGGATGAGACAAACCGTTTACAACTGGCAGGGGTGCTTACAATGATCAGCTTTAATTTATTTATGTAAAACTTTTATCCCAAAAAGAAAGAAAAAACTGCTGCAACTGATTATAAAGTGTGAGCTGTTTCAGGTTGTTACATGATATATATCTGCTAGTCTATCTAACACCCCCCCCCCAGAGGGCTAGATAAAGTAAGGAGGGAAGGATCGCCGCTACCCCCGACCAGCCCAGAAGAACAAACAATAAGGAGTGGCCTGCGTTTCTCTACCATACCACACACTCCTGTGCGTTACTTTGTTAGTGTATTTAAATCTGCTAGTCCATCTAACACTTGTCTCCCCGCAGACTGATAATGCTTCTGTCCAAAGGTGTCCCTGTGCTCGTTCATCCAGAATGGGGGCGCTCTAATAGAGGAGGTGTGTTACTGGCCAGATCTCAAGGTGAAAACAAAGGGGAAAGAAGCCTAAAAAAAAGAAAATGAATGCAGCCACTACATCTAATGATTGGTAAGCTGCAATATAATACTGTAGCACCCTACAGGTAGGAGCTAGGTAAAGGTATAGTGAACCTTTTCTGCCTAACAGCAGGGCTGTGATTTAATAGTCAGGGTGTCATGGTTTGCAGGTGTGCTTGCTGCAGGGGGAGTCTCCCCACTGGCTCCTGAGTGAGGCTTCTCATAGGGCAGTGGAGGAAACCCAATCAGGGGGCACATCCAGGCTTGTAACTACCCCAGGAGGCAGATTGTGCTGCAAAGGATTCTGGGAGTGGGTATAAGTTTGGGGGTGGCACATGACACAATGTCTTTGGTGGAAGCAGAGTCCCAGGAGGGAGAGTGCGGCTGTCTCTCCTCCTATTTGAGGAAGGTGGATGTCTCGGGGTGTCACCTGAGTGTCCAGAGAGAGCTGAGGGGGATCCGGTGTGCCGAGAGCCTTGCGGAGAGAGAGAGGGGTCCAGTCCCAGGAAAGCCTACACAGGTCGTGAGTACTGAGGATTGCCCCTTGGGGTCTGCCTAGAGTCAGAGGGGACCACTCCGGAAGAGGTTCTGGGATTTAGTGCCAGCTAGCTGTAAAGGGGGTACCTAGGTTGAGGACCCTGAAGCTACAGAGGGGGGTACATAGTCAATGAACCCTGAAGAGTTCGAGGTTAAAGGGGGCACCTGCAGTTTGGGCCCTGAATTGCACAGAGCGTGCCAGTTAAAGTGACAGCTTTACAGAGTTCTACTACATACTACCTCAAGCTGTGCCAGGCGGGGGAAAAGTATTCAGTGACTTTCACAGTACAACAGTGTCAGGAGTTCTACAGTTCTCAGTCTTGGATCTTCTGGACTATAAGTTGGGGATTCAGCACTTCTTTTGTTCTACAGAGTGTTCTCCGTGTCAGTGAGCGTTGGATGGCGCCGGCTGGCGTCAAGGAAGCACCAACGGGCATTTTGGAAGTAAAGTCCCAATTGTAATTAGTTAAGCCTCAAGGAGTATCCCACTCATTCCCTTCTCCCATCCCCTAATTCCAATAAAAAAAAAACACATACAAAGATGCCGGAGTTGTCGCTGCTTCAGTTGTCACACCCAGGGTCTCAGCCCCCATGGGCTGCAGAGGATTCCGGTACTAATGGCAGACCCACATCAGACCACAGGCCTGGAAAACTTGCTACAATACATTTTAGGTTTTGGCTTTAATATCCCTTTAACCCAGGAACTAGGGATAGACCGATTATCGGTGGCTGATATGCACTTTCCCCGATATATCGGTAACGGCCCCGGAACTGGCCGATATTACTGATATTTTTGTGACATCATTCTGCCTTCTTCTTCTTGCCGCCTCCCTCGCATTGGACAGCCTCCTCTGGAGTCGGGACTTGTCTCGTGGGAGTGTATCACAGCCATACACCCACCCACAGCAGCCCGGTGCCAGCCAGCCACCCACATCCACAGGCACTGTATCAGCCAGCTACAGGCACTGTACCAGCGAGCCAGCCAGCCACCCACAGGCCCTGTACCAGCCAGCCACCCACAGGCCCTGTACCAGCCAGCCACCCACAGGCCCTGTACCAGCCAGCCACCCACAGGCCCTGTACCAGCCAGCCACCCACAGGCCCTGTACCAGCCAGCCACCCACAGCCCCTGTGTCAGCCACCCACCCACCACAGGGTGCCAGCCAGCCAGCCACCCACCACAGGGTGCCAGACTGACAGCCACCCACAGACAGGGTGCCAGACAGCCAGCCACCCACAGGCCATGTACCAGCTAGCCACAGGCCCTGTACTAGCCAGCCACCCACAGGCCCTGTACCAGCCAGCCACCCACCCACAGCCCCTGTGTCAGGCACCCACCCACCCACCACAGGGTGCCAGACCGACAGCCACCCACAGACAGGGTGCCAGACAGCCAGCCACCCACAGGCCCTGTACCAGCTAGCCACAGGCACTGTACCAGCCAGCCACCCACAGCCCCTGTGTCAGCCAGTCACCCACCACAGGGTGCCAGCCAGCCAGCCACCCACCACAGGGTGCCAGACCGACAGCCACCCACAGACAGGGTGCCAGACAGCCAGCCACCCACAGGCCCTGTACCAGCCAGCCACCCACAGCCCCTGTGTCAGCCACCCACCCACCACAGGGTGCCAGCCAGCCACCCACCACAGGGTGCCAGACCGACAGCCACCCACAGACAGGGTGCCAGACAGCCAGCCACCAACAGGCCGTGTACCAGCTAGCCACAGGCCCTGTACCAGCCAGCCACCCACAGGCCCTGTACCAGCCACCCACAGCCCCTGTGTCAGGCACCCACACACCCACCCACCCAACACGGGGTTCCAGCCAGCCACCCACCACAGGGTGCCAGACAGCCAGCCACCCACAGGCCCTGTACCAGCTAGCCACAGGCATTGTACCAGCCAGCCACCCACAGCCTCTGTGCCAGCCACCCACCTACCACAGGGTGCCAGCCAGCCAGCCACCTACCACAGTGTGCCAGCAAGCCAGCCATTAAGCATTAAACAAAAATTAACATGTTCAGTACCAGATTTGTGTCAAAAATTGTCTTTATTTTTCAAAACTTTAAATGTACAAAATATCGGCCCATATCAGCCAATACCGATACGTTGTGACCAAAATATTGGTATCGGCCCTGAAAAAAACATATCTGTCTATCCCTACCAGGAACATAAAATATAATATATTGTATTATACCAGTCCTTAGATTTGTTGGCTGCATCCTCTTCTTTTCTTTTATACCTTTTTCTCTTTATTTTCACCTGATATTCCTGTAAATATTACACTTCCTGTCCTATACTTACCACCATTATGGTCCCAGATACCAACATTTTGATGAAGGAAAATCTCCCAATTCTCACCAATTACCCCTTTTTGATTGGAGAAGTCTGAAATCTGTTGTGTGTGTGCTGCTGCCCCCTGGTGGTTGGTCACTGCTTATGATTGAGGATTGTTTCATTGTAATATCTTTGGAGATCATTTCCTTTTTAATCAAAGCTTTGCTTCCTCCAGTTCACCCAAAAGGTCCCTTTCACACAGGCCGACCGTTCAGATCCGCCTGTCAGTTTTTTTGGTGGATCTGAATGGACGCCCCATGTATCTCTATGGGGCATCAGATATCAGCAGAGACATGTCCGCTGACATCCGATCCGTCAAATCTGGACGGATGGAAACCCTATTTTCCATCTGTCCAGCGAATCGGATGGGTTTGGATGAGAAGGGACAGGCGGTCGGTTCCCATCCGATTCCCCCATAGAGAACAGCGAAACCTGACAGCTCTGTTTCCGCACACAGCGTGGAGACACAGCTGTCATCCGTCTGCTCAGCGGGGGATCGGCGGATCGATCCCTCCCCGCTGAGAAAAACAGAGGCCGCCGACGGACTCCCCTGTGTGAAAGGGGCATTAGGGATTACCTTTGTTATAGGTGGAGCCTGGTGTATTGAGTCAGCCCCTGTATCCTTTTAAGCCTTGGATTGTCCAATGGTGAGAGCTTCTCCCTAATTCTACCTGTTTCTGTCCAGCTGAGAGTGATGAGTGTTCCTGGCCAAACATATGTGTTCCAGCTCTGATGGAACTATGATGGAAACCCCCTAATAACAGGCACAGGGATGGAGGGAACCCCTCATAATGGGCACAGCAGGTGTACAGACCGGGGAACTCAGCACAGAGATGGTGGGAACCCTCATAATGGGCACAGCAGGTGCACAGACCTAGGAACTCAGCACAGGGATGGTGGAAACCCCTCATAATGGGCACAGCAGGTGTAGAGACCCGGGAACTCAGCACAGGGATGGTGAGAACCCCTCATAATGGGCACAGCAGGTGTAGAGACCCGGGAACTCAGCACAGTGATGGTGGGAACCCCTCATAATGGGCACAGCAGGTGTACAGACCTGGGAACTCAGCACAGGGATGGTGAGAACCCCTCATAATGGGCACAGCAGGTGTAGATACCCGGGAACTCAGCACAGGGATGGAGGGAACCCCTCATATGGGCACAGCAGGTGTACAGACCCAGGAACTCTGCACAGGGATGGTGAGAACCCCTCATAATGGATACAGCTGATGTACATACCTGGGAACTCAGCACAGGGATGGTGGGAACCCCTCATAATGGACACAGCAGGTGCACAGACCTGGGAACTCAGCACAGGG
This sequence comes from Pelophylax lessonae, assembly GCF_965119305.1. Taxonomy (NCBI): domain Eukaryota; kingdom Metazoa; phylum Chordata; class Amphibia; order Anura; family Ranidae; genus Pelophylax; species Pelophylax lessonae. Next base: position 12,399,440 of record NC_138777.1, on the reverse strand, counting down.
AGGGTGGGAGCCCCTCATAATGGGTACAGCAGGTGTACAGACCCGGGAACTCAGCACAGGGATGGTGGGAACCTCTCATAATGGGCACAGCAGGTGTAGAGACCCGGGAACTCAGCACAGGGATGGTGGGAACCCCTCATAATGGATACAGCAGGTGTACAGACCCGGGAACTCAGCACAGGGATGGAGGGAACCCCTCATAATGGGCACAGCAGGTGTACAGACCCGGGAACTCAGCACAGGGATGGAGGGAACCCCTCATAATGGGCACAGCAGGTGTAGAGACCCGGGAACTCAGCACAGGGATGGTGGGAACCCCTCATAATGGGCACAGCAGTTGTAGATACCCGGGAACTCAGCACAGGGATGGAGGGAACCCCTCATAATGGGTACAGCAGGTGTACAGACCCCGGAACTCAGTACAGGTATGGTGGGACCCGGGAATCTGGTGATCTGGCCAGTAAGTCTGTTTTTTTCTTTTCAAATGAACAAGTTTCCCAGCAGAATGTGTCTGTTACATGGATGTGACAAACCATTTACCATTGGCGGGGTGCTTACAATGATCAGCCTTTATTCATTCATGTAAAACCTTTATCCCAAAAGGAAAAAAAAACTGTTTGCTGTAACTGATTATGAAGTATTAGCTGGAGTTTGGCCTCCATTTGTGGGTGTATTTAAATCTGCTAGTCCATCTAACACCTCAACCCCCCCCCCCCCCCCAGAGTGACAATGCTGCTGTCTGCTGTGCCCCCTTTTCTCATTCATCCAGAGTGGGGGGCGCTCTAATACAGGAGATGTGTTACTGGCCAGATCTCCAGGTGAAAACAGAGGGGGGAAAAAGCACCGCATCCCATTATTGGTTAAGATGCAATATTTTACATTTGTGGTTTTGGTTTTAATACCGATTTAAATGCAGGAGGGGGAGGGGCTAAACATTTTTCAAATACATTCTGAAGTTCTATTTTTGAAGTGTTCCTCTTTGTCTCAATTTTGTATCTTTTTTTCTCTTTTTTTTTTTTTTTTTTATATTATTATTTCAAACTGTATTTCCAAGTCATAGGGGACTCTACAGAAGAGGGAGTGAATATTCTATAACATATTTAACATGGTTCAGTAGTATGTGTATTAAATAACACGGCACATGTGACCCCGGCCTGGATCTACTTTTAGTGTTTGGTGTCAGCAGCTATTTTTACCGTCCTGTGATGCAGCCATGTTGGCATGCTTTGTGTCATCCAGTTATGATATATACAGTTAAAGAGGAAGTAAACCCTCCTCTGCAACTTTTACCTATAGGTGATCCTATGATAAAGCTTACCTATAGGTACTGTAAATATCTCCTAAACATGTACCGTTTAGGAGATATTTACCTTACATGCAGCCAGTGACATCACTGGCGCATGCGCTCTGAAGGAATGGCCGCTGGTGCCGTTTCTTCAGAGCCCCATGCCGTGACCGTTGGCTCCTGTGCGCGTGCGCGGGAGTGACGTCACCGTGGCTCCGGCCAATCAGATGGCCAGATGCCGCGATCCCGGAAGACAGGCGACTGGACATGTTGCCCGTCATACAGGTAAGCGAGCAGCACGTCAGGGGCTCGTTCTAAGGTAAGTATTTCATAATGAGCTCATTTTATGGGTTTACAACCTCTTTAAAGTGGTAGTAATCAGCGGCATTTGAAAAAATAAAAATAAAAAAAATCCCTGCAAGGAATGCCATAATGTGCTAGTAAGCACTGCATACTAGCAAATTATGAAAGACTTATCTTATCAATGCCAAGCAGTGCCTACCAGTGCTGCCAATCTGTCCCCACTGGTGCCTCCTCATTAGTGTCACCTATCATTGCCGGCCATCAGTGCCATCTCATCAGTGCCCATCACTGCCACCTATTAGTGCCCATCAGTGGCACCGCATCAATGCCCATCAGTGCAGCCTATCAGTGCCCATGAATGCCATTCAGTGCCACCTCATCAGTGGCCATCAGTGCCACCTCATCAATGCCCATCAGCACACCCTTTTAGTGCCCATCAATGCCATTCAGTGTTGTCTCATCGGTGCCCATCAGTGCCGCCTCATCAATGCCCATCAGTAAAGCCCATAAGTGCCCACCAATGCCATTCAGTGCCACCTCATCAATGCCCATCAGAACAGCCCATAAGTGCTCATCAATGCCATTCAGTGGTGCCTCATCGGTGTCCATCAGTGCCGCCTCATCATTGCCTATCAGTGCAGCCTATCAGTGTCCATCAATGCCATTTAGTGCCGCTTCATTGGTGCCCATCAGTTACACCTTATCAATGCCCATCAGTGCAGCCTATCAGTGCCCATGAATGCCATTCAGTGCCACCTCATCAGTGGCCATCAGTGCCACCTCATCAATGTCCATCAGCACAGCCTATCAGTGCCCATCAATGCCATTCAGTGTCGTCTCATTGGTGCCCATCAGTGCCGCCTCATCAATGCCCATCAGTACAGCCCATACGTGTCCATCAATGCCATTCAGTGCCACCTCATCAGCACAGCCCATAAGTGCCCATCAATGCCATTCAGTGCCGCCTCATTGGTGCCCATCAGTGCCGCCTCATCATTGCCTATCAGTGCAGCCTACCAGTGCCCATCAATGCCATTCAGTGCCGCATCATCAGTGCCCATTAGTGCCGCATCATCAATGCCCATCAGTGCAGCCTATCAGTGCTCATCAATGCCATTCAGTGCCGCCTCATCGGTGCCCATCAGTGCTGCCTCATCAATGCCCATTAGTGCAGCCTATCAGTACCCATCAATGCTGCCTCATCAGTGCCCATCCGTGCTGCCTCATCAGCATGCATCAGTATTAGAGCAAAATGACCTGTTTGCAAAATTGTATAAAAAGACAGCAATGGAGGGCACCGGGTGATTGTGAGTTTGTAAAAACAAATACGCTTTATTAACCAGTTCTGGACCGCCCACCGCAGATTTACATCACTACTTTGAGGTTAAATACCGGGGTTATGGCAGCAGATAGATCACAGCTGTTGTGATCAAGGCTCATCGCCGAAACGCGTTAGCCACTATCTTTTACTCACTGGGATGTGATAATAAAGTATTTTTTTGTAATTCTCTGTTTATTTAGTAAAAAATTTGCATTACATATAACAAAAGGATAATAAAGTGTTTAAAGATATACAGAGTTGTCAGCTGTCCCTTTTTGCAAATGTGTTCCCATATGCACTAATAAAAAGGACACCAATAATATTTAAAGGCTATTTATGTTTAATAACAAATGTTTCTTACAAATATCTATTTTCATTATAAAACAATATAAAACAATAAGTTATGCTCAGCCATTTACAGAATACAAAAATAAATACAATTAAAGTGCTTTACAATGTAAAAGAAATGAAAAGTGAGGTGCTGAGAAAATCTTTTAAAACTGAACTCCGGGGAAAAATCTTTTGCCCCTCCCCCCCCCCCCCCCATTCTCCACCACGTGTTCAGTACAGGGGGTGAGGATTAGGTCGGCCATACATGGGTCACATTTTTCAAAGAATTTTCTTTAGAAAATCAGAAATTTTGTGCGTTTTGTGATCTGATGATGCCACAATTGATTTTGAAATTCGACCAACCAAGCCTTCAGTTTCACCTTGTGTGTTGCTACAGAAAATAACTTTCGTGACTTGGAATCTTCCTTTCTTTCCAGAATTTTCTTTTCTTGCACTCATGAGCATTTCTTTTTCGATGATATTTCCTGCACAATTCTCCCATCAGTGATTGGAAAATTGTTCGCTTTTCAAAAAATTTCCAACATGCCCGATCGCTCAAATTCGATGACCGCACGAAAATCAGCTATTGCTGCGGCCCACTAAGGGTGCAAAATTCGAACAAAAGTTCTTAGGATTTCGAAATTACACCCATGTATATCTGGCCTTATGTTGGTCATGCACTAGCCAAAAGAATCGTTTGAAAATCTGTCAAAATCGTCGTTCGTTCGTATTTTTTACAGTTAATGGGCACAAATAGAAAATCAGTTTTAACTTTTCAGAGCTTAAAAGTTTGGAAAATTCTGACGAACGAACGATAAATTGAAAGGTTAATGCGTTTCTCACCAGAAATATTTGCACTAGGCATATGTGACAAAAGGAACAAAAAACGGGTTCATTTATGTTCAGTGAACGATTTATCGATCAAAATTTGGTCATTACATGATGGCAAAATCATTTGTTGTCACGGCTAAGTGTTCGTTATTCAAAAATGAGTTTGAACGATTTTTCGACTAGTGTATGGCCAGCATTAAGGTCATGTACAAGTAGAGAACTATGCTGAGAGTCTGCAGGAACCTGAGACTTCACCTGAGATATCCAAATTGCAGGTGCAATGCTCTACAGCAGGGGTGTCCAAACTATGGCCCTCCAGCTCTTCAGGAACTGCAATTCCCATCATGCCTAGGTAGGTCTATGAATGTCAGAGATTTACAATGCCTCATGGGATGTGTAGTTCCACAACAGCTGGGTAGTTTGGACACCCCTGCTCTACAGGCTCCTTAGAAAAAAATAAAATAATAAATGCACATTTTTTTTTACCTGCATAAAAACGTGCATTTATTTAATTTTAAAGAAGGTGAACTTATCCTTTGCAATGGCAAATGCAACATTTGGCCACTAGATGGCTCTAGGTATTATAAGACATTCCTATAATACTTAGTGCCATCTAGTGGCCAAAGATGATATATAATTTCTGCTTTAAATTATTGGAAAACATTAACCTATCCTATACAGACTTTTTAAAGCAGGGATCCTAAAAACTATGGCCCTCCAGCTCTTCAGGAACTACAATTCCCATCACGTCTGTGAATATCAGAGATTTACAATGTCTCATGCATGTGTAGTTCCACAACAGCTGGAGGGCCGTAATTTGGACACCCCTGCTCTACAGGCTCCTTAGAAGAAAATAAAATAGTAATTGCACATTTTTTTACCTGCATAAAAACGTGCATTTAATTGTTTTTTAAGAATTTATCCTTTGCAATGGCAAATGCAACATTTGGCCACTAGATGGCTCTAAGTATTATAAGAAATTCCTATAATACTTAGTGCCATCTAGTGGCCAAAGACGATAATTTCTGCTTTAAATTAATGGAAAACGTTAACCTATCCTATACAGACCCTTTAAAGCAGGGATCCTCAAACTATGGCCCTCCAGTTTTTGAGGAACTGCACATCCCATGATGCATTGTAAAACTCTGACATTTACAGACATGACTAGGCATGATGGGAATTGTAGTTCCTGAATAACTGGAGGGCCATAGTTTGAAGACCCCTGCTTTAAAGGGTCTGTATAGGATAGGTTAACGGTTTCCATTAATTTAAAGCAGAAATTATCGTCTTTGGCCATTAGATAGCACTAATTATTATAGGAATTTCTTCAATTAATGGAAAGCGTTAACCTATCCTATACAGACCCTTTAAAGTTCAAACTATGGCTCTCCAGTTGTTCAGGAACAACAATTCCCATCCTGCCTAGTCATGCCTGTGAATGCCAGAGTTTTACAATGCTTCATGGGATGTGTAGTTTCCGGGACAGCTGGAGAGCTGTAGTTTGAAGACCCCTGCTTTAAAGGGTCTGTATAGGATAGGTTAACGTTTTCCATTAATTTAAAGCAGAAATGATCGTCTTTGGCCACTAGATGGCACTAATTATTATAGGAATTTCTTCAATGAATGGAAAACGTTAACCTATCCTATACAGACCCTATAAAGTTCAAACTATGGTTCTCCAGTTGTTCAGGAACAACAATTCCCATCCTGCCTAGTCATGCCTGTGAATGCCAGAGTTTTACAATGCTTCATGGGGTGTGTAGTTCCGGGACAGGTGGAGGGCCGTAGTTTGAAGACCCCTGCTTTAAAGTGTCTGTATAGGATAGGTTAACGCAGCGATGTCCAAACTATGGCCCTCCAGCTGTTCAGGAACTACAGTTCCTATGAGGCATTGTAAATCTCATTCACAGACATAACTAGGCATGATGGGAATCGTAATTCCTGAACAGCTGGAGGACCATAGTTTGAACATAGCTGGGTTTTCCATGCATTTAAAGCAGAAATTATCGTCTTTGGCCACTAGATGGCACTAAGTATTATAGGAATTTCTTATAATACTTAGAGCCATCTAGTGGCCAAATTTTGCATTTGCCATTGCAAAGGATAAATTCACCTTCTTTAAAAATAAATAAATGCACGTTTTTATGCAGGTAGAAAAATGTGCAATTATTATTTTTGATATGACACCCATTGTGACATCACAGATCACTTCCTAATCCCGCACCCATTGTGACATCACAGATCACTTCCTAATCCCGCACCCATTGTGACATCACAGATCACTTCCTAATCCGATTTCCGGAGGAAACATTGTATCAGATTTCAGGGAAATGGTACATTTGGTCTCTGCTATCTACGATTCATGTGGCAGCATATTGTATCATTGCTGTTTTTGAATATACGTCTTCTGATGAGCTATCTACCTCTATATACATCTACAGCGTATACTGAGTCTGTATGAGGACACAGAGCTCAGAGTTGGCTCACAGAAGCATTGCTTTGCGTTATATGTCGCTGACCGTCTAAGCGACCGCTCTGTCACTGGAAATCTGGCTTGAAGACGCTGTCTACATTGGGTTTGGCGCTGTGCCTGTGCCCTTTCTTCCCCACAGTCCGCTGGTTCTGGTGGGAGCCATGCCTGATTCTGTTCTCCACCGACTTGCCCTCTTTCTTGTGAGGTTTCTGAGGCCTGGTTTCGGCTTCTTTGGGGGTGGACTCCTGCGGGGTGCTGACCGATGCGGGGTACATGTTCTGTAACTTCGTCTGGAGCCACTCCTGGCGTTGGATTGTGTGCCGAAAATCTCCGTAATTGTGCATCAGCTGCATCTCACTAACGGCTCGCCTCCTGAAAAAGAACACATGAGGAATTGTTATTAATCACTTACCATCTAGACCAATTCTGACCATTATCGCATACACGTAAAAATACTGCATTTGTTTTTTTTTTACGGGGGGGTTCAGGGGTGAGGGCCGTAGCCCCCATCTTAATGATATCTTAATACTATGGTCATTGTCTGACTACACAAGTAATTCCAGCTGTGTTTGTTCTTACAGGCAAGTCATATGCTATGCTATGTTACTTAAATTCAGTGATTTGTTACAATGTGTATCCAGACATACTGTTTCATTACCTGATGTTCATCTGTATTCTCATGTGAAAATTTATTAAAAAAAAATTGATTAAAAAAAAAAAACTGCATTTTTTGCTAGAAAATTACCTAAAACCCCCAAAAAAGGACCGGATTTTCCCCCTTAATGACCAGGCCATTTTTTACGACTCGGCACTGCGTTATTTTAACAGACAATTGCGCAGTCGTGCGACGCTGTGCCCAAATAAAATTGTTGTCCTTTTTTTCCCATAAATGGAGATTTCTTTTGGTGGTATTTGATCATCTCTGCGATTTTTATTTTTTGCGCTATAAACAAAAAAAGAGCGACAATTCTGAAAAAAAAAAAAAAAAAACAATATTTTTCACATTTCTGCTATATAACATTCCCAATAAAAAAAAATGCAAAAATCGGATTTTTTCATCATTTTAGGCGAATTTGTTTTCTGCTACATATTTTTGGTAAAAAAGAAAAATTGCAATAAGTGTATTTTGATTGGTTTGTGCAAAAGTTATCGCGTCTACAAACTAAGGGAAAGATTTATTTTTATTTATTTAATTTTTACTAGTAATGGCGGCGATCAGCGATTTTTAGCGGGACTGCAACATTGCGGCGGACAGATTGGACACCTGACTGACATTTTTTACATTTTTGGGGGGGACCAGTGACATTACTACAGTAATCACTGCTAAAAATATGCAAAATATGCACTGTTACTGTAATAATGACACTGGCCAGGGAAGGGGTTAACCCAGGAGTGATCAAAGGGTTATGTGTGAGCCTAGGGGAGTGTTTTCTAACTGTATGGGGGATGGGCTTGTGGAATCAGCACAGAGACCAGTGATCCGTTATAGGAGGAAAACAGGAGCTCTATGTTCATTCCAGACAGAACAACGGTCTGCTGTGTTTACAACAGCAGACCGTCGTTCTCTCTCCACGGGAAGCGATCGCAGGTGCCCGGCCCCGTGGATCAGCTTCCCTGCTCCCTAATGGGGGCGCTCCCATGAAATGATGTACCTATACATCAGTTTGCGCAGCTGAGCCAGCCTGCCGCAGTATATCTATGGCTGGCGGTCAGCAAGTGGTCAAGCAGAGGTCCTAGAGCACATGTGTCAAACACAAGGCCTGGAGGCCGAACCAGGCCCTTGAGGGCATTTCATGTGGCCCCCACATCTCCCCTGCTGCTGAGACAACCCCCTCATTGCTGTCCTCCTGTCAGCAGTCAGCAGCAGAGAGGAGGACAGAACTCCTCCACCAGATCCTGCACTTCTCAATGTAGCCACATTCCTGCTGGCGAATGGGCGCACGCGCCCCCACAATCTCCCGTTTCCGGCTGGTCGGCAAGTGATTAAAATTGTATACGCTTGAGGAACTGTGCCAAGCTACAGTACCTTAAAATCTCCATAGGTGACGCTTTAAATCCTTTACAGATTAACAGTTTATAGTTACTGGCGATTGTAATGATATCCCACATGTGTGGTGTGATTGCTGTTTACTTCGAGCAGGACCTGCCTATGCGTTCACCTTTGCCCGCCATGATAACGGGAGGGGGGGGGCATAAGGTAGGGGAAGCTGTGGTTGGGGATGCTTTAATTTTTTTTATTATTATTATTATTATTTATATTTATTATTATTATTATTTATTTTTATTAATTATTTATTATTTATTTAACTTTTATTATTTTTTTAACACTGTTTTTTTTTTTAACTCTGTACTCTTTTTTTTTAACAACTTTATTGTTATCACAAGGGATAAACAACATCCCTCGTGATAGCATGGGCCATGGCAGGTCCTTTTTATGGAAAGATCTGGGGTCTATTAAACCTCATATCTCTCCTCTGGCCTGCAAAGCTTCTGAAAAACCGAGATCGATTCGATCAAATGCTTTTACATGCCTGAACCTGGAAGTGATAAAATCCTTGTTGCTTCCAGCTTGACGTCACATAGAGGGGGTCACTATGTTCAGAAAAGCTGATACCGCTAGTTGCATCCTTACCGGGACTCCCCCATAATGAAAAGGAGAGCTTGGTAAAGGCGGTGATGAGATGGGGTGGACCCCCATTCTGCTGCCGGTAAAAGTGATCCAGCTGTCCTATAGCCACTTGGATCACTTTTACTAAAAAGGCAATTGTTCATTTTACCTCTGTAGTACAGTAATGTGTCCACTAGGGGCACTGTTGTAAAGGATCATTTGGAAAGCCCAAGATTGCAGGTTTGCAGGGCACAGAAGCCAATCCTATCACATGTCATACACCTCATTTTCCAGGAATGTGTGTTTTGCTCATCAATCGCGACGGCCAGACATGGGTGGAACAAAAGGAATTGATAAATGCAACAGTGCATGTAATGAGGCATTCATAGCGGAATGTGGAGAATGGATAGAATTTGAACCCCCCCAGGAGGTATCAGGATTCAGTTACTACTTTCAGTGGAATCCCTTTTTACTCCGGTGGTGAATCCTCCTTCAAATGTAACCAGTGATGCGGGACGCTAATCGCAAAAACATTCACAACCCTTGTTGAAAAAAATACAGTAAACCTTTTATTGAAATGTAATTACTGGATAAACTGTAACAAAAAATCCTGAACTGAGCCCCTTAAATATTTACTTAATAGCAATAAAAACAACATATTACACTACGCTTAACCACTTCAATACCGGACAGTTTCACCCCCTTGCTGCCCAGGCCAATTTTCAGCTTTCAGCGCTGTCGCACTTTGAATGACAATTGCGCGGTCATGCTACACCGTACCCATATTACAATTTTATCAGTTTTTCCCACAAATAGAGCTTTCTTTTGGTGGTTTTTAATCACTGCTGGGTTTTTTGTATTATTATTTTTGCTAAACAAAGAAAAAAAGACAGAAAGTTTTGAAAAAAAATTTTTTTTCATAGTTTGTTATAAAATTTTTCAAACAGGTTAATTTTTACCACCACTGATGAGGCTGCACTTATGGGCACTAATAAGGAGGCACTGATAGGCACTGATAGATGGCACTGATCTTTGCTGATGAGGCTGCATTGATGGGCACTGATAGGATGCACTGAGCGGCACTGATGAGGTGGCACTGATGGACACTGAAGGGTACTGAAAGGTGGCACTGATGGGCACCAAGAGGTGGCACTGATGGGCACCGATGAGGCTGCACTGATGGGCAATGATGAGGCTGCATTGATGAAGTGGCACTAATAGGAAGCACTGATGGGTACTGACAGGTGGCACTGATGGGTACTAATAGGGGGCGCTGATGGGCACTGATTAGGCTGCACTGATGAGGCAGCACTGATGGGCACTGAAGGGTACTGATAGGTGGCACTGATGGGCACTAAGAGGTGGCACTGATGGGCACTGATGAGGCTGCACTGATGGGCAATGATGAGGCTGCATTGATGAGGTGGCACTGATAGGTGGCACTGATGGGTACTGATAGGTGGCACTGATGGGTACTAATAGGCGGCGCTGATGGGCACTGATTAGACTGCACTGATGAGGCACCACTGATGGGTACTGAAGGGTACTGATAGGTGGCACTGATGGGCACTAATAAGCAGCACTGATTGGCAGCACTGGTGGGACAGCATTCATTATCAGGACACTGACAATAAGTGCCCTGATTATCAGTGTAGATGTCCCTTTAACACAAGGTGATTATCGGCTCTCCTCTCCACTCGCTTTTGTTTACATCGTGATCATCTGTCATTGGAGACAGCTGATCACATGGTAAAGAGCCGCTGTGATTGGCCCTTTACCCCGATCTGTGATCACCTGCGTCCTAAGATATCATTCAGATATCATCTTTTTCTGTCAGCGATTTCCTGCACAGTAAAAACAATCATAGCCGCTGTTCAGCCACTTGATTGTTTTTACAGGCGGTGGGAGAGGACGCCCCCCCTTCTTCCTTTCCGGTGCTTTTACCGGCTCACCTGTGCAATCAGCGAGTCATGGAATGAATCAGGCCGGTGGTGGCCATTTACCATAGAGCTGACCGAAGACCA
>NC_138777.1:12240765-12383265 GCF_965119305.1 Pelophylax lessonae | reverse complement strand
GGAGTCAGAGGAGTGGACACACCCAGGAGTCAGAGGAGTGGACACACCCAGGAGTCAGAGGAGTGTCCACACCCAGGAGTCAGAGGATTGGCCACACCCAGGTCCCAACATTTTTAAAATGTAACATATACATGTGAGTGTTAAAGTCCATAAGGACTAAACGTTAGGTGTGTATTACAGGAAGGGACGTTGTTTCTCTGAAATTCTTTGGGGTTTATGCTAAGTTTACATGGAAACGGCCTTAGCAGAGTTCCCCTTTTAATATAAATGGTGGTACTCACGTCACAGGCTTTCCTTCGTATCCGGAGAACAGGGACACGCCGCAAAGAATCAGTCCAAGTTTGGTGATGTCTGTGATAAAATGCATGGCGGCTGCAAGAGAAGCATGACATCATGAAGTAATGCGCCTCATAAAACCTGGAATGACTGACAACGTATAAAATTTAATAGACAGAATCCCAGTCGTGACCGCAATTTACCAACGCCAACAGTGCGGTTTATTTATACATCGTAGATTCATTTTTTATACACCCACATGACTCGGTCTGGTGTGTTTTCCTCTAAATTTTTTTATTTATTTTTTTTATTCGCAATTTTTTAGAATTTCACTAATTATACGACCAATAAAGGGCAAACGTCATTATGGTGAATGGAGAAGTTAATACTATAATTTTTTTTATTGTCTCTTTGAAGTTTATGAAAATAAATAACATTAATTAGTGCGAACAGCGGTTTAACCAATTTAGTCTTTTTATTCTTTATTTATTCTTTATTTTATTTCTTTATCTTTGCCCTTCTTTATTATATCTCAGATCTCTTGTATCACCTCCACTTTCTGTCTACATGCACTCTAGCGATGCATGGCATTTCTGTGACCAATCACAGCAGATCACATGACAATTGTACACAACGCATGGCATTGATTTCATGCCATTCATTTTGTACTTGTTGTATTTTGTACTTTTTTTGTTCATTTTGTACTATTGTATTGATCTCTGTGATTGGTCACAGTAATAACATGGTACAGACAGGGCCAATCACAGCCTATCTGTACCATGTGATTAGCTGTGGCCAATCACAGCTAACCACAATAGTAAAAAAACTGAATGAAAGCATTTCATTTAGTAAAAACAGTTGCTTATAACAGTGAAATTCACTGGTGTAAGCAATCACAGTGTGTAAAAAAAAAAAAAAATCCTAATAATTATGTTACTATGGTAACACTGGTCACAATGTGTTTAAAAAATTGTAATACAAAAAACACATTTTTTTCTGTTACATACTGTCACCGGAAATAGTGAAAAAAATAAAACAAATGTAATAAAAAAGAAGAAAAAATGATAACTTTTTTTTTTTGTTTTTTTCTGTTACATACTGTCACCAGTCAGTATCCCTGATCATCGCCACACCAGTTATATGATGACACTTTACTGCACTGGTGACAGTATGTAAATTGAAAAAAAATATCGTGAAAAAAATAAAACAAATGTAATAAAAAAGAAGAAAAAATTATAACTTTTTTTTTTTTTTTGTTACATACTGTCACCAGTCAGTATCCCCGATCACCGTGAAACCAGTTATATGATAACACTGTACTGCACTGGTGACAGTATGTAAATTGAAAAAAAATACATAGTGAAAAAAATAAAACAAATGTAATAAAAAAGAAGAAAAAATTATAGCTTTTCTTTTTGTTTTTTCTGTTACATACTGTCACCAGTTAGTGTTCCTGATCATCGCCACACCAGTTATATGATGACACTGTACTGCACTGGTGACAGTATGTAAATTGAAAAAAAAAATGGTGAAAAAAAATAAAACAAATGTAATAAAAAAGAAGAAAAAAATTATAACTTTTTTCTTTTGTTTTTTTCTGTTACATACTGTCAGCAGTCAGTATCCCTGATCATCGCCACACCAGTTATATGATGTCACTCTACTGCACTGGTGACAGTATGTCAATTAAAAAAAAAAAATTGTGAAAAAAAATAAAACAAATGTAATAAAAAAGAAGAAAAAAATTATAACTTTTCTTTTTGTTTTTTTCTGTTACATACTGTTACCAGTCAGTGTCCCTGATCATCGCCCCACCAGTTATATGATAACACTGTACTGCACTGGTGACAGTATGTAAATTGAAAAAAAAATTTGTGAAAGAAATAAAACAAATGTAATAAAAAAGAAGAAAAAATTATAACTTTTTTTTTTTTTTTGTTACATACTGTCACCAATCAGTATCCCTGATCATCGCCACACCAGTTATATGATGACACTGTACTGCACTGGTGACAGTATGTAAATTTAAAAAAAAAAGGTAAAAAAAAAAATACTTACCCTAATTTTCCTTTCCTGATGGTCTCAATGACTCCCCTATAGGACCCTACTCCCATAAATCTTTACTCTGAGCCAGAGGACGCGTTCCGTTACTAGCCTACTCATGACTCTGGGAGGAAACTCCTGCTGCCATGGAGTCCATAAGGAAATAAATATTTCGGTAAGTATTTGATAGGAAATTTTCAGTTTTCCCGACAGACTCCATGGCAGCATACGTATGGGAAACAACTAGCCATACACACCCGGGTGGGCACTTGCAGAACAAAATAAAAGGGTTTAATTGACACTGTCAACTGACAGGATTTGTAACGCAAAAATGAACAGAAGACAAAGAAGCCAACTCTACACAGTAATGAGCCATAAATGTATTGATCGGGGACCACAAGGCCGCCCTACTGATTACATTAGGAACCACATGCTGCAAAGCCACCCAGGATGTAGACACTCCTGGTCGAGTGAGCGGTCACCATCCCCAAAGGAGCCAAGCCCTCGGCTCTGTGAGCCTGTGGGATGGCCCAGACAATGCACGCCACAATCGTCCTAGATGAGGCACGTTTCCCTTTGTCCTTTCCGGCAAAAAGAATAAACAGGAGTTCTGAAGCCTGAAGGAAGCTGTAGCTTGTAGATATAATTTAATAATATCTCAGGATTCCCTGTATACTAGACATGGGTTTTAACCAACTAAGCCACAGTGTGACCTCTCCCACGTCTAAAGGACGCAAGTTACTACTCCTAAGATTGGTAGAACAATTTCTTGGTTCCCGTGAAAGACTGATGTGTCCTTAGGAATTGAGTTAAGCACAGGTAAAAGCACCGCTCAAACTGGAAGAACGTTAAGAAAAGTTCTCCTTGACCGGTGAATCAATTTCTGAGGCTTTTTATGCCAACGTGATAGCCAGGAGAAAGGTGAACATGACAGAGAGGCCTTTAACGGAGAGAGCCCTAGAAAACTCCGCTCCAATTCCCGGAGAGGGAGTTGAAAACAAGAAGGAGATTCCATTTGGAAAACCTCCGTTTTCTCTGAGGTCTGAACCTAGTTGCTCCCTTGAAGAATTGTTGGATAGGAAAAGATGCATAGACCTGGAAAATCCTGGGAAGGCAGATAAAGCTGTCACTTGTACTCTGAAGGAGCTGATCGATAGAGCCAGATCTAGAACTTCTAGATCAGTATATGATCTGTCAGCAGCAGACATGTATTGCACAGACTTTGACCAGATTCTCCCGTAAACTTTGTTTGTGTTCACTCTCCTAACATTCAAGAGAGAGATGACTCTGGGGGAGCAGTCGAGGACCTCCAATTTCAAGAACCAGACCCTCAGACGTAACCATGCTGGACATGGATGTAGAAATGCACCCAGTGACAGAAGGTCTGGCCTGATGAGTTCCAGTATCTGAACAGTGCTAGCAAGGGAAACCATGGCCTAACTGGCCAATAACGCATCACTGCCACTACCTCCACAACTTCTGTTCAGAGTTTTCGTAGAAACCCGAGCATGACCAGGACTTGAAGAAACGCACAAGACCCGCTGCATTTCCAATGATCCATCAGGGCATCTGCGCCTGAAAAACCTCCACATGTAGAGACCATTCCTGGTTGGCCAACTGGACTCTGGAAAGAAAGTCTGTTAGAATATTCTGGACTCCAGGGAAATAAGCCTCTAAGATGTACGCTCGATTCTTCTGAGCCCAAGATATAATTGACTCTGCTTCCTGTAATAGAAAACAGGCTTTGAGTCCCCCCTTTGTCTTTTAATGTAGGAGACCGCCATAGTGTTCTCTAGTCTAAGAGCACGGACGCTCCCTTCATTATATGGTGAAAGGCCTGTAGGATGCAGAAGGCCTGCCAGTAGTTTCAGAATGTTCAACACAATTTTGTGAAATTGACAGCCCCGCTTGCCTTGAGCTATTCCAGACAGGCAGCAAGCCCCCCCCCCCCCATCCCATATTGGTGGTATTGGACGTGATTGTGAACCAGGAAATAGGGCTATGGAATGGCAAATGAGCCAGTTTCCCCATTGCAGCCACCAGGGTACTCACTCTCATAACTAAGGATATGAGGATGACCCAAATTCTGCTTTTTGGCTCCCACTGCTGGAGAAACACCTTCCAGAAGGGCCGCTTTCTACGGAGCGTCCACTTGACCATCAGATCCATAGACACCATAGTGTGGATCATTTTAGACACTGAAAGGCGCGCAGGTGGGAAGAAGACAGTGCCAGGAGTATTCTGTTCAAGAACATTGGGATCCAGAGACAAAGCAATGGTTATCTTGATTATATCGAACTGAGCCCCGAGGCACACAAGAGACAGAGTGGGCTCCAAGTGTCCTTTCCAGAATCAGCCGCCAGCTGTATTTTAAGGAGCAGTTGCCCTCTGTCTAGGGATCGTAGGAGAAGAACATCCAAGTAACTATGCAGGCGTATGCTCCTTGCTTTGATAAAGACCTTAACAACCAATAAGATCTTTACAACACACAGGGTGATGTTGAAAGTCTGAATGGTAGACAAGCAAGCTGGAGATGGTCTTGACCTACGGTGAACTGAAGGAACTTGCGGAAGTCTTCTACAGTGGGCACATGAAAGTAAGCATCTTTGGGTCTATTGGAAATGAGCCAGTCACCTGGCTGGACCCCCTATAAATCAGGGACAATGTTTCCATGTTGAGCTTCTCCTTTTGATGAAAATTGGTTTAGGTGCACAAGGCCTACAATCGGCCTCCACAAGCTGCTCCTCCTCATGACCATTAAGAGGCGAGTACATGCCCTGAAATCTCTCTCATCCTGGGACTGGCATTGCAGCACTTTGCGATACCAGTGACTTTACATAATATAAGAGTATATGCTATATTTTACCTCAGAGTGAGGCAAAATCCCTGGAAACAAATTTGAGATGAGGAGGACTTCTGTTTGACCATGCGTGTCCTGAAAAGACCGCTTTGATGTTTCAATAGTCTGAGGCTCAAATTCAGTAGCTTCTTGGATATCCGAGGTCAAGCTTTTACCATACTTCTGAGGGGATATCTGGCCTCTTCACCAGCTCTTCCTAAAATCCAGACCTGATCTGTAAAAACGTGCGACCCTCGCATGCTCTGAACTTTGTTCTCTAGACTGTGTCGTCTTCTGGACTAGCAAGCGCCGGTCCTGAGGCAAAACCCAACTTGCCAACTGTGGCCCAGGCTACAGTGCTGTCCAGCTTTCCAAAAGATGAAGCTCCCTCAAAGGAATCTTACACCAAGCCTGTTAGAGGCTGGATCATCCAGCCCAGGCCCAGGTCATAGCACTCACTTTGCCCTAACTGACGAGAGCAAAACCCACCCCACTTTGCGGATGATGTCAATTGGAGCCTCACCCTGGAAACCAACACCAGCTACGGCTCCTGAACTACCAAGTTTATGAAAACGCTCTTGAATATTGCATCCATATTCTCCTTCCACGTTTCCATCACTTTAAACATGGCCAATGACTTTCAGGCCATTTACTGCATCTTCAAAGGAAGAGTGACATGCTTGCTTGCCTCATCAAGGCCCCAACAACTAGAGAGGCAGCCTTTATGCTTCACATCCTTATCTCTGAATAGATAAAGCTTGCCCATCTTGCTCAGAAGGGAGGTATATCTCGCGACCTTGCTCCACTCATCCAAAATGATGTCCCTATTCCCGTTAGGAATGGGAAATTAGAGGTGCTTAAAGAACTTCCTCATGCTTTGCAGGAGACTCTATAGGCTCTTACTCGTGTAAATGCCCCCTTCATTACCTTGACCAAGGAGTCACAAGGGCAAAAGAACTCATCTCTCTCTGCCTCACTTTCTGAGGTCTTCATAGATGGATTGGTTAGGACGTTTCCAGTTCTTCCTGGCCATCCCTAATGGGAGAACACGCCGTTACCGCTGTTGGACTTCACCATCTCCTTTTCCAACTGCCTGGGCTTAGTGTGGCTCGAACAGAGACTTGATTTAAGGGAGTGGGGTCCTATAGGGGAGGAGTGGAGGCGGGGTTAACCCATACGTATACTGCCATGGAGCCTGTCAGGAAAATGTTTTCTTAAATTTCTCCATCTTCTAAAAAATTGTGACAAGAAATTAAAACTTCAGAAAACTGGCCATGCCTCTTACTAAATACCTTGGACTGTCTACATTCCAAAAAGGGGTTGTTTGTGGATATTTGTACTGTCCTGGGATTTTAAGGCCTCAAGAAATGAGAGCGTCAGTACATAAGGATTGATACATTTTCAGATTTATACCATCGTTTGTGGACTCTATACTAGGCATCGACCAATTATCGGCAATGCCGATATATCGAGGGCCGATATGCACTTTCACCGATATATTGGAATCGGCCACCAAGGTGTCCTATATTGCCGATATTTCGGGAAAGTGCTGTACCTGAGTGATGCCTACAGCTAGAGAAATCACCCCGGTACCGGCGTCCATAGCCGACGGTCGGCTGTCTTGTAATGACAACGGATGTGGCCGCTCGGCTGTCATTACAAGGAGCGGGAGGTCCCCCCCCCACCGCCTTCCGCGGCCGGCAACCAGCCTGCACGGCCTTCGAAGACTCGATTAAAGCCGCATTCGGCTCTGATCGGGTCTCCCTGTGAAAACCCGGACGTGATGTCATTACTAGGGTTGAGCGGACACCTAGATGTCCGTGTTCGACGGGTTCGGCCGAACTTTAAAAAAAAGTCCGGGTCCGTGTCCCGGACTTTTACCGAACTTTTCCCGGACACCGAACCCCATTGAAGTCAATGGGGACCCGAACTTTAAGGCACTAAAATGGCTCTAAAACACCAAAGGAAAGGGCTAGAGTGCTGCAAATGGCAGCAAAACGTAATTAAGAGCATGGCAAGTGCTCTGCAAACAAATGTGGATAGGGAAATAACTTAAAACAACAAAAAAAAACAGAAAAATAAAACAATGTTCTTCTTCATCTCTGAAGGACGAGGCCCATATGGAGTAGGAGGGAGGTTGAGGTGGTGGTGGATGTGGCGGTGACATAGGCGTGCGCACAGGGTGTGCTGGGTGTGCCTGGGCACACCCTAATCACCTAGGGCACATAGCATTGCCAGTGAGGAGATGGGAAAGATCTCCCTGGGACCTGCTCTGCTCTATTTCTCCTTGCCTACAGGTACATGGCCCCGATACATTACTCTCCCTGCTGGCAAACACATGCATGTGTATTTCAACTTTGGGGTGCACACCTTAATGCAATAGGCTGCGCACACCTATGGGCGGTGTAGGTGGAAGCGGCGGTGGAGGAGGACCAGGGCCGGATTAACAGCATCATGGGCTTGGTGCTGAGGATTTTGAAGGGCCTTAGGGCCGTGCCTTGCCATGCACCCAGAGGAGGAAGGGTGCAGCCATGCATGCCTAATTCAACATGGGATGCTGTCTCTGAAGCCCATAAACACATCCATGCATCGCCAACTGTCCCTCCTTGTCCGGCCTTCACGCTGTGTGGGGAGGTTCTGAGGGTGCTGCCTGGGGAAGCGAGCATAGAAGCCAGACTTCTGTGTTTACAAGTGACAGAAGAGCGGTAACAGTGAATATGGCCAACCCGGGGCCTATATAAAAGGTAGGGGCCTGGAGCTGCAGCTCCAATAGCCCCTACATTAATCTGGCCCTGAGGAGGAGGACGAGGTAGCCAACACTGCTTCTTTTCACAAATTTTAAATGAGGGTACACCCCAAAAGAGTGAGAAAGAGCAAAAATGGAACAATGGGTGGGTAAGGTCGGTATCCATTGCTATTCTGCATAAGGTACGGAAAAGTCCCGTGGGATCCATGCCTGGTTCATTTTAATGAACGTGAGCTTGTCCACATTGTCTCTGGACAGGCGGCTGCGCTTGTCTGTTATAACGCCCCCAGCCGTGCTAAATACCCGTTCAGATAATACACTGGCTGCAGGGCACGCCAGCACCTCCAAGGCGTAAAGGGCAAGCTCAGGCCATGTGCCCAATTTGGAGACCCAGAAGTTGAAGGGGGCAGACCCGTCATTCACTACATGTAGGCGTGTGCACACATACTGCTCCACCATGTTGGTAAAATGCTGCCTCCTGCTAAGACGTTCCATCTGAGCTGCTGGTGCTGCTGTTTGTTGTGGCGTGCTGACAAAGCTTTTCCACATTTCGGCCATGCTAACCCTGCCTTCTGAGGTGCTGGCGGTGCCCTGGTTGCGTTGGCGACCTCCTCCTCCTCCTCCTCTGCCTTGTGCTTCCACTGTGGCCCCGCTGTCAGATGGGAATGCCAGCAGCATGGCGTCTACCAGCGTGCGCTTGTACTCGCGCATCTTGCGATCGCGCTCCAGTGAGTGAATTAAGGACGGTACGTTGTCCTTGTAACGGGGATCCAGCAGCGTGGCCACCCAGTAATCAGCACAAGTTAGAATGTGGGCAACTCGGCGGTCGTTGTGGAGACACTGCAGCATGTAATCGCTCATGTGTGCCAGGCTGCCCAGAGGCAACGAAAGGCTGTCCTCTGTGGGAGGTGTATGGTCCGTGTCCTCTGTATCCCCCCAGCCACGCACCAGTGATGGCCATGAGCTGGCCTGGGTGCCACCCTGCTGTGAACATGGTTCCATCTCCTCCTCCAGCTCCTCCTCCTCCTCATCCTCCTCATCCTCCAGAACTGTGCCCCTGCTGGACAATTGCGTCCCTGGCGTTTGCGTGTGCAGGAACCCACCCTCGGAGCCCCTTGCGAATGACTGCCCTGAAAGCCTTGGAAATGTTACCTCTTCATCCTCCTCCTCCTCCTCATCCTGTGCCACATCCTCTTCCATCATCGCCCGAATTGTTTTTTCAAGGAGGCATAGAAGTGGGATAGTTAAGCTGAGAACGGCGTCATTGCCACTGGCCATGTTGGTGGAGTACTCAAAACAGCGCAACAAGGCACACAGGTCTCGCATGGAGGCCCAGTTAAATTAAATAGCGGAATAGAAAATATGATCCAAAAAAAGTGTATGTATATCACACGTACACAACCACACTGGGCCCCAATTACTATTGTTTGTACCCCTAAAAGGCTAGATGAGGAGTAGGGGGAGTATGGAACAGGCAGCACCCTCAAACCTTCAGAAGTATGAGATGAACCCCAACAACTTGGAAAGGTGGATCTCTCTCACACGTACCGACACAGACTATCCCGCAATTCAATTGATCCTCAAAGGTTTTTATTGAATAGCGGAATAGGAAATATGATCAAAAAAAGTGTATGTATCTCGCACGTACACAACCACACTAGGCCCCAATTACTATTGTTTGTACCCCTAAAAGGCTAGATGAGGAGTAGGGGGGGTATGGAACAGGCAGCACCCTCAAACCTTCAGAAGTATGAGATGAACCCCAACAACTTGGAAAGGTGGATCTCTCTCACACGTACCGACACAGACTATCCCGCAATTCAATTGATCCTCAAAGGTTTTTATTGAATAGCGGAATAGGAAATATGATCAAAAAAAGTGTATGTATCTCGCACGTACACAACCACACTAGGCCCCAATTACTATTGTTTGTACCCCTAAAAGGCTAGATGAGGAGTAGGGGGGGTATGGAACAGGCAGCACCCTCAAACCTTCAGAAGTATGAGATGAACCCCAACAACTTGGAAAGGTGGATCTCTCTCACACGTACCGACACAGACTATCCCGCAATTCAATTGATCCTCAAAGGTTTTTATTGAATAGCGGAATAGGAAATATGATCAAAAAAAGTGTATGTATCTCGCACGTACACAACCACACTAGGCCCCAATTACTATTGTTTGTACCCCTAAAAGGCTAGATGAGGAGTAGGGGGGGTATGGAACAGGCAGCACCCTCAAACCTTCAGAAGTATGAGATGAACCCCAACAACTTGGAAAGGTGGATCTCTCTCACACGTACCAACACAGACTATCCCGCAATTCAATTGATCCTCAAAGGTTTTTATTGAATAGCGGAATAGGAAATATGATCAAAAAAAGTGTATGTATCTCGCACGTACACAACCACACTAGGCCCCAATTACTATTGTTTGTACCCCTAAAAGGCTAGATGAGGAGTAGGGGGGGTATGGAACAGGCAGCACCCTCAAACCTTCAGAAGTATGAGATGAACCCCAACAACTTGGAAAGGTGGATCTCTCTCACACGTACCGACACAGACTATCCCGCAATTCAATTGATCCTCAAAGGTTTTTATTGAATAGCGGAATAGGAAATATGATCAAAAAAAGTGTATGTATCTCGCACGTACACAACCACACTAGGCCCCAATTACTATTGTTTGTACCCCTAAAAGGCTAGATGAGGAGTAGGGGGGGTATGGAACAGGCAGCACCCTCAAACCTTCAGAAGTATGAGATGAACCCCAACAACTTGGAAAGGTGGATCTCTCTCACACGTACCGACACAGACTATCCCGCAATTCAATTGATCCTCAAAGGTTTTTATTGAATAGCGGAATAGGAAATATGATCAAAAAAAGTGTATGTATCTCGCACGTACACAACCACACTAGGCCCCAATTACTATTGTTTGTACCCCTAAAAGGCTAGATGAGGAGTAGGGGGGGTATGGAACAGGCAGCACCCTCAAACCTTCAGAAGTATGAGATGAACCCCAACAACTTGGAAAGGTGGATCTCTCTCACACGTACCAACACAGACTATCCCCCAATTTAACTGATCCCCAAAGGTTTTTGATTAAATAGCGGAATAGAAAATATGATCCCAAAAAAGTGTATGTATATCACACGTACACAACCACACTAGGCCCCAATTACTATTGTTTGTACCCCTAAAAGGCTAGGAGTAGGGGGAGTATGGAACAGGCAGCACCCTCAAACCTTCAGAAGTATGAGATGAACCCCAACAACTTGGAAAGGTGGATCTCTCTCACACGTACCAACACAGACTATCCCCCAATTTAACTGATCCCCAAAGGTTTTTGATTAAATAGCGGAATAGAAAATATGATCCCAAAAAAGTGTATGTATATCACACGTACACAACCACACTAGGCCCCAATTACTATTGTTTGTACCCCTAAAAGGCTAGGAGTAGGGGGAGTATGGAACAGGCAGCACCCTCAAACCTTCAGAAGTATGAGATGAACCTCAACAACTTGGAAAGGTGGATCTCTCTCACACGTACCAACACAGACTATCCCCCAATTTAACTGATCCCCAAAGGTTTTTGATTAAATAGCGGAATAGAAAATATGATCCCAAAAAAGTGTATGTATATCACACGTACACAACCACACTAGGCCCCAATTACTATTGTTTGTACCCCTAAAAGGCTAGGAGTAGGGGGAGTATGGAACAGGCAGCACCCTCAAACCTTCAGAAGTATGAGATGAACCCCAACAACTTGGAAAGGTGGATCTCTCTCACACGTACCAACACAGACTATCCCCCAATTTAACTGATCCCCAAAGGTTTTTGATTAAATAGCGGAATAGAAAATATGATCCCAAAAAAGTGTATGTATATCACACGTACACAACCACACTAGGCCCCAATTACTATTGTTTGTACCCCTAAAAGGCTAGGAGTAGGGGGAGTATGGAACAGGCAGCACCCTCAAACCTTCAGAAGTATGAGATGAACCCCAACAACTTGGAAAGGTGGATCTCTCTCACACGTACCAACACAGACTATCCCCCAATTTAACTGATCCCCAAAGGTTTTTGATTAAATAGCGGAATAGAAAATATGATCCCAAAAAAGTGTATGTATATCACACGTACACAACCACACTAGGCCCCAATTACTATTGTTTGTACCCCTAAAAGGCTAGATGAGGAGTAGGGGGAGTATGGAACAGGCAGCACCCTCAAACCTTCAGTATGAGATTGTGTTCACTGTACCCCACAAAGATTGAGTTCACTGCACCCCACAATGATTGTGTTCACTGCACCCCACAAAGATTGTGTTCACTGCACCTCACAAAGATTGTGTTCACTGTACCCCCCAAAGATTGTGTTCACTGCACCCCACAAAGATTCTGTTCACTGTACCCCACAAAGATTGTGTTCACTGCACCCCAAAAAGATTGTGTTCACTGCACCCCAAAAAGGATGTTGTTCACTGCACCCCAAAAAGGATGTTGTTCACTCCACCCCAAAAAGATTGTGTTCACTGCACCCCACAAAGATTGTGTTCACTGCACCCCAAAAAGATTGTGTTCACTGCACCCCAAAAATGATTTTGTTCACTGCACCCCAAAAAGGATTTTGTTCACTGCACCCCAAAAAGGATGTTGTTCACTCCACCCCAAAAAGATTGTGTTCACTGCACCCCAAAAAGATTGTGTTCACTGCACCCCACAAAGGATTTTGTTCACTGCACCCCAAAAAGATTGTGTTCACTGCACCCCAAAAAGGATGTTGTTCACTGCACCCCAAAAAGGATTTTGTTCACTGCACCCCAAAAAGATTGTGTTCACTGCACCCCACAAAGGATTTTGTTCACTGCACCCCACAAAGATTGTGTTCACTGCACACCAAAAAGGATTGTGTTCACTGCACCCCAAAAAGATTTTGTTCACTGCACCCCAAAAAGATTGTGTTCACTGCAGCCCAAAAAGATTGTGTTCACTGCAGCCCAAAAAGATTGTGTTCACTGCAGCCCAAAAAGATTGTGTTCACTGCAGCCCAAAAAGATTGTGTTCACTGCAGCTCACACACAGAAAAATGGATGTGGATCACTGACACCTGCCTATCTCCAATCCCACACCACACAGCAATATCGATTGTAGTTTGTAGAACACAGTTTCCCTAAAATTCAGCAGACTCTGTCCCTAACAGGATTGAGAAGAGATCGTAGATCAGGATTGAGTGCAGACCCCACCCCCCACACAGCAATATCGATTGTAGTTTGTAGAAGACACTGACCCTATATAATTCAGCAGACTCTATCCCTAAAATGCCTACAACTCGCCCTGCCTAAACACTCCGACCTGTCCCTCAATTCTATCCGGACACAAATGGTTTTTTCCTGCCTATCTTTCCCTAATCAGCAGCCAGCACGTTGATGTGTGCTCTGTCCCTGAATCTAAGCAGCATAATGACGCCGCTGCGGCTGCCTCGAACTTATAAAGACTTGGTCACATGCTTCAGACGGCCAATCACAGCTACTGAGACATTTGCAGGCATGGCTGGGATGGCTTAAGGCACACCAGTTAAACGATTGTTGATTGGCTGTTGAAAGCCCGCCATGAAAAGAGCGCCAAAGCATGCAAAACCCGGAAATAAAACGACCGAACACGGATTTTTACCCGAACATACAGTAAAGTGTCCGTGTCCGTGTTCGGGTACAAAAAATCCAATTATTCGGTACGAACACGAATAATACAGTCCGTGTTCGCTCAACACTAGTCATTACATCACTTCCGGGTACTGGCACCAGATTAAAAAAAAGACAGCATTCAAAACAGCCAAACTTAGCGTTTTGAATGCTTTTAAGTGCAGAGGAGGGGTTTGGGGTCTTTTAGACCTCCAGATCCATCCACAAGAGTACCTGTCAAGTGATAAAAACAAAAAAAAAAATTTTTTTTTAAATGTACGAAAATATCGGCCCATATCGGCCGATACCGATACGCGATTATCAAAATATCGGTATCGGCAATGAAAAAACAATATCGGTCAATCCCTACTCTATGTCTTTCCTGCAAACTAAATAATGTACAGTTTTATAATACAATTTCATAACAGAAACAAAGAAAATCTAATTTTTTTCCCAAATTTTCTGCCTTTTTTGTTTATTTAGCAAACAATAAAAAAACGCAGTGCTGAATAAATACCACCAAAAGAAAGCTTTATTTGTGTGGAAAGAAATTATAAAAATATACAGTGTAGCATTACCGTGCAATTGTCATTCAATGTGTGACAGCTCTGAAAGCTGATAAATGTCCTGGGCAGGAAGGGGGTGAAAGTGCGCGGTATTGAATTGGTTAAACGTGGATCATAAATCCATACTAATCTGGTTGTACGGTTTGCTCAGAATACCTTAATGAAATCATCAGTGCTGCCATATTGGCTTCTAAGAAAAATATTTTCTTTGCCAGATGTAGTAAAAATTAATCTCCCGTTCCAGAGGTGTTTCCATATATATCCCTGGACATGTTACATTGTAACGCATTGTATCATATGGGATCAGCGTGAATGTGTTTGCATCTATAAATGGCCCTTCAGGACTAAACTTGGAACACGTGGAGCGTGGAATGTAAACTCGCTGTCCGGCTATTCCTATGTAACCTTGTAGCCTTCGTGTTGTATATGTAAGTCGATGCCTTGGGAGGATGTGGCAGAGAGGGGTCCATTGGTGATTCTTTACTTCATCTCTTTGCCATCCATCAGAGCTCCCTGATTTATGTGTGCTGGCCAGCACCATCCACCCCCGTCCACCACTGAAGACACGTAATGCTTCTACAACCACATGAGGAAGATGTTGTCACTCCGCACGCTATTCCCATATCTTCTCTTCCCCTTCATTATATACATTCAGATTTAAAGTGACACTAGACTATGTCATTATTACCCAAAAATAATCTGATGATGTAAGGGGGGATTCTGAAGTAGGGGGGACTCTGTTGGGGAATCTGATCTAGAGGGGACTTTGATGGGGACCCTGATATAAAGGGATCTGATGGGGATTCTAAAATAAGGGGGCATTGATGGGGGGGACTCTGATATAAGGGGGCACTGATGGGTAATCTGATATAAGTGGGTTCTAAAAGGGAATCTGAAATAATGGGCTTCTGATGGGTACTCAGATATAAGGGGCTCTGATGTAAGGGGGAAATCTAATGTAAGGGGGACTTTGATGGGAACCCTGATATAAAGGGATCTGATGGGGATTCTGATATAAGGGGTTCTGATGGGGATTCTAATATAAGGGGGCATTGATGGGGGGGGGGACTCTGATGTAAGGGAGATCTGATGGGTAATCTGATATAAGGGGGATCTAATGGAGACTCTGATATAGGGTAGTTCTGATGGGTAATCTGATATAAGGGGGTTCTGATGATTAATATGTTATAAGGGGTTCTGATGGGGAGTCTGATATAAGGGGCACTGATGGGTAATCTGATATAAGGGGGCTCTGATGGGTAATCAGATATAAAGGGGCCCTGATGTAAGGGGGAAATCTAATGTAAGGGGGGCTTTGATGGGGACTCTGATATAAGGGGGATCTGAT
Source organism: Pelophylax lessonae (assembly GCF_965119305.1). Classification (NCBI taxonomy): domain Eukaryota; kingdom Metazoa; phylum Chordata; class Amphibia; order Anura; family Ranidae; genus Pelophylax; species Pelophylax lessonae. The sequence goes on along the minus strand of NC_138777.1, from coordinate 12,367,762 downwards.
GGGGACTCTGATATAAGGGGGTTCTGATGAGGACTCTGATATAAGGGCGATCTGATGGGTAATCTGATATAAGGGGTTCTGATGGGTAATCTGATATACGGGGGTTCTGATGGGGACTCTGATATAAGGAGAATCTGATGGGGACCCTGATATAAGGGGGATATGATGAGAACTCTGATATAAGGACGATCTGATGGGTAATCTGATATAAGGGGGATCTGATGGGGACTCTGATATAGGGGGTTTCTGATGGGTAATCTAATATAAGGGGGTTCTGATGGGGACTCTGATTTAAGAGAGATCTAATGGGGACTCTGATATAAGGGGGTTCTGATGGGTAATCTGATATAAGGGGGTTCTGATGGGGACTCTGATATAAGGGGGCACTGAGGGGTAATCTGATATAAGGGGGTTCTGATGTAGGAGGGAAATCTAATGTACTACATGTAATCTAATTCACTAATGTACTATGTAATGACTTTGATAGGGACTCTGATATAAGGGGGATTTGATGAGGACTCTGATACAAGGGGGTTCTGATGGGGACTCTGATTTAAGGGGGATCTGATGGGGACTCTGATATAAGAGGGCTCTGATCTAAGGGGTAAATCTGATCTATGGGGGACTTTGTTGGGGACTCTGATATAAGGGGGATCTGATAAGGACTCTGACATAAGGGGGTTCTGATGAGTAATCTGATATAGTGGGGTTCTGATGTGAGGGGGAAATCTGATGTAAGGGGGACTCTAATTAGTAATCTGATATAAAGGGGCTCTGACGGGACCTCTGATGTTAGGGGGAATCCGATTTAAGGTGGCTCTGATGAGGAGTCGTAATAAAAGGCAGCTCTGATGGAAACTCTCAAATAATGGGGACTTTGATGAAACTCTGATGTAAGAGGGCTCTGATGTGGACTCTTGATAAAAGGGGGCTCTGATGGGGACTGTGATGTAATAGGGGAAACTAATGTAAGAAAGGCCTTTGATTAGGACTCTGATATAAGGGGGATCTAATAAGGACTCTGATATATATGGAGGCTCTGAGGGGTAATCTGATGAGGACTCTGATATAGTGAGGTCTGATGGGAACTCTGATTAACTAATCTTCAGGCCTAAAATGATTGTTTAACATGTGTGCAAAGAAACGGAAAAATGACTCAGAGAACGGGATAAAAGCCTTTCCAGGTAATCAGTTCAGAGTCGCCCTGGAGATATCGCCTCACTCCATCATTTTCATACATTGGTGTATCCAACACATGCAGGTGTGGGGGGAGGGGCTTCATATTTTTTTTCAATGATTGTGTGTTACTTTAATTTTTTATCCTGAACTTTATTGCTATCACATAGGGACTAATAGCCCCCTTTATGATAGCATTATTGAAATGACAGGTCCTCTTTAAGGACACTTCGGGGGTCTATTAGGTCCCTAATGTCACCTATGGACCCCACAGAAGATGATCACAAACAGATCACTCCTCATCAGCTTCTTCCCCACCAGCGCTGCTGGGGAAAAGATGAACCCGGAAGTGCTGAAATGTTCAAGGCTTCCGGGTTCATTCACTGGAGGGGAGATCAGTGATTGGATGTTCGCTGATTTCTCTTCTCTCCTGCCAAGCTAGCCCAAGGCCCACTGGAGGGATAGTGAAGCCCTAAAAACATGGCAGGGGTAGTAGAGCGGGAAGGAGAGCAGTACCTTTCAGAGTCTTGGGGAGAGAACTGGTGGCTTTACAGCCAGCTCAACAGATGCAAACTAGTGAGTTTACTGAGCTAGAACAAGCATGTACACAGTGAAGTCTGCAAAGTCAATGTTCTTTCTTGTGTGTCTTTTGATCTGTATACTTTCACGTCACTTAGAAAGTACTGAAGCCGTTGGATCAGCATGACAGTATATTTGATTCCCCCATCAACACAGTCACTGTTGATGGAGGAATCCCTTCTGCAGCGCTATTTCGTTCTGCTGGCAGGGAGCTTTTGCCACCAGCTAAACACAATGATCACTGGTGAAGGTCAGTGCTGGGACAAGGGGTGGGCAGGAGGGACTGCCCTGAGCGCAGTGGGAACTTTGGGGGTTGTGCTAGAAGAGATGCTTTAAAGGGGGGGGGGGATTTGAACTAGGAAGGTGGAAATGTGTTAGGAAGAGGAATTTGTGGGGGGATTTGTACTAGTAGGGGGTGATTGGGGAGATTTGTGCTAGGGGGGAAATTTGGGGGGGGGGGGTTAGTGCTAGAAGTGGAGATCTAGGGGGATTTGTGCTGGGAGAGGGGGATTTGTGTTAGGAGAAGAGGGGTGAAGGATTCATGAGAGGTAGCAGAGGGGATGTGGGTGGATTTGTGCTAGGAGGGGGGGGGGCTTGGGGGTGGGGGATTTATGTAGGATAGCAGAGGAAATTTGGGGGGAATTTGTGCTGGGAGAGGAGGAATGGGGTGGGGGGGGATATATGCTGAGAGAGGAAGTTATAGGGGTGGAGGATTTGTGCTAGGAGGGGAGCTTGGGGGTGGGGGATTTATGAGTGGTAGCAGAGGGGATCTGGGTGGATTTGTGCTGGGAGGGGGGACTTGGGGGTGGGGGATTTATGCAGGATAGCAGAGGAGATTTGCTGGGAGAGGAGAAATGGGGTGGGGGGATTTATGAGTGGTAGCAGAGGGGATCTGGGAGGATTTGTGCTGGGAGGGAGGGCTTGGAGGTGGATGATTTATGCAGGATAGCAGGGGAGATTTGGGGGAATTTGTGCTGGGAGAGGAAGAATGGCGTGAAGGGGGATTTATGCTGAGAGAGGAAGTTATAGGGGTGGAGGATTTGTGCTAGGAGGGGAGCTTGGGGGTGGGGTATTTATGAGTGGTAGCAGAGGGGATCTGGATGGATTTGTGCTGGGAGGGGGGCTTGGGGGTGGGGGATTTATGCGAGATAGCAGAGGAGATTTGATGGGGATTTGTGCTGGGAGAGGAGGAATGGGGTGAGGGGGGATTTATGCTGAGAGAGGAAGTTATAGGGGTGGAGGATTTGTGCTAGGAGGGGGGCTTGGGGTTGGGGGATCTATGCATGATAGCAGAGGAGGCCATCATCCGAATGCAGCCTGCAAGGAGTCTGTGGTTCTGTGAGGCCTACGCCACAAGGGTCCCAAATCCATCCCTACCTCGCAACTACGCTCGGGCTCGGGTTCAAAACTACTCTTGCGCCATCCTCAATAAAAGAGTGGAGACCATATATACCCCTCCTGGGAGAGGAGACAGGCAGAAACTTCCCAGGTTCTCCCGCTTTTAGCGCCTTGTACAGAAGAAGGTGGCCCTGAAATATGGATACGACTATCGGTATGCTCCTCGGGAGATAATGGAGGAGATCGAGGAAAAGATATGGGCTTGGTGTGATGAAGCTGTTTGGGACTTTCTCTATGTCCCTAAACCATACAAAACTGGGAAGGTCTGGGAATCACATCTTTCAAACCATACAGAAACCAGTCCAAGCCCAGACTACGGGACACCTTCAAATCTGTCAAGGCAAATTGGAATCTCGGAAGGTCCATCTACATTGACCAAATAGAAGTCAACCGCCCAGATGGAAAAGGCCAAGCCTGGGCCATCAGGATCCAAAATCCTGAGGGAAAGATCATCCGCATAACGCATCCTGATCGTTACTACTGAGGTGTGCGGAGTTCTTGTCCCTGTCAGGAAAATTAAGTTACTAAAGGGGCTAGCTAGCCTGAAGAGTGTAAAATGTTGTTTGGAGAGATAGAGTTACAAGGGGGCCAACGTGCCTGTTGACATCAAAGTTGCTGTTAGGGCGGAGGCCCTATTTCCAATTTCCCTTCTAACCTTGCAAAAGAAGATGGGATTCAGCGAAATTGCTACAGTTTCTCCACCTGGGAGAAGGACTTCTACCACAAAGATCTTCTTCTGTTAAAGCCAGGGGCTGCTACCTGGAGGACGCAAACCCCCTACTTCACAGACACCTCCTGTTTAAAGAACTTTTGTGAAGATCTCCTTGGTCTTTGGACCACTGTTGTCACAAGAAGAAGTGTTGAAAGCGGACACTTTGCGAAGATCCTTTGGACCAACTAGTCAGGATAATTAAGTATACGAGAAGGGACACTTTGCAATGATACTTTGTTTAAAGCAGTGTTAATTTCGTCGACTAAAATTGACTAAAACGTTTTCGTCGACTAACACAATTCAGATGACTAAAATACGACTAAAACTAAAATGGCATTTTAGTCTTAAGACTAAAATACGACTAAAACTAAAATGGCATTTTAGTCAAAAGACTATAACTAAAACTAAATCAAAATTTGCTGCCAAAGATTAACACTGGTGCATGCTCAAAGCATAAATAATAACATATTCGATTTTTCACTCCAGGACCAGCAGTAGTATATAATGAGTTTGGAAATTGTAGAGAAATGCTTAAATAATGCATTACAAATTACAATTGAACTACACCCATTCCATTATAGATGCCTAAAATGAGTTTTAGTCTACTAAAATGTAGGGCGTTTTAGTCGACTAAAATATATTGGAGTTTTAGTCGACTAAATACGACTAAAACTAAAACACTTGCAGAAGACTAAAATGGGACTAAAACTAAAATGACATTTTAGTCCTAAGACTAAGACTAAAACTAAATTGAAATTTGCTGCCAAAATTAACACTGGTTTAAAGGACACTTTGTGAAGATTCCTTGGGCCAGAGAAATGCTGAAGGAAACTTTGTGCGAGTTGCCACCTTGTGAGAAAAGGGTGGCGGCTCATTGCCTCTTCAGAGAGGGGGGAAACCAGAGTGAAGGATCCCTTGAAGAGTGGTACAGAGACTCACAAGTTAGGCAAGCTTTGCTCAGGCTCCAGCAAGAATAGCTTGCCACCAGGAGAAGATGTGTTGCCTTGGTGTTACAGAAGGAAAGGACACTGTGAACACCAGTCGGGGGGGGGGGGGGGGGAGGGATTTCTCCGCATTTCTTCATGCTAACATGTGGGATTTATGCTAAGAGAGGACGTTATAGGGGTAGAGGATTTGTGCTAGGAGGGGGGCTTGGGGGTGGGCGATTTATGCATGATAGCAGAGGAGATTTGGGGGGTATTTGTGCTGGGAGAGGGGGATTCGTGTTAGGAGAGGGGGCTTAGGGGTGGGGGAATTTATGAGTGATAGCAGAGGGGATCTGGGGGATTTGCGGTAGGAGGGAGCTTGGGGGTGGGGTATTTATGCCTGATAGTAGAGAGGATTTAAGGGGATTTGTGCAGGGAGAGAAGGATTGGGGTGGGGGAGATTTATGCTGAGAGAAGAAATTAGAGGGATAGAAGTTTTGTGCTAGGAGGGGGCATTTGTATTGGAAGAGGGGTGAATTTTTGTTTTGTGCAATTTTGTCAGTCAAAGTAATGCAGTTACCCCAACCCCCCAAAAAATATTTTACCACGAATCTTGACACTTACCCTTAAGCATACAGTAAATTCCCTTTGCAAGCCAAAATTCTCCCCAAACAAAAATGTCCCCCTCTTCCAATACAAATCCCCCCTCCTAGCACAAATCCTCTACGCCTCTAATTTCTCCTCTCAGCATAAATCTCCCCCACCCCAATCCTTCTCTCCCTGCACAAATCCAAAGCCTGGTCATTAAGGGGGTAAAACCTACCGTTTCAGAACTGGTTAGTTGGACAAGCGGAAGTTACAAGCTGATTGGCTACTATGCACAGCTGCACTAGATTCTGTGTGCTCTAGTTTTAGTAAATCCCCCGCCAGTCTGGCTGGCGTCTTTATTCAACTTTACCAACTATGAACCTAAGAAGTAGTTGAGAGGTCCACTTGGATCAGTGAAAAAGGATGAGCTGTGACACCTGCAGTCATCCACTCCTACAAACAACAATATATATATGTATAAATATATACAAAGTATATATATATATATATATATATATATATATATATTTTTTTTTTATTATTATTATTGTTTTATTTATTTATTTTTAATTTGCCCTTGCACACGATTGGCTATTTAAAGTGAATGCAGTTTTACCTTATGGTAATGCATTATACAATTTTCTTATTCAATTTCCTCTATATTTACCTTCAACTATGTTGTAAAATGGGGACTGCCTGATTGCATATGAATTGAAAGTGTTTAGGTTTGACCTCATACTATATGGTTTTGGTAAATCTAAAAGAAAAGTACAGAAGAAAATTGTATAATGTAGGCTGGCCATACACTGTTAGATTTTCATGGGAACCTTCACACAAAGATCATTCTTCAGGGCATTTGATAATACCACCGGTAAATATAACATTTTAAATGAAAGTTCTGAAAAATGTTTGTTTTATTGCCATAAAAATGTTTCAAATTTAAACATTTGATTTCAGGGTAGACAAGTCTACAAGAATTCCATTCACTGTTAGAATTTCATTGAATCAGAAAGGTAAACAGAAACTTGTTCCATCTTTCTCACTTGATTTTCTACTGTGGTTAAAAATGTTAATCAGTTTGATAATACTAATAGAAAATGTAATGAATGTTTCAAAATAGTCAATTTTCACATGAAATTCTACAAGTGTATGGCCAGATGTAGAGAATATCCACTTTTAAAGTGAGCAGCCTTTATTAAATCAGCCCTGGTTTGGTGGTCATTGCTGGTCCAAGCTAAATTTAAAAACATGTTGATTTACTGCAGAGGAATAAGAGGAAAAAAGGTTTATTTGTCATAGTAATGTATAAGAAACTGCCGAATAAGAAACCAACTTCAGTGAATAAGAAACTGGACGAATAAGAAACCAACTTCAGCCTCGTTCTCTTTTCTTATCTATATTTATTACATTTGGCATATGAGCGGTGTATATCTCTATTACTGTACCTCTTCTTTGTACTTTCTACTGTTCTTTTAAGATTTTTCTTGCAGGGTTCCCTTTTTTATTTTGTCGGCTTTATTGTTTTATTCTCATTTTGTTTCTGTATTTTATCTCTTTTCTTCTTTTTATCTATTACATTTGGCATATACGAGATTTATATCTCTATTACTGTACCTCTTCTTTGTACTTTCTACTGTTCTTTTCGATTTTTCTTACAGGTTTTCCTTTTTTATTTTGTTGGCTTTATTATTTTATTCTCATTTTGTTACTGTATTTTATCTCTTTTCTTTTTTTTTTTACAAATTCTTTTCTTCTTTTTATTTATTACATTTGACATATAAGCGGTGTATATCTCTATTACTGTACCTCTTCTTTGTACTTTTTACTGTTCTTTTAGATTTTTCTTGCAGGGTTTCCTTTTTTATTTTGTCAGCTTTATTATTTTATTCTAATTTTGTTACTGCATTTTATCTCTTTTCTTCTTTTTATCTATTATATTTGGCATATACGAGGTTTATATCTCTATTACTGTACCTCTTTGTATTTTCTACTGTTCTTTTAGATTTTTCTTGCAGGGTTTCCTTTTTTATTTTGTCAGCTTTATTATTTTATTCTAATTTTGTTACTGCATTTTAACTCTTTTCTTCTTTTTATTTATTGCATTTGACATATAAGAGGTTTATATCTCTATTACTGTACCTCTTCTTTGTACTTTCTACTATTCTTTTAGATTTTTCTTGCAGGGTTCCCTTTTTTATTTTGTCGGCTTTATTATTTTATTCTCATTTTGTTTCTGTATTTTTTTATTTATTATAATAAAAATGTTTCAAAATGTTTACAAAACCACAATAAAATGTTTCAAAATGTTTAAAAAAAACTATAATAAAAATGTTTTAAAATAACAAAATTTTATATATCTCTCTCTCCTCCCTCCACCACCACATTTGCTCCCTTCTTCTCCACCCATCGCAGACATGATTAATTATTAATTTACTCCCAGTTACCTTAGGAGGAGCCAATAGGAAGAAAAGGGAAGAAGGAAAGAAAGGGAGAGAAGAAAAAAAAAAAAAAAACCTAAATTAATCTTTAATTTTTTTTTTTTTTTTTAAGTGCTACAACCCTAATATCTGTGTCTTTATGTTCCAATAAGTATTGATATTTATCATTGTGAAAAAAAAAAAAAAATCAAATGTGCAGGAAAGTGCAAAAAACAACAATGCTCCAACTCCTTTCCATTGTGCTACAACAAAATGATGACAAAATTATAATAAACCGAAAACAGTCATTAACTTTGTTTCTAATCGAAATTCTTCTTCAGTCCCGGTTCACATTTGTGCGATGAGGGAACGCTGCGAATATGCAGCGTGATCCCGCATCGCATCCGCACCCTTGGCAGCTCACACTGCCATATGCGATACGCAGGGGGTGTCAATTAAAAGTTAACGACATCCCCAGTTGCGATCGCATATCGCAGTGCGATCTGCAAGTTCTCACAGAATCGGATCGCACTAGTGTGAACCAAGGGCAATAGAACCCTTTCAAACAGTGCGAATCAAGTCGCTCCGACTTAGAAAAAGGTTCCTGCACTACTTTTGGGCAACTTCATCACAACTTGCATTGACTTCTGTGAACCACTTGCCGACCAGCCGCCGCCAGTATATGGCAGCAGGTCAGCAGATTCCCCTGAATTGCCGTACCTGTACAGCGGTTCGCCGGAGTGATCCTGGGGGGCGCGCACGTGCACCCATTCACAAGCGGGGAAGCTGAGGCGCAGGGCCGGCGGCTGGCACTACCGTTGGGCACCCACGATCGCTCCCTGTGGAGAGAGGACGGCTGTTGTAAACACGGCAGACCGTTGTTCTCTCAGTAATCTTCACAGGGCTCCTGTGTTCCTTCAATTAAGGAACACAGGTCTCTGTGATGATTCCATAAGCCAATCCCCCCTACAGTTAGAAATCTCCCCCTAGGCTCACACTTAACCCTTTGATCGCCCCTTGGTTAACCCCTTCCCTGCCAGTGTCATTATTACAGTAACAGTGCATATGTATAGCACTGATTACTGTAGTAATGTCACTGGTCCCCCTAAAAGTGTAAAAAATGTCAGTTAGGGGTCCGATCTGTCCGCAGCAATGTCGCAGTCCCGCTAAAAATCACAGATCGCTGCCATTACTAGTAAAATAAATAAATAAAAATGACATAAATCTTTTCCCTAGTTTGTAGATGTGATAACTTTTGCGCAAACCAATCAAAATACGCTTGTTGGGATTTTTTTAATCAAAAATATGTAACAGAATACAAATTGGCCTAAAATGATGAAAAAGTTAGATTTTTACATTTTTTTTTATTGGGAATGTTATATAGCAGAAAGTGAAAAATATTGTTTTTTTTTTTTGCAGAATTGTCGCTCTTTTTTTGTTTATAGCGCAAAAAATAGAAATCCCACAGGTGATCAAATGCCACCAAAAGAAAGCTCTATTTGTGGGAAAAAAGGACATCAATTTTATTTGGGTACAGCGTTGCATGACCGCGCAATTGTCCGTTAAAATAACGCAGTGCTGAATCGCAAAAAATGGCCTGGTAAGAAAGGGGGCAAATCCTTCCGGGGCTAAAGTGGTTAAAGTAATGCAGTGCCGAATCGCAAAATAGGGCCTGGTCATTGAGCAGCCAAATCCACCGGTCTTTAAGTGGTATATTTGTACACATGTGAGTGGCATATTCAATAACATTCAATAAATGGAATTATGCATCGTCGCACGACCGCGCAATTGTCCGTTAAAATAGCGCAGTGCCGAATCACAAAATATGGCTTGGTAAAAAAAAAAGGGGGCAAATGCTTTCGGGGCTAATGTGGTTAAATCATTTTTTTTTTTTTAAATTATATATTTTCATACATTTTTCAAAACTACATAAAGATCAAAAAAATCAAAAAGAGAAACAACAAATAACAAATAAAGATTGATTTATACATCCAAACATTTATGGAATTTCCAGATTTGCTACACATTAACTATTCCTTGACCCAAAAAAAAAATGGTTAAATCAATTTAACAATTAATTTTGTATATTTTTAAATAATTTATCTGTTTATTGGCACCTGAAAAATCCCCAACCCAATTATTTATACATCCACACATTTATGGCATTTCCAGATTTGCTACACATTAATTATTCCTTGACCCAAACCCAAAAAAAAAAAAATGGTTAAATCAATTTAACAATAAATTTTGTATATTTTTAAATCATTTATCTGTTTATTGGCACCTGAAAAATGCCCAACTTAATTCTTTATACATCCACACTTATGGCATTTCCAGATTTGCTACACATTAACTATTCCTTGACCAAAAAAAAAAAAAAAAAAATAAAATGGTTACATCAATTTAACAATACATTTTGTATATTTTTAAATCATTTATCTGTTTATTGGCACCTAAAAAATCCCCAACCCAATTCTTTATACATCCACACATTTATGGCATTTCCAGATTTGCTACACATTAACTATTCCTTGACCCAAAAAAAAAAAATGGTTAAATCAATTTAACAATAAATTTTGTATATTTTTAAATTATTTATCTGTTTATTGGCACCTGAAAAATCTCCAACCCAATTCTCTCTTCCTCCCCTCCAAATCTATGGGTGGTTGAGTTTTCCTATTTCCTAAATTGGGATGTGGTGCCCTTGGGTCCTGTTTCCAGACAAAATTTCCTATATTCTAGCTCAGTACGTTGTCGCCCTGGGAAAGGAAGTGTGCTAATTGTAGGATTATCAAGTTAAAACAAAGTTAAAACAAAGTTAAAAGAAAAGGAATGCATTGACCATATCTAAGGAGCAGTCACTTGCAATGCTATCATTTTAGGTTTTTGGGTTTAGGTACAAAGCCATCGCAATCAGATACCTTTAAGAAACAAAAGTGCGTTGGAATACTCACCACCGGACGGCGTCGATGACCTTGGCAGGATCCAGCTGTGTAAAGTGTACAAATTGATGAAGTCGCTCGGTGAAAGTGGTGTGGGAAATTTTATGGGCCATGCGAGGCAATGGAGCCGGCTTTATATATTCCCAGTGGTTGTCACTCCCTGCTCTCAGGCAACCCCTCTACCTTATAGGGTTGAGCCCATACACCCACTTGGAGCACAGGACCACCCCTGTACAGGGGATGCTATGACACAACGGGCTCTTCCATTCTCTCCGACTCAAGAAAAGACATTGTCCACCCGAATTTTATTGCTGGGACGGCCGATGGGGGGAACGCGGGGAGATGGGCTGCTGAGTAATCCGGAGTCTGCGGCTGGTAAATAGAAACAGACATTGTTTTGGCACCTCGGAATAACCCCGGACATGGTGCATGAAATGCAAATTACTCACCGGCAGACAATGCCATGTGGTTGTTGGATCAGGACGGTGCGATGTTCTGCATTGCTCCCACTTTGGGTCAGATGATCACATGGTGTCTTGTCTTTCGCTGAAGTCAAATCTACGAAGAAGAATAAAGAAGAGATTCCGTCACATTGTAACAAAAGATCATTGTGAATGGTCAGTGATTTCACGTTTTCCGATTCCAGAGAAAAAGATTTTTTCAGTTTCGGGGTGCTGGAGATCGGTGGACTGCAATATAACGGACAATAGACTGAAAGATTTGATATCGATGGTTAGAATCATATCAGTGATGTAACCGGAGGAAGAGGACGCCAAAACTTTTTACATCAGTTGCATCACTGTTCTCTAAATAGAAGTTTGATTCTGCCAGAATGACATCACTACTCTACTGATATAGATTATATATGTGTGACATCACTACTCCACAGATATAGATTGTATATGTGTGACATCACTAATCTACTGATATAGATTGTATATGTGTGACATCACTACTCCACAGATATAGATTGTATATGTGTGACATCACTACTCTACTGATATAGATTGTATATGTGTGGCATCACTACTCCACAGATATAGATTGTATATGTGTGACATCACTACTCTACTGATATAGATTGTATATGTGTGACATCACTACTCCACAGATATAGATTGTATATGTGTGACATCATTACTCCACAGATATAGATTGTATATGTGTGACATCACTACTCCACAGATATAGATTGTATATGTGTGACATCACTACACCACAGATATAGATTGTATATGTGTGACATCACTACTCTACAGATATAGATTGTATATGTGTGACATCACTACACCACAGATATAGATTGTATATGTGTGACATTTTTACTCCACAGATATTGATTGTATATGTGTGACATCACTACTCCACATATATAGATTGTATATGTGTGACATCACTACTACACAGATATAGATTGTATATGTGTGACATCACTACTCCACAGATATAGATTGTATATGTGTGACATCACTACTCTACTGATATACATTGTATATGTGTGACATCACTACTCCACAGATATAGATTGTATATGTGTGACATCACTACTCCACAGATATAGATTGTATATGTGTGACATCACTACTCCACAGATATACATTGTATATGTGTGACATCACTACTCCACAGATATAGATTGTATATGTGTGACATCACTACTACACAGATATAGATTGTATATGTGTGACATCACTACTCCACAGATATAGATTGTATATGTGTGACATCACTACTCTACTGATATACATTGTATATGTGTGACATCACTACTCCACAGATATAGATTGTATATGTGTGACATCACTACTCCACAGATATAGATTGTATATGTGTGACATCACTACTCTACAGATATACATTGTATATGTGTGACATCACTACTCTACAGATATAGATTGTATATGTGTGACATCACTACTCTACTGATATAGATTGTATATGTGTGACATCACTACTCTACAGATATAGATTGTATATGTGTGACATCACTACTCTACTGATATAGATTGTATATGTGTGACATCACTACTCTACTGATATAGATTGTATATGTGTGACATCACTACTCCACAGATATAGATTGTATATGTGTGACATCATTACTCCACAGATATAGATTGTATATGTGTGACATCACTACTCCACAGATATAGATTGTATATGTGTGACATCACTACTCCACAGATATAGATTGTATATGTGTGACATCACTACTCCACAGATATAGATTGTATATGTGTGACATCACTACTCTACTGATATAGATTGTATATGTGTGACATCACTACTCTACTGATATAGATTGTATATGTGTGACATCACTACTCTACAGATATAGATTGTATATGTGTGACATCACTACTCTACTGATATAGATTGTATATGTGTGACATCACTACTCCACAGATATAGATTGTATATGTGTGACATCACTACTCCACAGATATAGATTGTATATGTGTGACATCACTACTCTACTGATATACATTGTATATGTGTGACATCACTACTCCACAGATATAGATTGTATATGTGTGACATCACTACTCCACAGATATAGATTGTATATGTGTGACATCACTACTCCACAGATATACATTGTATATGTGTGACATCACTACTCCACAGATATAGATTGTATATGTGTGACATCACTACTCTACAGATATAGATTGTATATGTGTGACATCACTACTCTACAGATATAGATTGTATATGTGTGACATCACTACTCTACTGATATAGATTGTATATGTGTGACATCACTACTCTACTGATATAGATTGTATATGTGTGACATCACTACTCTACTGATATAGATTGTATATGTGTGACATCACTACTCCACAGATATAGATTGTATATGTGTGACATCACTACTCCACAGATATAGATTGTATATGTGTGACATCACTACTCCACAGATATACATTGTATATGTGTGACATCACTACTCCACAGATATAGATTGTATATGTGTGACATCACTACTCTACAGATATAGATTGTATATGTGTGACATCATTACTCCACAGATATAGATTGTATATGTGTGACATCACTACTCCACAGATATAGATTGTATATGTGTGACATCATTACTCCACAGATATAGATTGTATATGTGTGACATCACTACTCTACTGATATAGATTGTATATGTGTGACATCACTGCTCTACAGATATAGATTGTATATGTGTGACATCACTACTCTACAGATATAGATTGTATATGTGTGACATCACTACTCTACAGATATAGATTGTATATGTGTGACATCACTACTCTACTGATATAGATTGTATATGTGTGACATCACTACTCCACAGATATAGATTGTATATGTGTGACATCACTACTCTACTGATATAGATTGTATATGTGTGACATCACTACTCTACTGATATAGATTGTATATGTGTGACATCACTACTCTACTGATATAGATTGTATAAGTGTGACATCACTACTCCACAGATATAGATTGTATATGTGTGACATCACTACTCCACAGATATAGATTGTATATGTGTGACATCACTACTCTACAGATATAGATTGTATATGTGTGACATCACTACTCTACTGATATAGATTGTATATGTGTGACATCACTACTCTACTGATATAGATTGTATAAGTGTGACATCACTACTCCACAGATATAGATTGTATATGTGTGACATCACTACTCTACAGATATAGATTGTATATGTGTGACATCACTACTCCACAGATATAGATTGTATATGTGTGACATCACTACTCCACAGATATAGATTGTATATGTGTGACATCACTACTCCACAGATATAGATTGTATATGTGTGACATCACTACTCTACTGATATAGATTGTATAAGTGTGACATCACTACTCCACAGATATAGGTTGTATATGTGTGACATCACTACTCTACAGATATAGATTGTATATGTGTGACATCACTACTCCACAGATATAGATTGTATATGTGTGACATCACTACTCCACAGATATAGATTGTATATGTGTGACATCATTACTCCACAGATATAGATTGTATATGTGTGACATCACTACTCTACTGATATAGATTGTATATGTGTGACATCACTACTCTACAGATATAGATTGTATATGTGTGACATCACTACTCTACTGATATAGATTGTATATGTGTGACATCACTACTCTACTGATATAGATTGTATATGTGTTACATCACTACTCCACAGATATAGATTGTATATGTGTGACATCACTACTCTACAGATATAGATTGTATATGTGTGACATCACTACTCCACAGATATAGATTGTATATGTGTGACATCACTACTCTACTGATATAGATTGTATATGTGTGACATCACTACTCCACAGATATAGATTGTATATGTGTGACATCACTACTCTACTGATATAGATTGTATATGTGTGACATCACTACTCCACAGATATAGATTGTATATGTGTGACATCACTACTCCACAGATATAGATTGTATATGTGTGACATCACTACTCCACAGATATAGATTGTATATGTGTGACATCACTACTCTACTGATATAGATTGTATATGTGTGACATCACTACTCTACTGATATAGATTGTATATGTGTGACATCACTACTCTACAGATATAGATTGTATATGTGTGACATCACTACTCTACTGATATAGATTGTATATGTGTGACATCACTACTCCACAGATATAGATTGTATATGTGTGACATCACTACTCCACAGATATAGATTGTATATGTGTGACATCACTACTCCACAGATATAGATTGTATATGTGTGACATCACTACTCCACAGATATACTTTGTATATGTGTGACATCACTACTCTACAAATATACATTGTATATGTGTGACATCACTTCTCCACAGATATAAATTGTATATGTGTGGCATCATTGCTCTACTTATATAATGTGTATGGGTGTGATATCACAACTCTACAGATTTGAATTATATATGTGTGACATCACTACTATAGAGATATAAGTTGTATAGGTGTTACATTACTACTCTACAGATATAAATTGTGTGTGTGACATCACTACAGATATAAAGTGTACATGTGTGACATCACTGCACTACAGATATAAATTGTATACTGTATGCCTGGCATCTGTACTATAGAGATATAAATTGTATATGTGTGACATCACTACTCTCCCGATATAGATGTGACATCACTACTCTCCCGATATAGATGTGACATCACTACTCTCCCGATATAGATGTGACATCACTACTCTCCTGATATAAATGTGACATCACTACTCTCCTGATATAAATGTGACATTACTACTCTCCTGATATAAATGTGACATCACTAGGAATATGTCATGTAGAATCACAGATAGCAAATTAATGATCTACAGGGATGGGAAAAGGGAAGTTTTGGTACTTTTATTTATTGTTATTGTTATTATTATTATTATTAGCATTTATTATTATTATTATTATTGTTATTTGTATTATAATTCATTATTGTAATTGATGTAATTATTATTATTATTATGGCTTAGCAATAAACAGACTTTTTTAATATCTTTATTATAATTTAGCAAATTTGGTGCTTTTCATTACTGTGACGTCACTACAGATATAAATTGTATATGTGTGACATCACTACTCTCCTGATATAGATGTGACATCACTAAGAATATGTCATGTAGAATCACAGATAGCAGATTAATGATCTACAGGGATGGGAAAAGGGAAGTTTTGATACTTTGATATAATATTATTATTTTTGTTATTGTTATTATTATCATCATTATTTATGTTGTTATCATGATTGTAATTGTTGTTGTTATTATTATCATGACTTAGCAATAAACAGACTTTTTCAGTATCTTTAATATAATTGAGCTAAGTTGGTACTTTTTATTAGTAGCTTCTTACCACTAGCAAAGAGGATGACCTGCACATATTAAATAATTAAATAAAAAAATAAAAAAAAACTCCCATTAAAGCAGTTGTATACTCATAAAAAAAAAAAAAAAAAACCTCTCTCTCTTTCTGCATCGCATACTAGCTCATTATGAAATACTTACCTTAGAATGAAGCTCCGGCACGGTCGTCTGGACAACGCTGAGGGAGCTGACATACTCCCTCTGCGTCTCTTCCTGGTTCAGTGGCTCCGGCGATGTGAGTGGCCGGAGCCGCAATGACGTCACTCCTGCGCATGCGCGCGGGAGTTTCACTTTCCGGCAAGATCTGGCAAAAAGCTCTGGAGGTCCTTCAGAGCGCATGCGCCGCAGACGTCAGTGGCTGCATGCAGGTTTAATATCTCCTAAACTGTGCAGGTTTAGGAGATATTAATTGTACCTCCATTTAAGCCTTATTATAGGCTTACCTGTAGGTAAAAGTCATATAGCGGAGTATACTACCGCTTTAACTACTAACACCAGCATGACCCCCCCCCCCCACCCCACTATATTCTAACACCAGCATGACCCCCACCCCCTTTCCCTTTTATAATTTTTTTTTAACATATTCTAAATAAAACATTTTGGACACATGCATAGCAAGGAAAATGAAATATAACACGTGCAAACCAAAAAAGGGTCCTGTGCGACTTTGGTCCGAATGCGATGCAAGCTCAGCCACACAATCTGTATGGCTGAATTTGCATTGCACAGACATTGCATGTGATTTTCAGAGCAGTACGCTTCGAATCACATGCGATGTCTGACATCGCTGAAGTGTGAACAGGCACTAAAATGCTTGTAATACGTTTCTAAAACACTTTAAAAAAAAAAAGCCAGAAAAACGCCAGTAAATCGCTACGCTCCAGTGTGAATGGAGCCTTAAAGCGTAACTCCACCTTTGTTGAGAAAAAAAATCATTCCCCTCTGAGTGATCTCTGTACATTACAAGGATTATAACAAACTTTGTTGCAGATTCCTACCTTTTTTTTATTCTGAAGAAATCATTGTTTGTTCCTCTGTGCTGAGTGGGTCTAATGGGAGTGGTTTCATAATTATCTATCAGCTGTGGCAACTGCAGGGCACTAACGAGGAAAGCTGCTGGGCCTGCATTCCTTTAGTCGTGTTCCTATTGGGAGTATCTCACCAAAAACTACATTTTTGTTGCAGGGGATGCCAGAAATCTGACTTGTATCTTAGTGCAGACTTCTGGGAAAATCGGTGAGCCAATCACACAAGCAGGAAATGATGTTTCTGGGGGTGTGGTCAGTATACATTCTGTGTATAGAACAGCTCCAGGCGGCCATATTGCATTTGCAGAAAATTACAACAGCTGCAGATTGAAAAGAAATGTTAATTTTTAATAACATTCAATTACAATATGATTTGTGTCGCAATTGTATACGCTATATTGTTTTTTCGTTATTTGCTATTTTTTTTTCCCCACAAAAGTGGAGTTACACTTTAAAAAGGACAGAAAGCAGTCCCTTCACCTTCCAATTAAATGTCACTAGTGTCAGAGGGCAGAATAGTGCCCCATATCACTGGGATAAATAGTGCCCCAAGGGCCAGATAAAGGCAAGCAAAGGGCCACAGTTTGGAGACCCCTGTTCTAGAGGGTGACTGGTCTTGGCTCCACCCTTCCTGTGGTTCTCTGCAGGCAGCATGTAGTAGGTGGAGCCTGCTGGGTCCCTCCCACTGCTCTGCTCTCTCTGCTTTTGCAGGGTGACTGGTTTTGGCCCCGCCCCTTCTGTAGTTCTCTACAGGCAGCCTGTAGGGTGCAGAACTGCTGGGACCCTCCCACAGCTCTGCTCTCTGCACAGGCTATGTACAGCACAGTGATGATGTCACTGCTACTTTTACAAGGTAATTTCTGTGTGTTCAAAGGTATTTGGTGCACGCAGTGTGGATTTACATCCTTTGTGGCTATTGAGGGATATATTTCAATGATAGTTTTTGTACCTGAAGTTCAGCTTTAAATGTCAAAGCTTTCCCAGTCATTACGGGTCGTTAATCGATCTCTGCATTCTCCCCTCGTAGGGTGGCAGGAATCCCAAAACTTCTCACAAACATTTCTGGAAAACTTGTAAATTCCTGATATGCCTAATTATTTATACATCCTAAAACATGTCCCCTTTCATCCTGGAATTCCTCCTGGTCTACCCTGAATTTTATATCTTCTTTTCATTGCGTTTGCATTTATTTGATACATATTTCCTTGGCCATTACCTTTGCAGCGTCTACTTCATTTTCTCAAGAAAGAGAGGGTAAGGGTTAGATGGGTTTGATGTATCACAAAAATTTCGATCCAGGAGAGGTGCTCATACAACTGAAGGCGAGGCTGTAGTCCGGCTTCAATAAGTAAATGGTTTATTTTTAAAATTAGTGGTTTGTTTTTAGTATCAGATGTCAAATCAAGGGCTAGCTCTAGTGCTCATTTACACGAAAAGAAAAATTGCTGCATTTAGATATGCACAGCATGCGTAGCGCACTCCTGAACCCTGCCCTCTGTGCGTAGCGTACTCCTGAACCCTGCACTCTGTGCATAGCACACTGCTGAACCCTGCACTCTGTGCATGGTATAATCCTGAACCCTGCACTCTGTGCATAGCACACTCCTCCTGAACCCTGCACTCTGTGCATAGCAAACTCCTGAACTCTGTTCTCTGTGCATAGCGCAATCCTGAACACCCTGCACTCTGTGTGTAGTGCAATCTTGAACCCTGCACTCTGTGTGTAGCTCACTCCTGAATCCTGTACCCTGTGTTTAGCACACTCCTAAACCCTGCACTCTCCTAAGCTCGCTGCATAGTGCATTCCTGACCCCCTGAACTCTGTGCGTAGTGCACTCCTGAGCCCGGCACTCTGTGCATAGTGTGATTCTGAACCCTGCACTCTGTGTGTAGCTCACTTCTGAACCCTGCACTCTGTGTGTAGTGCACTTCTGAACCCTGCACTCTGTGTGTAGTGCACTTCTGAACCCTGCACTCCCCTGAACTATGTCTGTAATGCACTCCTGAACACTAAGCTCTGTATGTGGTGCACCCCTAAACCCTGCACTCTCCTGAACTCTGTGTATAGTGCAGTCCCGAACCCTGCACTCTGTGTGTAGCGCACTCCTGAACCCTTCACTTTGTGTGTAGCTTACTTCTGAACCCTGCACCCTGTGAGTAGCACACTCCTGAACCCTAAAATTCTGTTAGTTCGGTCCTGACCCCTCCACTGTGTGCATAGTGTAATCCTGTGTGTAACAAACTCCTCAACCCTGCACCCTGTGCATACAGCATTCCTGAACCCTGCACCCTTTGCATAGAGCATTCCTGAACCCTGCACCCTGTGCATAGAGCATTCCTGAACCCTGCACCTTTGCATAGAGCATTCCTGAACCCTGCACCCTGTGCATAGAGCATTCCTGAACCCTGAACCCTGTGCATAGAGCAGTCCTAAACCCTGCACCCTGTGCATAGAGCAGTCCTAAACCCTGCACTCTGTGCATAGCACACTCCTGATGCTGGTTTTATCTAACAATACTCTTCAAAAAAGACCCTTCCACTGTTAGAGGGGGTTGTGGGAAGGTGGGGGGCGTGAATTTTTTTTGACAAAAAAATCCCTGCTAATATCCATAGATTCCTTTACAGCAAAGTCCTCCTGACTACATTGTATCAATCACGTTTCCTCTTTATTTGTTACCTTGCTTACAACTACTAAATACCACCCACCTTCTTCTCTTTAACACTGGTTTACATGCTAATTTGCATTGAAGCCTTTCTTGTCTTTCTCTTCATAAGGACTTAGAAAATTATTCTCAATTTTCTCTAAGCTCTGTGTGTAGCGCACTTCTAAACCCTGCACTCTCCTGAACTCTGTGCGTAGTGCACTCCTGAACCTGCACTCTGTGTGTAGCGCACTCCTGAACCCTTTACTTTGTGTGTAGCTCACTTCTGAACCATGCACCCTGAAATTATGTGAGTAGTCCAACCCTGAGCCCTCCACTCTGTGCATAGTGTAATCCTGTGTGTAACATACTCCTCAACCCTGAACCCTGTGCATACAGCATTCCTGAACCCTGCACCCTGTGCATAGCACACTCCTGAACCCACGCTGCTGGTTTTATCTAACAATGCTCTTTAAAAAAGACCCTTCCACTGTTAGAGGGGGTTGGGGGAAGGTGGGGGGCGTGAGTCCCTGCACCTTATATTTGACAAAAATGCCCTGCTAATATATCCATAGATTCTATTACAACAAGTAAGTCCTCCTAACTAAATTGTATGAATCACCTTATCTCTTTATTTGTTACCTTGCTTACTACTACTAAATACCACCCACCTTCTTCTCTTTAACACTAGTTTACATGCTAATTTGCTTTGAAACCTTTCTTGTCTTGCTCTTCATATGGACTTAGAAAATAATACTCAATTTCCCTCTAAGCTCCCTGTGTAGCACACTCCGAAACACTGCACTCTCCTGAACTCTGTGCGTAGTGCACTCCTGAACTCTAAGCTCTGTGTGTAGCACACTCCTAAACCCTGCACTCTCCTGAACTCTGTGTGTAGTGCACTCCTGAACTCTAAGCTCTGTGTGTAGCGCACTCCCGAACCCTTCACTTTGTGTGTAGCTCACTTCTGAACCCTGCACCCTGTGAGTAGCACACTCCTGAACCCTGAAATTCTGTGAGTAGTCCAATCCTGAGCCCTCCACTCTGTGCATAGTGTAATCCTGTGTGTAACATACTCAACCCTGCACCCTGTGCATACAGCATTCCTGAACCCTGCACCCTGTGCATACAGCATTCCTGAACCCTGCACCCTGTGCATAGCACACTCCTGAACCCGAGCTGCTGGTTTTATCTAGCAATACTCTTTAAAAAAGACCCTTGCATTGGTAGAGGGGGTTGGGGGAGGTGGGGGGGGGGGGGTGAGCCCCTGCACCTTATAATTGACAAAAAAGCCCTGCTAATATATCCATAGATTCTATTACAACAAAGTCCTCCTGACCACATTGTATCAATCATGTTTCCTCTTTATTTGTTACCTTGCTTACAACTACTAAATACCACCCACCTTCTTCTCTTTAACACTAGTTTACATGCTAATTTGCTTTGAAACCTTTCTTGTCTTGCTCTTTACAAGGACTTAGAAAATAATACTCAATTTCCCTCTAAGCTCTGTGTGTAGCACACTCCTAAACCCTGCACTCCTAAACCCTGCACTCTCTGGAACTCTGTGCGTAGTGCACTCTAAAAACTCTGCACTCTCCTGAACTCTGTGCGTTGCGCACTCCTGAACTCTAAGCTCTGTGTGTAGCGCACTCCTAAACCCTGCACTCTCCTGAACTCTGTGCGTAGTGCACTCCTGAACTCTATGCTCTGTGTGTAGCGCACTCCTAAACCCTGCACTCTCCTGAACTCTGTGCGTAGTGCACTCCTGAACTCTAAGCTCTGTGTGTAGCGCACTCCTAAACCCTGCACTCTCCTGAACTCTGTGTGTAGTACACTCCTAAACCCTTCATTCTGTGTGTAGCACACTCCTGAACCCTTCACTTTGCATGTAGCTCACTTCTGAACCCCGCGCCCTGTGAGTAGCACACTCCTGAACCCTGAAATTCTGTGAGTAGTCCAATCCTGAGCCCTCCACTCTGTGTATAGTGTAATCCTGTGTGTAACATACTCCTCAACCCTGCACCCTGTGCATACAGCATTCCTGAACCCTGCACCCTGTGCATACAGCATTCCTGAACCCTGCACCCTGTGCGTGCAGAATTCCTGAAACCTGCACCCTGTGCATACAGCATTCCTCAACCCTGCACCCTGTGCATACAGCATTCCTGAACCCTGCACCCTGTGCATAGAGCAGTCCTAAACCCTGCACCCTGTGCATTGCACACTCCTGATGCTGTTTTTATCTAACAATGCTCTTCAAAAAAGACCCTTCCATTGGTAGAGGGGGTTGGGGGGAGGTGGGGGGCGTGAGTCCCTGCACCTTATATTTGACAAAAAAGCCCTGCTAATATATCCATAGATTCTATTACAACAAGTAAGTCCTCCTAACTACATTGTATGAATCACCTTATCTCTTTATTTGTTACCTTGCTTACGACTACTAAATACCACCCACCTTCTTCTCTTTAACACTAGTTTACATGCTAATTTGCTTTGAAACCTTTCTTGTCTTGCTCTTCATATGGACTTAGAAAATAATACTCAATTTCCCTCTAAGCTCTTTGTGTAGCACACTCCGAAACCCTGCACTCTCCGGAACTCTGTGCGTAGTGCACTCCTGAACTCTAAGCTCTGTGTGTAGCGCACTCCTAAACCCTGCACTCTCCTGAACTCTGTGTGTAGTACACTCCTAAACCCTGCATTCTGTGGGTAGCGCACTCCTGAACCCTTCACTTTGTGTGTAGCTCACTTCTGAACCCCGCACCCTGTGAGTAGCACACTCCTGAACCCTGAAATTCTGTTAGTTCAGTCCCGAGCCCTTCACTCTGCACATAGTGTAATCCTGTGTGTAACATACTCCTCAACACTGCACCCTGGGCATACAGCATTCCTGAACCCTGCACCCTGTGCATACAGCATTCCTGAACCCTGCACCCTGTGAATACAGAATTCCTCAACCCTGCACCCTGTGCATACAGCATTCCTCAACCCTGCACCCTGTGCATACAGCATTCCTCAACCCTGCACCCTGTGCATACAGCATTCCTGAACCCTGTTTGTTTATAGAGCATTCCTGAACCCTGCACCCACCTTCTTCTGTTCGTTTACATGTTAATTAGCATTGAAACCTTTCTTGTCTTGCTCTTCATAAGGACTTAGAAAACAATACTCAATTTCCCTCGTCATCCTTTACCCTGACATTTCCATTATTTAGGACTATGGTTATAACAAAATGTGTATTGCCGCACATGCGCAAGTCTCAAAGGACTTGTACGGTGAATGGAGAAATGTTCCCAAGGTATTTGAATGAAGTTATAAATTTATTGAATGCTATTTTTATCTTTTTAAATTATTCAATAAA
The DNA here is from genome assembly GCF_965119305.1 of Pelophylax lessonae. Lineage (NCBI taxonomy): Eukaryota > Metazoa > Chordata > Amphibia > Anura > Ranidae > Pelophylax > Pelophylax lessonae. The sequence goes on along the minus strand of NC_138777.1, from coordinate 12,344,068 downwards.
AATATAAAAAGCGTTACACCGATCGGGACAATGACGCTGTTTTATCGTCTTTGGCGTATAAGTAAAGAGATTCCAGCGGCGAGCTTTGTCCGCTCTTTTGTGCCGTTATGTGAGTCACTTTCTTATTGACAAAAGCCGTGAACACAGCTGTGTGATCGCCATTCAGGTCTCAATGAACCTGCGAGAGAACGTAGCCATGTGTTCAACACAAACAAACGCATTGTAAAGCCTTCTTTACAGTGTGAGGTGCAACAACGTCATTGGCTGTCAGATACCAGACATTCCAGGATTAGAAACAACCTTCAACCATATGCTAATTAGGATGTCGAGAAGTGACACGAGCCCACGCAGCAATCTCACGGCTTCGGGAAGTTGCTGAATTTTTATTAAATTCTTCGAAAAAAATAAAATAAAGATCTTCTGGATGCGACATAACAGGAAAATATTTTATTTATAAATAGGTGACATCCTGCGGTGTGGGCGAATAATTGAAGACATACAGCGGAAATAAAATCTGACAATAATTGTCCCCCTTTTAAAGGGCTTATTTTAATATCAACATATACTTAAATTTGAATTCCAATTTGCTGAGAAAATAATGAAATTGCCTCCAGGTCAGGTGCAGGGATTTGAGTAAACCTGAAGATTTTTGACTATTTTTGCTCTGAGATGTTGAGAGTGGCCATATTGGTTGGCTTACTAAAATCTTTGAAATTAGTGATGAATGAGGGGTCCTATATTTACCCAGTGGGGGCTCTTAAACGGAACTCAATGATTTCCTTCCCCACCCACCACTACAAGAACCCCCCTTGGTATTTTTTAAAAGCCCCCCATATATACTTTATTTTTGGTCTTCTAGCTAGATCTGTGGTATCATCTCTGGCTTTTCTCTTCCTTCAGTGGTGGGGGGAGAGTGGGCATTCTTCCAGGAATAAGCAGAACTCATGTAATGGCGTGTGAGGGCCACTCAGTCCTGCATTACTGTGAGCCCAGTTTTTTGATGAAGCACCCACTAGGTGGGGTAAGTTGGGGGGGGGGGTGCATGTAAGGGACATTCTTCCCACTGAGCATCAATGTAAGGACCATTCTTCCCACTGACCACCAACATAAGTGACATTCTTTCCACTTACCACCAATGTAGGAGCATTCTTCCCATCGATCACCAATGTAGGGGACATTCTTCCCACTGACCACCAATGTAAGGGACATTCTTCCCACTGACCACCAATGTAAGGGACATTGTTCCCACTGACCACAAATGTAAGGGACATTCTTCCTGCTGATCACCAATGTAAGGGGCATTCTTCCCACTGACTGCTAATATAAGGGACCATTCTTCCCACAGACCACCAACGTAAGTGACATTCTTTTCACTGACCACCAATATAAGGGACATTCTTCCCAATGATCACCAATGTAAGGAGCATTCTTCCCGCTGATCACCAATGTAAGGGGCATTCTTCCCACTGACCGCTAATATAAGGGACATTCTTCCGCTGATGACCAATGTGAGGGATATTCTTCCCGCTGATCACCAATGTAAGGGACATTCTTCCCACTGACCTCCGATGTAAGGAGCATTCTTCTCACTGACCACCAATATAATGAGGACATTCTTCCCACTGACCACCAACGTAAGGGACATTCTTTTCACTGACCACCAATGTACGGAGCATTCTTCCCAATGATCACCAATATAAGGAGCATTCTTCCCACTGACCAGCAATATAAGTAGCATTCTTCCCACTGACCGCTAATATAAGGGACATTCTTCCACTGATGACCAATGTGAGAAGCATTTTTCCAGCTGATCACCAATGTAAGGGACGTTCTTCCCACTGACCTCCGATGTAATGAGGACATTCTTCCCACTGACCACCAACGTAAGTGACATTCTTTTCACTGATCACCAATGTAAGGAGCATTCTTCCCACTGATCACCAATGTAAGGAGCGTTCTTCCCACTGATCACCAATGTAAGGAGCGTTCTTCCCACTGATCACCAATGTAAGGGGCATTCTTCCCACTGACCACCAATGTAAGGAGAATTCTTCCCACTGACCACCAATATAAGGGACATTCTTCCACGGATCACCAATGTAACGGACATTCTTCCACGGATCACCAATGTAAGGGACATTCTTCCCTCTGACCTCCGATGTAAGGACCATTCTTTCCACTGACCACCAATGTAAGGGACATTCTTCCCATTAACCACCAATGTAAGGAGCATTCTTCCCACTGATCACCAATGTAAGGAGCATTCTTCCACCTGTCAACCAATATCTGAGATCATCAATAAAATGGTGATAACCAAATTTGAATCTAAAGTTAATATACCTGAGAGATCGCCAACACCAATGTGTGTTACACCAGCAAAACGTAACTCAAAATATACAATATATATATGTGCAGCTCTCACCTAATGGTTTCCAATGATTCTTTCCAGTTGGTTATCAATTACATACTACCTTAAGCAATAACGTAGACAATTGTTTCTGTGTCCTATGTGCAAATCTCATGTGATGAAAATCAAAAATTCCTGCAAAATGCTAAAATAGTGCAATATAATAATAATATAATATAGCAATAATAACCTAATGGATAAATACATGAATAAAAAAAAAAAAACAATCAATCAATCTATAAATAAATAAAAAAAAAGACTAAATAAGTTCCTCCAGGAAAAGTCAATTATTCGTTCATAAACACCGTCCATTGATTCCTCTTTTTTGAAAATCGCCAAACACCCACTGATTGCTGCAGGGTGGACGCAAAAGTAATCATACAGAGAGCATTAGATTGTCCTCTCTATTTTACTGAGGAATACATTCACTGAAGCCGCCTGGACACAGTAGTATCAGTCTTGTTCCTGAGGCACATAGCAGGAGGTAAGAAGCTATACTGCAGGCAGCAGGAGGTGCCAACCATTGCTTGATGCAGCGGCAATAAATCATATGCGGTTGAGACCTCTTATAATCTAATCACACACGTGTGGAGGTGGCTTCAAAATGTGGCATTTATGAGTCATTATAATAATCTTAGTGGGAAGTTTGACAATTTTGAAAGTAATGTGCTTGCCTACAGGACTTTTCCAGAGCCTCTCCTATCCTATGGAACTCCTTACCCCAATCTGTCCGATTATCTCCTACTCTGTTTGCCTTTAGACGATCCCTGAAAACCCTTCTCCTCAGAGAAGCCTATCATACCCACACCTAACAACTGCACTTTTATTTTCTCCATCAGATCATCCCCACAGTTATTACCTTTTGTATCACTTGACCCTCCTTTTTAGATTGTAAGCTCTAATGAGCAGGGCCCTCTGATTCCTCCTGTATTGAATTGTTTTGTAACTGTACTGTCTGTCCTCATGTTCTAAAGCACTGCACAAACTGTTGGCGCTATATAAATCCTATATAATAATAATCGTGTAGTTATTTCATAGCTAATTTGTGGGAATCATTGAAAACCTATATTTATTGTATATCGTCAATAAAACGGTGCCCTTCTCCATGTGAGAATTTTCACTGTGCCCTTCTCCATGCATTACAATTTTTGCTGTGTTTCCTTTCTGGCCATTATAAATCATCTGTTTAATTTTATTATTGCTAAAAATAATTTTAGTGTATAGAATACAATCGGGGGAACTGGAGAAAGTGCAGAGAAGAGCAACTAAACTGATAAGAGGCATGGAGGAGCTCAGCTATGAGGAAAGATTGGGGGAACTGAAAGTGATACAAAAGTTTTTTTATTTTTTTTTGTTAAAAATAACAAACACATTATACTTACCTCCCCTGTGCAGCTGCTTTTGCACAGAGCAGCCCAGATCCTTCTCTTCTCAGGTCCCTCTTTGGCGCTCCTGGTCCCTCCCTCCTGTTGAGTGCCCCCACAGGAAGCAGCTTGTTGTGGGGGCACCTGAGCCGAGCCACAGCGCCATGTGTCCATTCAGACACAGAGCCGCGGCCCTACCCCCTCTCTCTCCTCATTGGCTGACTGACTTGGATTGACAGCAGTGGGAGCCAATGGTGCTTTGCTGCTGTCTCAGCCAATGAGGATGGAGAGTTCCGGACAGCCGGGTCTCTCGTGCACATCGATGGATCGAGATGGGGCTCAGGTAAGTATTAGAGGGTCTGTTGCACACAGAAGGATTTTTTATCTTAATGCATGGAATGCATTAAGATATAAAACCTTCTGCCTTTAGAATTGCCTACATTTATTCTCTCTTGAGAAGAGGAGACTAAAGTGGGGTACACACTATAAGAAAATCGGGCGAACGATTGTCCGATTTTCCTCGTTGTTTCACAGCAAATCGAAACCGATGAAAGAATTCTCTTACGACAAAGGCTTTTTTTTTGTTGTTTATTGTTTCTGATCATGCGCAGTCTTTCTTTTCTGACTTTTCTTGTACAAAAATCGTACGAAAACGGTACACATTAAATGATAATCATTTGTTTTTTCCCGTACGTAAAAATTTTTAGAGTTTGTCCCTTCGAGAATTTTTATACGAATATTCTAAATCGTCTGCAGAAAGTTCTGTACACACTATACTAAAATCGTACAAAAATTCTTTGGACAAAAATGTTTTTCTTCTAGTGTGTACGAGCCTTAAGGGGGATATGATCAACATGTATAAATACATAGGGGGTCCATATATTGAAGTTGGTGTTGAGTTATTCACTTTAAGATCATCTCAGTGGACAAGGTGGCATTCTTTAAATCTAGAGGAAAAAAGATTTATTCTCCAAATATGGAAAGCTTTCTTCACAGTAAGAGCTGTGAAAATGTGGAATAGACTCCCTCCAGAGGTGGTTCTGGCCAGCTCAGTAGTTTTCTTTAAAAAGGTCTGGATTCTTTCCTAATTGTACTGTACCTCTGCTGGAGCAAATAGAATCATGCTTTGCTGGGGTTTTTAGCTTTCAGCTGGATCAACTGCGGGTATAGGATTGTGTATATGGGATTTTTTTTATGGATAGTGTAGGACCCACTGACAATGGGGGACTTTGATGTAGTGGTGGGCTTGAGCACGATATGGCCATATGGTGGGACCAAAGCCCCATTTTTATTTATGGATTGTCTTCATATTTGATAGTCATTTCTTTTGCATGTGTGCGCTATTCTTTTTTAATATGTATGTCGCTTGGTTCATAGCTGCACCAGCTTTAGAAATACATGTTCAGGGTTTGCTCCCCCAACTTTTTGCTTGTTTATTGTGTATATGGAATTGTATGATTTTTTCTTTTCCCTTTTATGGGTTGGACTGGATGGACTTGTGTCTTTTCAACCTATGTAACTACGTAATTATGTAAAGAATAGTCCCGGGTGGTCAAACAAAACTAAGCAGCCACATTTTGTATTCCTTTATTCTTCTATCTCAGCTTAATCTACACCAGTGGCGGCCCGTCCATTGGGGGTGCAGGGGGGCCGCCCCCCATCCATACGTCTGGCCCCCTAATCTACATGCAGGACGCATGGATTCCAATAGGGGATTTTTCTTTCTATTTGAAGCACATGATTAGAGCCAGAGGCGCTAATAGGCTTCAAAAAATGAATATTCGCTATTATCACACTGTTTTTCCTCCCAGCCAATCAGAAAGCAGGTCGTGAGACCCCTTTCCTGATTGACTGAAAAGAGAAGCAATTTTACTGGCCATTGGCCAGGAAGAGGGAGGAGTCGTCATTGTCATTGTCCAATTTTGGCACATGGTCATATTTGACCAATGTCAGAGATCCAATATGGCCATGTGGCCATATTATATCGATAATGCCATAAGCATTGCCGCCCCTTTGTGTACCTGTAGCTGATAGGGAGGTCAATGGCATTATTAGGGACATATGGCCATATTAGGTCAATGTCATTTACCCAATATGACCCCCACGTGGCCAAATTAGAGCAATATAATTGACCCAATATGACCACATGGCCCTATTAGATCAATATCGTAGACCCAATGAAAATGTACTGGCCTAATGCTACAAAACAAAAAATTGCACACATAGATCTATACGGGCAAACAATCTTTTGCTCCCCATTAGTTTTTTCAGTTTTTAAAAGACGACTCATAATATTTCTTATGAAAAATAGCCAGAAAAGCAATTTCAACCTTTAAAATTTGGTCACTAAGTCCCTCTGGAATTGAGAAAAGACCGAGGATCATTATAACTTATCAGACTTATGCAAACCTTAGTCCTCCTCTTGGGGTTTTCACATCTTGATGGAATTCCTTCACCATATTCCTATCTCGTGAGATGCTTCGTGGATTGCAGTGGGAATCCGAGGAACCTTCTGTCACCTGATGGCCCTCTGAAGGGTTGCATGTTAGGTATGTGGCAAATTTTAGGGGCCTCACACATCCAAGGGGTTAATACTGCATGTCACATTGCTGGGATGACTGCAGGAGGGCTCTGTGGCCTTAGAAGTGTTACGAAATCTTTTCAAGCAGGCTGGCTGGTTGTCACCTTGTCAGGATGGGAGCATTCCTCTCCCAAATTTAGAAAGGTGACATCACTGATATGCAAGGCATCACAATTCACCACCAGCTACAGAAACCCAATGGCAATAAATATTGTACTTGGCCATTTTTCAACACGCACTTCAAACTGCCATAGACTTTTTTATTAAGGGGCCAGTCACCTAAAGTGAAACCCAACTTATATTGAATGACAACACACATGAGTGAATATTGTATCCTAAACTTTAAAACTGAAGCTTAATCTGCATATATTTTGCCTTCCCTGGATACCCCCCCCCCACCCATCATCAACATGCTAATGACATGTTTAAGTAAAATCTTTCCAGCTAGGGGGGGGAGTCTGTCCCATGAGGATGCAGTAAGGGCTTATCTCAAAGCCTCCGAGTTTCCTGAGTTTCCTACTATGTCCCCTCTGGTGTTAGAGGAGCTAGAGTGACCATATACTACAGAGGAGATTGGTGCAGCTGTCGCCAGCTTACCCTCGGGCAGGAGTCCTGGACCCCGACGGCTTCACCAATGTCTACTATAAGAAGTTTTTCTCTATGCTGGCCTCCCCTCTCTGTAGCTACTTTAACTCTATTTCTGCCACCAGCCCACTACCATCCGAAGCCTTGCTTGCACACGTGACAGTCTTACCCAAGCCTGGTAAAGACCCATTATAGGCCAATTTCCCTGCTAAATTCTGACACTAAATTGTTGGCTAAACTCCTGACTCTTCACCTTCAGGACCATGTAGCAGATCTGGTTTATCCTGATCAGACGGGCTTCATAGTGGGCACAGAAGCGAGAGACAATACTATCAGGGCCCTACATATTCTTTACTCGGCTCAACGTGGACCAGAGCAGAGACCATGTGTGGTACTCTCGATGGATGCCGAGAAAGCCTTTGACAGGGTTAATTGGGTCTACATGTTAACAGTATTATGCGAGATGGCCTGGGGCTAGGAGATCCTACGGTCCGGGTAAAAGTGAATGGTGTACTATCAGAGCCCCTTATCATACTAAACGGGACTAGGAAGGGATATCCATTTTCCCCATTGTTGTTTGCACTGGTACTGGAACCCTTTTTGCAAACGGTGCGAGGTAAAACTGATGTTTCCGGGAATGCGTATCGGCTTGACGGAATTCAAGCTCTCTGCTTACACAGACGATTTGCTATTTTACCTCTCAAATCCCCACATTGCCCTACCTGTATTGATGTCTGAGGTAAGGAAATTTGGACATCTTTGGAACTTTAAAATACATTTTGGGAAGTCGGAACTCCTGCCTATTTATGTCCCACCTGCCATTATGGCATCCCTACAGCAATCCTTCCCCTTTATATGGCGTACAGGTTCCCTACTCTACTTGAGGACTCACATCTCCTATGACCCAACACTTTTATATGATCTTAACTATGGTAGATTACTGGTGGGGATTGTGAAAGACCTCCAGACTTGGAGAGGTCCCCAGCCTACGTTTGGGAGAGTTAGCGCCCTTAAGATGACCATACTACCTAGAATAATTTACCTCCTATATACTGTACCAATTACTCTCCCACAAATCTTCTTTCGAAGACTGCATAGGGCTTCCTTGGCATTTGTTTGGCAAGATCAGCATCCCAGACTGGCTTATGACCTCCTACGTAGATCTAAACCGGACAGTGGAATCAGTTTTCTGGATGTGGCTCTTTATTATAAAGCCATGTCACTTGTACGTATCCTGAACTGGCATCACGACTCTACAAATAAGATCTGGGTTCCACTGGAGAAAACTCTGGCAGACAGGAATCTTGCAGGGAATCTTGCAGGGGCCCCTTGGATCCCCACTGATTACAGGGGCCTATCTGACTGGACTTTCCCCTTGGCGCGATCTGTCCTTTCTGGGACCGACTAAACAAGACAGGTCAATATGCCCCCGGGACATACCCTCTGGCCCCCCTGGGGGTATCCTTGATTCCCACCGCGAGAGGAACAGGCCTTTTTTGGGATCTAGGGTTCAGACGGGAAAGTTGCCTGTGCTAAATTTGCCCCACCGGGCACATTATTACCACTGGCCACCCTACAGTCATCTTTTGGAGTCACTGCGTTATGCAGCCTGGAGATATCTCCAGATAGCAAACTTCCTCCACAAACTGCAACTTCCTCTGAGATCTATACATACTCTTTCTGCCTTTGAATCTCTGTGTGTGAATCTCCCAGACCCTAAACACTTGCAGCTCAAACGTACCGCTTAGTGTTGGGTTTACAGACCTCAGAGGTCCCGTACTACATTAGGAAATGGGAGAGGGAACTGGGTCAGGAGTTTACTCCCTCTCAGGTTGAGAGAATATTTAAACTTACCCACTCCTCCTCTGTTAGCTCTCAATTCCAGGAGTCCTCATATAAATTTCTTTCTACATGGTATGGGACCCCGTCCCGATTAGTACAAATGTTTCCTACAGTGGATGCTAGGTGCTAGAGGGGATGTGGTCAGTGGGGCACATTTCTTCATCTTTGGTGGTCATGCCCTAAGATTAGGACCTTTTGGGAGGATAAAAAAGACGACTCTGCGACACATAGTGTGTTCCTCATTACACTTTCTTTTCCACGGGGCTAAACAAAAAGAACTTTACACCTCATTTGCTCAATGCTGCCAAATCATTGATTTCCAGGTTTTGGAAACAATCCACCTGTCCTTCTCTTAAAGATTGGAAGAAGGAGGTGGATGCTACAATGGTAGCAGAACGCTGGATATACACTACTAGAGGCCAGTATGACAAATTCAAGGACCTTTGGTCAGGTTGGATGTATTATTTCCTAGAGATATCCACAGATTAATTGCTATACCCGTAAGATCTTTGAGGGGCCATACTGCACACTTTCCTCAACCTGCTTCCCACCTCCGGGACTCCGCTCTGCAGCCAAAGACTTCACAGCACATGTTCTCCTGACTTTTATACAGTATCCCAGAATGCACTGAGACAACCTTCCCCCTGCCAATCACCAGGACTGTATCAAAGCCTATGCATCCATTCGTCAGGTTTCCTCTCACTGTCCAACATGCCTCCATATTGGACCAGTGTGAAATACTCTCTAGACACAATGAATTGCTAACTGAGTACATTGAGCAGACCTCACTAACCAATCCTGCTCTCTGGTAAGCAGAGAACAATATAGATTTACCTGCAGCCTCTCTGGTAAGCAGACAAGGCTCAAAACTATACTCTCTCACTAGCCCCTACCTAAGAGGGTGCTACATGTGACTATATATATATTTATTGCAATTTGTACAGCTGGTTGGATGCATAGTGGTGGTAGCTGCTTCCTATAGTATATAGAGTTGAGTAATAGGTGGTTATTACACAGGGATAGCGCAGAAATTTATTTTCACATTTACAAGATTCCCATGTGTCACAGACCCACTCAGGTTCTGGAACAAATGGTCGGCATATGATGATACTCAGGTCATGACCCACCTTCCTCGCTGCCCGAACAGCTCTACTCCTCAACCCTCCAACCAAGGACACTCTTCACATCCCTGGATCTCATCCACCCTGTCTCTGTTCATGGACCTACCATGAATATTGTTATCTCTGAGTTATTTTGTACTTAGTTTTATGCCGCTTGCTAACGACTAGTGTTGTGTGCTCTAGATCACTCGGTATCCCCCCCCCCTCCTTCCCCATTCCCTCTACTTGCCCAGGTTGCTCTCTTATGAGATTCCTACCATAGTCTTCCATTACTATATCATGGGGCATCCTCCCTTGCCTCTATCCCCTCACCACCGAGAGGGGTGCTGTTTTTCTCTCTTATATCTTGCCGATGGGTTAGCCCGGCGTACCCGCAAGACTATCTCACCCCCTCCCCCCCCCCCTGATACCCCCTTTGAGTTCTGTTGGCCGCTTTACAGGTGCTACTTATGGTTTTGGATATTTGCATATGTGTATTCTGATTTCCCTGTAAGTACGCCTATTTTGTTTGAACTTGTTATGTGTATTGTTTTGAAAAACAATAAAAATTTCATTTAAAAAAAAAAGAAGGCCTATGTTAGCTTCACCCATGTTCTATAAATCTGTTATAGAATGTATGTATAACTTGCTTTCTGTATCTGTCCTATTTTTTGGCTTGGAAGTTAATAAAAATCTTGATTGTATAAAAAGTAAAAAAAAAATCTTTCCAGCTGCTCCTGTTACTGTTCTCTATAATATAAAATAAATACAAATCCAGCAGGGATAGTGGGAACCCCTCATACTGGACAAAGCAGGTGTCTAGACCCAGGAACTCTGAGCTGGGATTGTGGGAACCTCTTTAAAGTGGGAACATCAGGTGTGCCAACCTGGAAACTCAGCACTTGGATGGTGGGAGCCTCTCATAATGGGATCATCATGTGTGTCAACCCGAGAACTCAGCGTTGGGTTGGAGCCTCTCATAATGGGAACATCAAGTGTGCCAACCCAGGAACTCAGCACTGGGATGGTGGGAACACCTCATAATGGGAACGTCAGGTGTACAGACCCGGGAACTCAGAATAGGGCTGGTGGGTACCCCTCATGATGGGCACAGCAGGTGTACAGATCTGGGAACACAGCACATGGATGGTGAGAACCCCTCCTGATGGGCACAGCAGGTTTGCAGACCCGAGAACTCAGCACAGGGATGGTGGGAACCCCTCATGATGGGCACAGCAGGTGTACAGACCCGAGAACTCAGCACAGGGATGGTGGGAACCCCTCCTGATGGGCACAGCAGGTGTGCAGACCCAGGGACTCACCACAGGGATGGTGGGAACTCCTTATGATGGGCACAGCAGGTGTGCAGACCCAGGGAATTTAGCACTGGAATGGGGGGAACCCCTCATAATGGGCACAGCAAGTGTGTAGAAAAGGGAACTCAGCACTGGTATGGTAGGAGCCCCTGATAATGGACACAGCCAATGTACAGACCTGAGAAGTCCGAGCACGGATGGTGTGAGCCCCCTCATAATGGGCACAGTATGTGTGCAGACCTGGAAAATTAGGGTATGGATGGTGGGAGCCCTACATAATGGGAACCACGGGTGTGGAAACTCAATGCCAGGATATCAGCGAAAAGTGACAAAAAATGTAAATTTCTTGTACATCTATCAAATACCAAAGCATCAGTTTTTGGTGGAGTGGCCCTATAAAATAGGACATTTTTCAAAATGAAAATGTGTCTTTTTTAGCTTTTACTGAATCCAGCTGAGAACCTGGATGGAATAATTACGGATATGATAAAGGTATTTTATGTCACACTGGCCTCCCCCATCTGGAGGTTCCCTGATACATCTCTGTTGTTATTTATGGTTGTGCATGTCCTCACGTTGGAGACATATGGTAGAAATCGTGTTTTATTTGTTCTTACTCATCCTGAGGACGTTTATCATCCCACCCTTCCATGCAAACGTGCTTTAATCATTGCGCTTCCAAGGATGAGCCAGGTTTGTTTGTGGTGGATACAGGACCATATTTCCTGGGCCTGGCAAGGCAGCACATGGTCCGGAGCTGAGCTGGGAGTCCTCCTGCGTGTCACAGATCTATAGAGGGGATCCTCCGAACAGATGAGCGACTCAGAGCAAGGAATCCCCCATATGTCATCAAAGCTCCAGATGGGACATAATAATCACCTTGACAGAGATTAAGCTAATGGGTTACATATTAACTATGCCTTTCTGTGATGAGTCAGCCTGGTGACTGCTCCCTATCCTGTATAAACTAGATTTAATTACATAAAGGTGACCTTTTCACTACTATGGGCTAATAGATACAACCTCATATGTGCAAGAGATGCTGTGGCCACAGCAGACAAAGTTGTGCTAGGAGCAGGGCCAGATTAACATAGGGGCTATTGGAGCTGCAGCTCCAGGCCCCTACCTTAATATAGGCCCCGGGTTGGCCATATTCACTGTTACCGCTCTTCTGTCACTTGTAAACACAGAAGTCTGGCTTCTATGCTCGCTTCCCCAGGCAGCTCCCTCAGAACCTCCCCACACAGCACGAAGGCCGGACAAGGAGGGACAGTTGCCGATGCATGGATGTGTTTATGGGCTTCAGAGACAGCATCCCATGTTGAATTAGGCATGCATGGCTGCACCCTTCCTCCTCTGGGTGCATGCCAAGGCACAGCCCTTAAGGCCCTTCAAAATCCTCAGCACCAAGCCCACGATGCTCTTAATCCGGCCCTGGCTAGGAGTGACCCTAAATCAATAATTTAGATCACTAATGAAGTATTGGACAGTTGGTGGGCTTCCAACAGACTGTTGAGTATTTAGGCCAATCCTACAACACGGGTCCTCTCTACTTACTAGCATAGATGTGTGCTCTAGGAGCCCTGGGCCCCTTGTATGGACAAGGATAGGCAGTCTAACATTTTGGAAGCAGCTCTTGGTCAACAGGGGTAGCCTAAGTAGTCCCTGAAAATGTTGGTAGGATATTGGAAGAATGAGAGTGCCACATCAATTGGTTCAGTCCAGTATGGTTTTTTTTTAGGTAAGATGTAATGGTAAACCAGAAAGCAAGCAACTCACTGGGGGGGAAACCTCTGGGTGAGTCTAGGATGGAAAAGGACCTGGGGGTACTGGTAGACAACAGGCTTGGCAGTGGCATGCAATGCCAAGCCGCTGCAAGCAAAGCCAACAGAATACTGGGATGTATAAAAAAGGGGATTCACTCCAGAAATAATGAGATTATTCTCCCTCTCTACAAGACTCTGGTCCGGCCACATCTGGAGTATGCTGTCCAGTTCTGGGCACCGGTCCTCAGGAAGGATGTGCTGGAACTGGAAAGAGTCCAGAGAAGGGCAACAAAAATAATTAGGGGAATGGAGGACATCAGCTATGAGGAAAGACTACAAGCACTGAACTTATTCTCTCTGGAGAAGAGACGATTAAGGGGGGATATGATATCAATGTACAAATACTGTACTGGCGATCATAGCATAAGGAACAAACTATTCAGAGAAAGGAAATACAATAAGACACTGGGCCACTCATTAAAACTAGAGGAAAAGCGGTTTAACCTTAAATTACGTAGGAGGTTCTTCACTGTCAGAGCAGTAAGGATGTGGAATTCTCTTCCACAAGCAATCGTATCAGCAGGGAGCATCGATGATTTCAAAAAACTATTAGATGGGCACCTTAAAGACCACAACATACAGGGGTATACAATGTACGACATACAGGGGTATACAATGTACAACATACAGGGGTATACAATGAACAACATACAGGGGTATACAATGAACAACATACAGGGGTATACAATGTACAACATACAGGGGTATACAATGAACAACATACAGGGGTATACAATGTACAACATACAGGGGTATACAATGAACAACATACAGGGGTATACAATGTACAACATACAGGGGTATACAATGAACAACATACAGGGGTATACAATGTACAACATACAGGGGTATGCAATGAACAACATACAGGGGTATACAATGTACAACATACAGGGGTATACAATGTACGGTTAACAGCAAACACACACACACATCATAGGTTGAACTGGATGGACTGATGTCTTTTTTCAACCTCACTAACTATGTAACTATATGTAACTATGTAAAAAATCAATACATTCCTGGTTGTATAAGCCCATACTGGACTGATCCAGTTGGTTTGGTGCTCTCGTTCTTACAATATCCTACCCTCTACCCATCAGTTAACCATGGGTAAAATACGAAGTATAAAAACTCGTGTGCCCTGAAGGATGAATCGGTAAGATGGTCAGATAAAGGAAAAACGTTTTATGAGTGGTTTGTAGCCAACATGTGTCAAAGGCTTCCAAATCCTCTTTTTCAGGATTTTTGCTGCTAACATCCTTTTTCTTACTGCCATTCTCACCTAGGCAAGACATACGTGTACCTGCTACTGCCACATCCTGGGATACGCACGTCACATATCTCAGGAGCCTGCATGAGCAGCCACTCGCCAATGGCCGGTGGGCGAATCTGGCACGCAATATCAGGGGCTGGCTCCTAAAAAGTCCAAAAAGAGATGGCGGAGCGGGACCTGGGCTGTGACACCTGAGCAGTGGATTGCAACGCTTGGCTGGTTGGGCTGGTAAGCATCTAAATTGAGGACAACCATAGATAACTGGTAGGAGTAGAGATAAAGTGGCTGGTGTAAGCCATGAAATACTTTGACTGAATTATATTTGCATCCAACTTTTGTCAAACGAGATCCTTTCAAGCATTTCCTCCTTTACCGAGCTCCTCTGCACATCTCCACTACTTATATTAAAAGAGGGAGGGGAAGGGAGGGAAAAAATGGGGATGGGGAAAAAAGTCCCACTCATCTTTTTAGAACACTATGTGTTCTATTGCTCAATCTCCACTACTTATGTTGGGCCCAACTCTTCAATTACTATGTACACCGGGAACTCATTTCCTTCCAGGACAGGAATCTCTGGAGGAACCCCAATATGTATCAAGTGTGACCACCCTCTGCCATATTCCCCACATGCTCCACAGATAGGTTGCTTGATAAGTGGGTGTCCTTCAGCCTTCCAGATGCAAATATCCTTATACTCAAAATTTTTGACCAACCAGCCCACATCTGGATGTGTCACACCCGGGGCTTCTTCTCCCTTTCTTCTGTTCCTCTACCATCTGCCCTTCGGAGTAATTCTCATACCTCTAAAAAAAGATTTAATTTAGAATCTGTTTGATTGGGTGGAAATTGTGTTTTCCTTAGATAATCAGTATGATGAAATGTGGAACCTTTAAGGTACAGTACACTAGCTCACCTCAGACTGCAGCAGTAGGAGACCGAGGCACAGCCGCACAGCGGGAGGTAAGTGGCGGCCGCGGCCTGTGTTAACCCATGGGCAACAGGGGCACCGTACGGCCATCACCGCTCGCAGAAGATCAGGCCACACAGCGGTCGCCGCTTACCTCCCACTGTGCTGCCTGATCTTCTGCGAGCTGTGATGGCCGCACGGTGCCCCTGCTGCCCATGGCTCCCTGTGCAGCCGCACAGCTCGACACACCCCAAAGGCCGGCCCTGCTTGTAGCAAAACGCTTGTCTCTCAAAAAAATACACAAGCTACTTTTCCGGCAGAACTGAGCATTTTGTACCCATAGCCTTCAATGGAAAGCCAAAAAAATGCAACATGAGCTTTTTTTTTAGCTTTTTTTTTTTTCATTTTGTTGCTCCCTGCCCCTTTTCCAGCAGCACTCCACACATTTAGTTGAAAAAACTCCTGACAAAAGCTGCAAAAACGTTCATTTCTGCTCCAAAAAAAAAAACAAAAAAAGCAAAAAAAAAAAAAAAAAGTTTGAAAACATGATGCTTACAGTAGGTGTAAGACCCCATTCACACTAGCGCGACTTGTCAGGCGACTTGGTCGCCTGACAAGTTGCGGTGGGTCGCCTGACATTGATTAGCACAGGACCCGTTCTAATAGGAGCGACACAAGCTGCTCCGACTTAGAAAAAGGGTCCTCTACTACTTTGGGGCGACCTGGAGGCAACTTGCATTGACTTCCATTATATGAAGTCCGTGCATGTCGCGCTGTGCACCGCGACTTCACAGGTCGCCCCAGCAAGTCGTGTCGCCCCTGTGTGAATGGGCTCTGAATGTAGCCTGAAACTTTGAAAAGGCAGAATGTGTACAAAATGTAACAAAATGTAACCGGCTATTAATAATAATAGGAAAGAACACTATTGACGTATTGGGGGGGTCTGAGGATGCAAATTTTTGAATTTATTGATTTTTGTTTGTTGGTTGATTTAGATGGACGTGTATCTTTTTTTTAAGTTGACTTTTCTTTCTTAGAACATTATGCCCTCAGGAGAAAATATTTGTTTCCTGTTCATAGTGAATGTCCTCATTTTCTTTTTCTGCCGGCAGATCAGTTGTCTTCTCTATTTCCAGTTCTGTGTTGGGACAACTCACACATCCGGGACTCTATGTATAGATGTGTCGTCGGTGTTAAGTTTTAAAATAGACCCTTTGGGGCATATTTCGGGTTTCTTGGACATTACACGCTAAACGTAAGGACAAGCACATACTGTATACATTCTTGCATAGGATGCTGCTGCAGAGAGTTAAATGTGACCTCCGGCCTTCTCTTCAGTCTTGCTCAGGTGTACCGGCTCCTCTGCTGGACTGAAATGGCTTCCTCTGATTTCACTGCACACTGTGAGCTTCTCACAATGTGCATTAGAAGCTGCAATAAGTCAGATAGGGCCCTGCATCATTTCCTGGCTGGAGGACATCCAGAATCATCAATGTCTGTCCTCCTCAGCCTTTCTGTCCCTGACCCACCCCTTTCATTCATTGAAATTTTGTTCCTTCAATCATGGAGGCTCAGTATCACATGTGGGCAGGCCTGGACTGGCCATAGGGCACCCCAGGCATTTGCTCAGTAGGCTGCGGGGCCATATGCAGGGCTGCCATCAGGGGGGACAGCCACATGTAGGGGGCCTGGCGTCACGAGCAGTGGTAACAATGATTCTTCTGTGGCTCCGCCTCCCACCCGCCACTGCCTTGGTGGTTGGTTGCTAGGGCCGCTTGGCATCCTCCAGAGCTGGCTGCTGTGCTGTGTTTCCAAGCCCACAAAATCCCACCAATCAAGTCCCAACCACAGAGTTCTGGCTACTGGGTCCCATCTCCCAGCCTCCCATCTAGCCCTTAATAAGGCCATTCAAGGTGGGGGACCTCTAATGAAGGGGACACTGATGGGGGACCTCTAATGATGGGGACACTGATGGGGGACCTCTAATGATGGAAACACCGATGGGGGACCTCTAATCATGGGAAAACTATGGGGGGGGGGGGGACACTGATGGAGCGATCTTTAATGAGGGAGACACTAATGGAGGGACCTCTAATGATTAGGACACTGAGGGGGGGGGGTCACTGATGGAGGGGCCTTTAATGAAGGGGATATGGATAGAGGGAGTTTTAATGAAGGGGGCACCGATGGAGGAACCTCTAATGATGGGGACACTAATGGAAGGACTTTTAATGAGGGGGTCACTGATGGAGGGACCTTTAATGAGGGGGACACTGATGGAGGGACCTCTAATGATGGGGACACTGATGGAGTAACCTCTAATGAGGGGGTCACTGATGGAGGGACCTTTAAGGAAGGGGACACTGAGGGAGGCACTTCTAATGAGGGGGACACTGATGGGGGTGCCTCTAATGATGGGATCACTGATGGAGGGACCTTTAATGAAGGGGACACTGATGGGGGACTTTTAATGAGGGGAACACTGAGGGAGGGACTCCTCAAAATGGGGACACTGATGGAGTGACCTCTAATGATGGGGACACTGATGGAGTGACCTCTAATGATGGGGACACTGTTGGAGGGTTCTCTAATGATGGGCACACTGATGGAGGGACTTTTAATGAAGGGGACACTGAAGGAGGGACTTCTAATGAGGGGGACACTGATTGAGGTACCTCTAATGATGGGGTCACTGATGGAGGGACCTTTAATGAAGGGGACACTGATGGAGGGACTTTTAATGAGGGGGTCACTGATGGAGTAACCTCTAATGAGGGGGACACTTATGGAGGGACCTCTAATGATGGGGACACTGTTGGAGGGACCTCTAATGATGGGGACACTGTTGGAGGGACCTCTAATGATGGGGACACTGATGGAGGGACTTTTAATGAGGGGGTCACTGATGGAGGGACCTTTAATGAAGGGGACACTGAAGGAGGGACTTCTAATGAGGGGGACACTGATGGAGGTACCTCTAATGAGGGGGACACTAATGGAAGGACCTCTAATGATGGGGACACTGATGGAGAGACCTCTAATGAGATGGACACTAATAGAGTGACCTCTAATGATGGGGACACTGATGAAGAGACCTCCGTCGAGGTAGACACTGATGCAGAGTGTCATAGTTTGAAGGACCGACACATGTGGGGGAGTTGCATTTCATTGATGGTATCCTGAATTCACAGATGTATGCTCTATATTGAAAGAGGAGGTGCTACCATTACTCCATACCCTTTGTTTCCGTGCACTTTTCCTACATGGCAATGATCCAAAACACACATCTAAGGCCACTTTTGTGTTTCTGAAGAACAGGGTGAAAGTGATTCAGTGGCCAAATATGTCTCCTGATCTGAACCCAATCGTACACCTATGGGGAATTCTGAAGAGACAAGTTGAGCATTGCTCTCCATCCAGCATCCAGGCTCTAAAAGGAGGTCGTTCTTGAAGAATGGAAAAAGATCGATGTTGCAAAGTGTAGCAAACTAGTTCATTCCATGCCTAGAAGAATTGGTGCTGTCCTTACAAATCATGGAGGCGATACATAATACTAGATGGAGTAGTTTGTTGTTGTGGGGGTGTGTTCATTTTTGCATCAACTAATTTTAGTAAAACTGAAGATTTTGTAATCTAAATTACATTATTAATCTTACTTTCATGTAATGAGCCAAACAAATGTTCTATAAAACTCAGTTTTGTCAAAATGTTGGAAATTGTTCTTGTGTTCATTGAGATATTGATTAAAATCTTACTTTTCAAAAGGGGTGTACTCATTTATGCTGAGCACTGTGTATGAACACACATACACACTCTTATAAATAAATGTAAAAATGTATTAAAACATGGACGGTGTCAGCAGGGCAGAGATTGGTGTCAGCAGAGCAGTGGATGGTGCCAGTGTTTTTTTTATTTTTATTATTTTATTTTTGTATTTTTTTTTTTACAATTTTATTTTTATATTTTGTTTACTATTTTTTTCAGGAGTCCCATTGGGGTCTTTGGTAAAATATCAATAGGGGGGGAATCTGCACCACACAGGGTGATTAGGGTGTGCCCAGGCACATCTGGCACATCAAAAAGAAAACATACCGAGGGCGCACCAGCCTAGCGCATTACCATTAAAACAGTTTATTTTAAATAAAACAGCATACACATCATACTCAAAAAACAAATGTGAAACACAAGCACAATATGCAATAAAGGTCCACCGGAAATGTCCACTGAGCTTCATCCGCCGGTGCGGGCCGTGGTGGGATGTAAACTTCAAAAAATTCTTACGCGTTTCGGGGGTTGTCCCCCCTTCCTCAGAGCTCATCCGGCACATCCCCTGCACACGCTTATGACAGGGACACAGACAAAAAACATGTTTTTAGTAGATTGGGAAGGGTTAATAAAATCTTCCTTTTTGCTGCCCAGCCTTACTATCCTGGTGACAACTGCAATCCCCAAATTGTGCAAGTGAGGGAAAACTGACAGACAGAAAAAAAAAAATCCAGTAAAAATTTCTAACTCTGCTCCACTTTATTCAAAACAAAAAAAAAAAAGATGGTTAAAGCGTAACTCCACTTTTGTTGAGAAAAAAAAACATTCCCCTCTGGGTGATCTCTGTACATTGCAGGGATTATAACAAACTTTGTTGCAGATTCCTACCTTTTGTTATTCTGAAGAAATCATTGTTTGTTCCTCTGTGCTGAGTGGGTCTAATGGGAGGGGTTTCATAATTATCTATCATCTTTGGCAGCTGCAGGGCTCTAATGAGGAAATCTGCTGGGCCTGCATCCCTTTGGACGTGTTCCTATTGGGAATATCTCACCAAAAATGACATTTTTGTTGCAGAGGATGCCATAAATCTGACTTGTATCTTAGTGCAGACTTCTGGGAAAATTGGTGAGCCAATCACACAAGCAGGAAATGATGTTTCTGGGGGTGTGGTCAGTATACATTCTGTGTACAGAACAGCTCCGGGCGGCCATATTGCATTTTCAGAAAATGACAACAGCTGCAGATTGAAAAGGAAAGGTAATTTTTAATAACATTCAATTACAATATGATTTGTGTTGCGATTGTATACGCTATATTGTTTTCTCTTTATTTGCTATTTTTTCCCCCATGAAAGTAGGGTTACCCGTTAACGCCTTTTTACTGCGCAGTGCGGCCCTTCTGTGTGAACCGATGTAAACCTACGTCAGCCGTGCACAGGCAGCTAGGGGGCGAGCACGCACCGCCGGCGGCGTGCTCCCACCCCCACTCAGCAGCGGGGAAGCCGATGCATGGGGCAGGTGGCTCAGATTGCCTCCTGACACCCGAAATCTTCTCTCTGAGAGAGAAGGACGGTTGGCTGTTGTAAACACAGCTGACCGTTCTTCTCCCTGGAATGATCACAGAGCCCCTGTGATCCTTCTATATAGGATCACAGGTCTCTATGGTTATTTCACAAGCCACGCCCCCCCCACAGTTAGAATCACTCCCCTAGGCTCACATTTAACCCCTTGATCACCCACAATGTTAACCCCTTCCCTGCCATTGTCATTATTACAATAACAGTGCATACTTTTAGCACTGATTACTGTAGTAATGTCACTGGTCCCCCCAAAAGTGTCAAAAATGTCAGTTAGGGGTCCGATCTGTCCGCCGCAATGTCGCAGTCCCGCTTAAAATTGCAGATCACCGCCATTACTAGTAAAAAAAAAAAAACAATAAAAATGACATAAATCTTTCCCGTAGTTAGTAGACGCGATAACTTTTGCGGAAACCAATCAAAATACGCTTATTTTACCAAAAATATGTAGCAGAAAACAAACTGGCCTAAAATGATAAAAAAAATTTGATTAAAAATTTTTTTTTTGGGGAATGTTAAAAAAAAGTGGAAAAATATTTATTTATTTTTTTCAGAATTGTCGCTCTTTTTTTGTTTATAGCGCAAAAAATAAAAATAGCACAGGTGATTAAATACCACCAAAAGAAAGCTCTGTTTGTGGGAAAAAAAATGACATCAATTTTATTTGGGTACTGTGTCGCACAATTTTCCGTTAAAGTAACGCAATGCCGAATCGCCAAAAATGGCCTGGTCATTAAGGGGGAAAATCCTTCCGGTCCAGAAGTGGTTAAGGCTGCAACACTGGGAGTCGTCATTCATTTGATTCATTCATACGGTGCTCAGATATTATGGGATGCTTTAGAGATTACACAGCACAGTCTTGTTGCTGAGTACAAGAAGCTTACACTCTAATGCAGTGCTGGGACAAGGTCATCTTGAGCCCAGGGCGAAGATGCCAAGCAGCACCCCCCCCCCCCTCTAAAAAAAATTGTTTATAGCGCAAAAAAATAAAAATTGCAAATTTGATTTTTACATCTTTTTGGGGGAATGTTAAAAAAAAAGTGGAAAAATATATATTTTTTTTTTCAGAATTGTCACTCTTTTTTTGTTTATAGAGCAAAAAATAAAAATCGCACAGGTGATCAAATACCACCAAAAGAAAGCTCCATTTGTGAGAAAAAAAAGGACATAAATTTTATTTGGGTACAGCGTCGCACGACCGCGCAATTGTCCATTAAAATAACGCAGTGCCGAATCGCCAAATATGGCCTGGTCATCAAGGGGAAAAGTCTTCCGGTCTAGAAGTGGTTAAAAATAGAGTTTATCTAAATTTTTTTTTTTACATTGAATCAGTGTAGGTACCTGAATTGGACCTGGTATTTGCCTCTACAGCAAAGCTCAGAGAGGGAGAAGCAGCACAAGGAACTAATCAGTTGTGCTGCAGACAGTGGTGTATTTTGGTTTTGTGCTGCCCTAGGCAAGACTAAAACCGGGCGCCCCCCATCCTATGTAAATTTGCCCCACTCCCTTTTTATGATGTGACTCCCTTAAAAATTGAAGGACTAAAAGTCCCAGCATGAACTCCTGAGATCTCACGAGAGGGGGGGTGGGTGAGGGAGAGAGAGAGGGGGGCGGGTTAGAGGGGGGATGAGAGAGAGGAGGGGATGAGAGAGAGAGGGGAGATAAGAGAGGGGGGGTGGATGAGAGAGAGGGGGTTAAGAGAGAGAGAGAGGGAGGGTGAGAGAGAGAGGGATGGTTGAGAGAGAGAGAGAGGGGGTGAGAGAGAGAGGGGGGGGGGTGAGAGAGGCGGCTTTAGCAACCAGGAGCCAATAGAGTCTCAGGTGGGGGGGGGCTTTTTTTGCTGCCCCCTGCAAAGTGCCGCCCTAGACCTGGGCCTTGTTGGCCTAGGCCAAAATACAGCACTGGCTGCAGAGCAAGAAGCATGCAGGTAAGAGGAGAGAGAGCTGAGCACATCAGTATGCTGCTTCTCCTTTTACAGTCCAATCGCAGGATGAGGGTGGGGAATGGACCTGTAGGTGAAAGTGAAACAGCAGCAGGGAAAAGTAAGGTCTTTCTAGCCAGGGATGTACATTGTGGCAGAGCTGTGTAAATCTCAGGACTGGATGGACAGCAATACGAATCCTTTGGCAGGTGAAACAGCTCCCAAATAATTATTTAATTGTTATTTATCTGTCCAGCTTTAAGTAACAATAAAGCGTATTAGAGCACAAAGAGCCTTTCCTCCGGTAGAGTAGCCACAGCGTGGAATGGGCATCCATTTCACAGATCCTTGCACTTTCTCGCACCCCATGTGAGGTTGGATATGTATAGTTGCCGAGCATTGAATTCTCACCATTCCTCCTCTCCGTCCGCTGGATGTGATGGACAGTTACAAGTCATCTGTATTTTAAGGAATTGGGTCCCTGGCACATTCCTCCTGTTTGGAGATGATTTATCCCTCTCTCTGAATACTGGGGGATGTTGTCACTTTCTATTTGTTTGAGCTGGTGCAGCTAGGTCATACATACATGGTAGCAAACCCACGCCAGGTCTTAGGAAGAGGCCCAAGGCTTGCCCATGGATGGAGCTGAGGGACGGGGATTGCTCAGTGTTTTTTTAAAGCTGAACTCCAGGCAAACAATTCATGTCACAGTCCAAGTACATATTCGAAAGGGGCCTTAATTGCCAATGGATTTGCATTTCTGTACATTCAGAGATTTATACAGAACTGCTAGCCTGGTGACCTGACCTTTCTCTGTTGCAGTTAAGCAACTCAACCTGGTCGCCTTCCCAGCCTGTAACTGGGCAGTAAAGGAGTAGAAGGTTATCCCTCCACTTTTATGTCATTCACTGTGATGTGGTCATTGGAGATACAGAATTGCACAGGCCACAGTGTCACTGTGCACACAGGAGTGCTGGGGTCACAGAAGACACAAAGTTCAAAGGATAATTGGAGGCACAGAAACATTGGGGTCACTGGTGGAGATACAGAAGTGCACAGGGGTCACAGAATAACTGCAATATACAGGGGTCACAGAGTCACTGATGGCATAGGAGCGCTGGGGTCGCTAGAGACACAGGAGCGCTGGGGTCACTGGAGACACAGGAGCACTGGAGTCACCGGAGACACAGAAGCACTGGGGTCACTGGAGACACAAGAGCGCTGGGGTCACTGGAGACACAAGAGTGCTGGGGTCGCTGGAGACACAAGAGCGCTGGGGTCGCTGGAGACACAGGAGCGCTGGGGTCACTGGAGACACAAGAGGGCTGGGGTCACTGGAGACACAAGAGGGCTGGGGTCACTGGAGACACAAGAGCGCTGGGGTCACTGGAGACACAAGAGCGCTGGGGTCACTGGGAGACACAAGAGCGCTGGGGTCACTGGAGACACAAGAGAGCTGGAGTCGCTGGAGACACAAGAGCGCTGGGGTCACTGGAGACACAAGAGCGCTGGGGTTGCTGGAGACATAAGAGCGCTGGGGGTTACCGGAGACACAGAAGCGCTGGGGGGGTCGCTGGAAACACAGGAGCACTGGGGTCGCTGGAGACACAATAGCGCTGGGGGTCGCTGGACACACAGGAGTCACAGAGCTACTGAAGGCACCGGAGCTCTGAAGTCCCTGGAAACGCCAGGAGTCACAGGAATCACAGGACCGCTAGGGTTGCTGGAGACACTGGGGTCACTGGAGACACAGGAGTCACAAAGTCAATGGAGACACAGGAGTCACAGAGTCACTGGAGACAAAGGAATCACAGAGTCACTGGAGACACAGGAGCCCTGGGGGTCTCTGGAGACAAAGGAGTACACAGGGGTCACAAAGTCATTGGAGGCACAGGGGAGCTGGGGGGCGCTGGAGACACAGGAGTGCACAGGAGCACTAGGGTTTCTAGAGACACTGGTGTCACTGGAGATACAGAAGTGCACAGGGGTCACAGAGTCACTGGAGACACAGGAGTCACTGGAGACACGGGAGTCACAGAGTCACTGGAGATACAGGAGCCCTGGGGTCTCTGGAGACAAAGGAGTACACAGGGGTCACAGAGTCATTGGAGGCACAGGGGAGCTGGGGGAGCTGGAGACACAGGAGTGCACAGGAGAGCTAGGGTTTCTGGAGACACTGGTGTCACTGGAGATACAGAAGTGCACAGGGGTCACAGAGTTACTGGAGGCACAGGAGTGCTGGGGTCACTGGAGACACAGGAGTGCTGGGGTCACTGGAGACACAGGAGTGCACAGGGGTCACAGTCACTGGAGGTACAGGAGTGCTGGGGTCACTAGAGATAACAGAAGTGCCCAGGGGTCACAGAGTCACTGGAGGCACAGGGTTTACTGGATACACAGGAGTGCACAGGGGTCACAGAGTTACTGGAGGCACAGGACTGCTGCGGTCACTGGAGATAACAGAAGTGCACAGGGGTCACAGAGTCATTGTAGGTACAGGGGCACTTAGGTCACTGGAGATAACAGAAGTGCACAGGGGTCACAGAGTCACTGGAGGCACAGGACTGCTGGGGTCACTGGAGATAACAGAAGTGCCCAGGGGTCACAGAGTCACTGGAGGCACAGGGTTTACTGGATACACAGGAGTGCACAGAGGTCACAGAGTCACTGGAGGCACAGGACTGCTGGGTTCACTGGAGATAACAAAAGTGCACAGGGGTCACAGAGTTACTGGAGGCACAGGACTGCTGCGGTCACTGGAGATAACAGAAGTGCACAGGGGTCACAGAGTCATTGTAGGTACAGGGGCACTTAGGTCACTGGAGATAACAGAAGTGCACAGGGGTCACAGAGTCACTGGAGGCACAGGACTGCTGGGGTCACTGGAGATAACAGAAGTGCACATGGGTCACAGAGTCACTGGAGACACTGGAGTGCAACTGCGCCCCCAATTTATTTTGTGGGTGCCATAGGGACAGAAAGTGAGGTAAGCTCTGACAACATTTAAAACCTGTGTCTACTCTGAGAGGACTACTGCAGCAGAGAGGTGAATATGGATGGGTGAGTGTAACTGGCTGGAGAAGAAAGCCACTAGGTGGCACTGTTAATCTGCCCTGAATACACAGGTGACGGTGTCTTCAAACATGCCACCACTCCTGGGGTACCCAGATCTATCATATTAGTACTTCCTAATATCAGTCTGCCTATTAATGTTCCCCAGCACTGATGCACTAATTTAGCACTACGTTAATATGTTTCTCCTTTTTGAGAGCCAACAGCTGACACTTTGCATGGCTTGTGGCTCCTAATCACGGCTCTCAATGACAGCTCTGGCCCCTATTGACGATTGAGGGCCAATCAGGGTGGTTCTGGATCATGTTATGACCATATCAGGTACTTGTTGACAAAATAAGCCTTCAGCCCCTAGATGGCACTCAAAATGCCACTCTATTCTGAAGGTCACAGCTTCATCTGTTTAATATTATAATTGTCAGACACAATTACTGTATTTTAAAATAGTAAATTTAACTAAAATTTTGTATATTTGCCAGCCTATAATAAAAGACAGGCCGTGTTTTTTTTTTTTTTTATTGAAAAGTATATCAAATAAAAGCCTTATATTTCCTTATGATAAGGTTGGGGGGCTTTACACATAATTGGCTAAGGGGGCTTGGAAAAGGGGGTTGAGGGTGTTTGTAGCAAAACTGTAGCGAGACTGCATTCAGACACGGGTGGCATGGAGGTGCTCAGATTGCACTGGAATCAAAGAATTACACAATATGCTGTGGGGGCACAGCGAGACAAAGAATGCTCTGGGGCTGCTGGGTAATAGAGGAGTACATAGCGGTCACAGAATCATTGGTGGCACAGGAGTGTTGGGGTCCTTGAAGACTCTGAGGTCACTGGGTTACACATGGGTCACAGATTCACTGGAGGCACAGGAGTGCTGGGGTCACTGAAGACACGCGGAGTCACTGGAGACACAGGAGTACAGTTGTCATTGGAAGACTCAGGAGTGTAGGGTCCATGGGAGGATACAGGAGTACAGGGATCACAACACAACACAAGAGTGTAGGGCAGGGGTCTTCAAACTATGGCCCTCTAGTTGTTCAGGAACTACAATTCCCATCATGCCTAGTCATGTTTGTGAATGTCAGAGGTTTATAATGCCTCATGGGATGTGTAGTTCCGCAACAGCTGGAGGGCCATAGTTTAAGGATCCCTGGTATAGGGGGGTGACTCAGGACTACCATCAGACTGAGGACATCTAGTGGTAGAAAAAAAGTACTGCATGGAAGTTTCTGGATTGAAGTTGAATATTGCAGCGAAAGCTGGTTTTATTTGACCTTTTAACCACTTCTGGACCGGAAGGATTTACCCCCTTAATGGCCAGGCCATTTTTTGCGATTTGGCACTGCGTTATTGCGCGATCGTGCGACGCTGTACCCAAAAAAAATTGATGTCCTTTTTTTCACACAAATATAAAACACAATATTGCTGCGCTAAGGATATCTGACAAAATAAATTCTAAAGCAGGAAAAGCAGCCACACTAATCTGGAACAATACAGATCATAAAAAATATAAAACAGCATCTGTGGCGCTAAACCTTAAAATACATTCCCAAATGAATGAGGAAAGGAACAGCAGTCCATAAAGGTGCATCCCAAACTTGTAAAAGGATGAGGCAGCTTCTGAACCGAAATCCCACCACCGGACAGCACACCAATCACCACTCCTTACCAACTGTAATGGATCCCCATGACAGAGATCTCACAAGCCATTCTAAATGTGAACCAGAGAACCAGATGATCCCGCTCTCCAATCCCGAATAGGTAGATTTGACAGACGGTATATGCAAAAAAGCAGGGACACTAACATAGCGTAGACTGCTATTTATTGTAAAATTGCACACGAGTGGATAACACTTACTAGATCACAGAAAAATACATCGCATCTCTCTGAGTGGTGTGTGGTCCTCCCTGGATGTTCACTGGGCTGTCAGTGCATTGATAACCATAGAGATGGCCGCCGTGTCTCCTCCACGCTATGGTGAGCGTCACCTCGAGCGCCACCCGACGTACGTTTCGTCCCACAAGGACGTTGTCAAGGGGTGCGGCCTCGAGGAGCGCTTCCACCATATATAGCCAAGGAGGAGGGCGGGACGCATTCAGATACTTCACGCCCGGATGTCGAGGATGCGTTCCATTGACAGGAAACACTGCCCCGCCGGAAGGAGAGAAGAGGACCAATCGCAACCACCGGAAGATCGAAAAAATCGATCAAATATCCCAGTAAAAGGATTAGTTGGCCATGTCCTCTATCACAATCTGTATGTACCTATCCCACAAAAATTATCTTCACATTAATAAAAATGCAAATAGATCTATAATTTAATACGGACCCACAGCCCGGGGGAGACAGCGCCACCTGCTGGTAGGAACACATAGAACACCCAACAGCCAAAGAGGGCCACCACAGCGAGATGTATAGGAATTACACACATAGATTAAAAATACATAAAAATCTATCATGGAAAATCACAAAAATATATAAAATATTACAATATACCACAATAAAAATGAAGACAACAGAAATCCGGCTCTAATAAATAATAATACCATATACTGAAAATGGCTATGAATTACTAATATGGGCATTAAGGTCCCAATCAATATTCAAACCCAAAGGGGTATAGGACTTCAGCCTATAAATCCAACTTGTCTCAAGTTTGGATACGCCCCTCGTAAGGTTGCTACCCCTCCAGTGGCCTGAAAATCTGTCAATGCCTAAAAACAGAGTTCCACTGGGGTCTCTCTGATGGCATTCGTCATAATGACGCGAGAGACTGTGTTTATGAAAACCTTTGACTATGTTGGCCACATGCTCCTTAAGCCTCACATGAAGCTCCCGGATAGTGCGGCCAACATAGTCAAGGCCGCAGGGACACCTCACAAGGTATACTACATATTTTGTAGTGCAGGATATAAATGGCTTGATGACAAAATCCTGACCTGTGGACCCCGAACTAAATGTGTCAACACGTCTCCTTCTTTCCGCGTTCAATTGGCAGATAGCACATTTTCTGCACCTATAGAATCCTCCCATCTGCTGGAAGAACGATACTCTTTTAGGTGGATCCCTAACATTGGGAGCTATCTGCAACCTCAGGGGGGGAACACCCCTATGAACTATCTGAGGTTGCAAAGGCAGAAGGGGTCCCAACACCCCATCGTTTAGCAAAATATGCCAATGTCTGCGTAGGATCTTCCTAACAGAAAAGTGTTGCATTGAATAGGATGTAAAAAAGGCATATATAAATATAGCTTTCTTTTGCTGGTTTTTGCATATTAGTGTAATGGTTGAAAGACCAAATACCATCAATGTGACTCAAAAGATTGAACTCAAATTGCATATATAAAAAATAAAAATCTATAAAATGTGCATATGCTTATGGACACAACGTAGTCTATAATATACCATCAATCAAACCATGTCCTTCACCATGTGATAAACAATAATAAATTATTAAGTGATTCCAAACAAATAGATGCATGAATCTTCAGTGCAATCATAAGGTGACTCCAAACAAATAAGTGTGGGAATCTTCAGTGCAGTGACACCTCCGTGTTCACAAGCCGCTCACCTTACTGCTGTAAGGTATCAGCATTAAATAACACTCTTTCTGTGCTGCTCCTTCACTCCCAACACTTCTAGAGTTATAGATGTATCCTCTATGATCCTCTTCATTTAGTCTCTGACCCGCTCCATAGTGTATGCAGAGAAATCCACACATCTCTTCCGATGATCCCATGATGAAGTCACGTGGTGTGACGTAACGCGTAGGGCTTCGGCTTAACGGAAGATATGTGTGGAGGAGCTCGGTGGTCGTTGATGTAATGTACATTTGATGGTTTTAAAAGTGAGTACCCTGGTGCTACTTTTTATTAATAAAATTGGTAAAATAATAATGCGCTATGGAGCTTTAACTTTTGTCTGCATATCCACGTGACTTCATCAGGGAATCATCGGAAGAGATGTGTGGATTTGTCTGCATACACTATGGAGCGGGCTAAAGACTAAATTAAGAGGATCATAGAGGATACATCTTTAACTCTAGAGGGGTTGGGAGCGAAGGAGCAGCACAGAAAGACTGGTATTCAATGCTGCTACCTTACAGCAGTAAGGTGAGCGGCTTGTGAACACGGAGGTGTCACTGCACTGAACATTCACACACTTATTTGTTTGGAGTCACCTTATGATTGCACTGAAGATTCATGCATCTATTTGTTTGAAATCACTTTATAATTTATTCACGTTTATCACATGGTGAAGGACATGGTTTGATTGATGGTATATTATAGACTACGTTGTGTCCATAAGCATATGCATATTTTATAGATTTTTATTTTTATATCTGCAATTTGAGATCATCTTTTCAGTCACATTGATGGTATTTGGTCTTTCAACCATTACACTAATAGATAAATATTTTATTGATTTATATTGATCTTGTATCATCCAGCTTTTTCACATGTATTGACATATGTATTGTTTCATGCTTGTTATCACTTTAACAGTGCAGCACCTCACATCCATATTTCAACACATTTCATCAGGGTGCCAGAGCCATTTTTTGCATTGTCATTTTAGTCCTAAAGATTAGTTAACCCCCCCCCCCCCCAAGCAGTATATAAGGTGATTCCAAACAAGTAAGTGTGTGAATCTTTAGTGCAGTGTGTTAGGTACCTGTTAGGTAAAGTCCGAAGTGGAGTTTGAGTGCTGAGGATTCAGGAGAAAACGTAGTCAGGGATCAGGCCAGCAACAGATCGGGTAAAGCGGTATCCAAACGTAATCCACAGAATGGTCAGGCAGGCAGAAGTCATACACAAGCTGGCGGTGAAGTAACGAATCGGCAGGCTGAAGAGAGGTCAAGAATATAGGCATAAGTTCATACACGAAAGTCTATCAAAAAGCAAGCAGCACACCCAGGAACAGGAAGATATTGCAAACAAACGGGCATTGAGGAACAGGAAGTGCTGCTTTTTGAAAGCTGAGTAAATTGTACATTGATCACAGCTGGTTAAATTTTTTGCCTGTTTATTATGTATTCGGTCTGACCAGACTATCGGGGTTGAGCAGCCCTCCCCACCCCCCACACACACCTGTACTCAATCAGTGTCCACCATCAAGTGGATATAGGAGGAGTCCCCTGTAGTGCATTTGCACATCTTTCCCAGCAAGGAGTATTATCTCCAAGGGTTAGGCTGGATTCATCTCTTTTTCATGGATAGTGTAGGACCCACTGATAATGGGGTACTTTGACGCAGTAGTGGGCTTGAGCACGATATGGCCATATGGTGGGACCAAACCCCCATTTTTATTTATGGACTCTCTTCAGATTTGGTAGTAATTTCTTTTGCATTTGCGCGCTATTCTTTTTTAATATAAATTGTACATTGCTTGCAGCTGGCAGCAGGTGGAGCTAGTGAGTCCAAAAGTAAAGCATCAGGCTGGAAAATCACTGCACAAACTCCAGAGCTTCTTTGTGGCACAACAGATAAGGCTGCAAGCTACTAAAACAGGGAAGCTCCCGGTTCAAGGACATTTACATGACACAGTGACACCTCCGTGTTCACAAGCTGCTCACCCTACTGCTGTAAGGTAACAGCATTAAATAACACTCTTTCTGTGCTGCTCCTTTGCTCCCAACACTCCTAGAGTTAAAGATGGATCCTCTTCATTTAGTCTTTAGCCCGCTCCATAGTGTATGCAGACAATTATTTTACCAATTTTTTAAATAAAAAGTAGCAACAGGGTACTCACTTTTAAAACCATCAAATGTACATTACATACATGAGCACCGAGCTCCTCCACACATCTCTTACGTTAAGCCGATGCCCTACGCGTTACGTCACACCACGTGACTTCATCAGGGAAGAGATGTGGGGACGAGCTAATGCCTTATGGAGCTTCATCTTTTGTCTGCGTACACTATGAAGTGGGCTAGAGACTAAATGAAGAGGATCATAGAGGATACATCTTTAACTCTAGAGGGGTTGTGAGCGAAGGAGCAGCACAGAAAGAGTGTTATTTAATGCTGATACCTTACAGCAGTAAGGTGAGCGGCTTGTGAACACGGAGGTGTCACTGCAGTGAACATTCACACACTTATTTGTTTGGAGTCACCTTATGATTGCACTGAAGATTCATGCATCTATTTGTTTGGAATCACTTTATAATTTATTAGTGTTTATCACATGGTGAAGGACACGGTTTGATTGATGGTATATTATAGACTACGTTGTGTCCTTAGGCATATGCACATTTTATAGATTTTTATTTTTTATATATGCAATTTGAGTTCATCTTTTGAGTCACATTTATGGCATTTGGTCTTTCAACCATTACACTAATAGAAGTTCTCTAGATATATATTTTATTGATTTATATTGATCTTGTATCATCCAGCTTTTTCACATGTATTGACAAATGTATTGTTTCATGCTTGTTATCACTTTAACAGAGCAGCACCCCACATCCATTTTTCAATACGTTTTGGGGATTTCAGAACCCCACCCCCACTTCATCAGGATGCCAGAGCCATTTTTTACATTGTCATTTTAGTCCTAAAGATTAGTTAAAGCCCCCTCAAGGAGTATATAAGGTGACTCCAAACAAATAAGTGTGAATCTTCAGTGCAGTGACACCTCCGTGTTCACAAATCGCTCACCTTACTGCTGTAAGGTAACAACATTAAATACAAGTCTTTCTGTGCTGCTCCTTTGCTCCCAACACTTCTAGAGTTAAAGATGTATCCTCTGTGATCCTCTTCATTTAGTCTTTAGCCCACTACATAGTGTATGCAGATAAAAGATGAAGCTTCATAGCGCTTTATCTTTTTACCAATTTTTTAATAAAGCGTAGCAACAGGGTACTCACTTTTAAAACCATCAAATTACATTACATCCACAAGCACCGAGCTCCTCCACACATCTCTTCCGGTAAGCCGATGCCCTACGCGTTACGTCACACCACGTGACTTCATCAGGGAATCATCAGAAGAGATGTGTGGACGAATTAATGCGCTACGGAGCTTCATCTTTTGTCTGCATACACTATGGAGCTTCATCTTTTGTCTGCATACACTATGGAGCTTCATCTTTTGTCTGCATACACTATGGAGCTTCATCTTTTGTCTGCATACACTATGGAGCTTCATCTTTTGTCTGCATACACTATGGAGCTTCATCTTTTGTCTGCATACACTATGGAGCTTCATCTTTTGTCTGAATACACTATGGAGCGAGCTAAACAGAGCAGCACCCCACATCCATTTTTCAACACGTTTTGGGGATTTCAGAACCCCACCCCACTTCATCAGGGTGCCAGAGCCATTTTTTACATTGTCATTTTAGTCCTAAAGATTAATTAAAGCACCTCAAGCAGTATATAAGGTGACTCCAAACAAAAAAGTGTGAATCTTCAGTGCAGTGACACCTCCGTGTTCACAAATCGCTAACCTTACTGCTGTAAGGTAACAGCATTAAATAACACTCTTTGTGTCCTGTATTGTATCATGCATGTTGTCACTTTAACAGAGCAGCACCTCACATCCATTTTTGATTCCCTTTATTAGCCTAGGGTTTGCTATATTGGTGTTTGTCGCCTGTTGGAACAGAGGGAAGGTAGAAGACATGGGCCACCAGAGAGGTAAGTGTTCATATCTTTCAGAGACAATTAGCTCGATTCGAGTGACTGGGCCCCTTTAGAGATACAATGGTAGCCCAGCTGGGGACAGACAGGTGTTAGACAACCCTCAGTGCAGAATCATCTGCAGCATCTGCTTTGGTTTAACCCCCATCACCATCCTAGCAAAGGTCAGGAGTGATGCATCAGACAGACCACTGACATCGCTTTCTCTCTGCAATTGATTCTCCCACCTCTAAAGCCTCGTCCGCCCACACACAGTCTCCATCGGACACCTGCGCTGCCACCTTCCAAACAATGGCAGGCAAATGAGTGTTCTGTGTGCTTTATTTCCAGCAGTCTGTCACTAAATGGCCCTCTTTATTCTGTACTGAGTCACTCGGCAAAGGATTGTTAAGGCTGCAACACTGGGAGTCGTCATTCATTTGATTCATTCATATGGTGCTCAGATATTATGGGATGCTTTACAGATTACACAGCACATTCTACATGAGTCCCTGCGTGCAAGAAGCTTACACTCTAACGCAGTCAGGTCTGCTGTTAGAAATCATGGGGCCTGCCCCCCCCAAATATATCAAAGCAACATTTTCACTTAATCACCTGCCAACCACCTGCCGCAGGCTGGCTCGGCTGCGCGAACCGACGTAGAACAACATCGGTCGCGCGCGTGGTGCTGGGGGGTGAGCACGCACCG
Organism: Pelophylax lessonae; assembly: GCF_965119305.1. Classification (NCBI taxonomy): domain Eukaryota; kingdom Metazoa; phylum Chordata; class Amphibia; order Anura; family Ranidae; genus Pelophylax; species Pelophylax lessonae. Next base: position 12,310,200 of record NC_138777.1, on the reverse strand, counting down.
CCGTTGGCAGGCTCCCGCCCCCACTAGACAGCAGGGATGCCGATGCATGGGGGGGGGGGGGTGCGGCCATCACAATTGCCGCCGGCTACCCGCGATCGCTCCCCGCTGAGAGAGAAGGGCGGGCAGCTGTTGTAAACATAGCTGACCGTTCTTCTCTCTGAAATTATCACAGAGCTCCTGCGATCTTTCTATATAGGATCACAGGTCGCTGATCATTTCACAAGCCACGCCCCATACAGTTAGAAAACACCCCCTAGGCTCACACTTGACCCCTTGATCACCCCTAGGTTAACCCCTCCCCTGCCAGTGTCATTAGTACAGTAACAGTGCATATTTTTAGCACTGATTACTGTAGTAATGTCACTGATCCCCCCAAAAGTGTCAAAAATGTCAGTTAGGGGTCCAATCTGTCTGCCGCAATGTCGCAGTACCGATAAAAATTGCAGACCGCCGCCATTACTGGTAAACCAGTGCTAAAAATATTTACTGTTAGACCCGGTTCACATATATGTGATGCGGGAACCCTGCAAATCCACTGCAGGTTCCCGCATTGCATTCAACTCGCAGGCAGCTCACACTGCTATATGCGAATCGCTGGGGCTGTCAATACAAAGTTAACCACACCCCCAGATCAGTTCACATATCGCAGTGCGAACTGTCAGTTCAGACATGAATTGGATCACGTTGGTATGAACACCCATGCGATCGGATTCTGATACGGACCCAAAAAAGGGTCCTGTGCGAGTTGTGGCTGAATGCGATGTGAATACAGCCATACAATCTGTATGGCTGAATTTTCTGCACACAGCCATCGCATGTGATTTGCAGATGTGAATCACATGCGATGTCTGTCATCGCATATATGTGAACTGGCTCTTACTGTAATAATGACATTGGCAGGGAAGGGGTAAACACCAGGGGCGATCAAAGGGTTAAATGTGTCCCTAGGTGGTGCTTTCTAACTGTGAGGGGGATGGGCTTGCTGCATGAACACAGAGACCTGGGTTCCTAAATAAGAGGATCCCTGTGTTCATTGCTGTCAGAACAGCGGTCTGCTATGTTTACAACGGCAGACCGCCGTTCTGTCTCCATGGGGAGGGATCGTGGGTGCCCGGCGGACATCGGGCAGCTGGACCCGCTGATTGGCTCCCACTGCAGCCAATCAGCGCACGCGCAACCCCATTGGCGGACCCGTGAAACAACGTACCTGACAGAGCCGACCGGCCGCAGTATAATTACGGCGGCTGGTCGGCAAGTGGTTAATAAAAGATTTCTGCTCTGATTTCAGTCTTTATGACTCATCAGCACTTGTTCTATGAAGTGAGATTTACAAAGTGAGAAGGTCGGAGGCGCTGATTATTATGTGCAGATAATTTACACCTTTATATTATTATTACCGGCGCGGAATGTAGAGCGGTCACGTCAGCCGTTTACTTCCAATCAAATATTCGCTACAGTATAAAGTCACCAGAGCTGCACAGCAACAGGACTAGTAAAGGGTTAAATCTACTGTCTATAAAGGCAGAAAACTCCCAGCCACAATTATTGAAGACTCCGTTCACATATTGGCGTCTTGGATCGCGGGGGCAGAAATGGCGCGATTCTGAACCATTGCAAATTGCGGGACGCCCTTGCGATTCCCGTGACTTGCAATGGCACCCCAAATGCAGCTCGATTGTTGCCCGACGAGTGAAGATACTTGCCGTGAAGAAGGAGCGCGGCTGGACCGGGTCTAAGGGTCGTAGTTAGGTTTTTATTTATTTATTTATATTTATTCTTTATTTTTAATTTATTTTATTTATTATTTCATATTTCTCATCTCTTATTATTAATTCTCATTTAATTATTGCATTGAGTGCCGGTTCAGACATATGCGATGCGGGATTCCTGCAAATCCACTGCGGGTTCCCGCATAGCATTCAAATCACAGGCAGTTCACGCTGCTATATGCAAATCGCTGGGGGTGTCAATACAAATGCAATTGCACCCCAAATATGGCGCGATTTTGTTGCGATTGTTGCCTTACATAAATGTCCCTATTAGAGTCCCCCCTCACAGAAGGGTCCCCATCAGAGTCACCCCTTACATCATGGTCCCCATCAGAGTCCCCCCCCCTTACAGCAGGGTCCACAGAAGAGTTCCCCTTACATCAGAGTTCCCCCATACAGCAGAGTCCCCCCTTACATCAAGGATCACATCAGAGTTCCCCTTTACATCAAGGTCCTCATCAAAGTTCCCCTTTACATAAGGGTCCCCTTCAGAGTTCCCCCATACATCAGAGTCGCCCCTTACATCAAGGAACACATCAGAGTCCCCCTCTACATCAATGTCCCCATCAGTGTCCCCCCTTACAGCAGGGTCCCCATCAGAATCCCCCCTTACATCATGGTCCCCATCAGAGTCCCTCCTTACATCAGGGTCCACAGAGGAGTTCCCCCTCACATCAGAGTCAACATCAGAATTCCCCTTTACATAAGGGTCCTCTTCAGAGTTCCCCCATACAGCAGAGTCCCCCCTTACATCAAAGACCACATCAGAGTCTCCCCCTACATCAATGTCCCCATCAGTGTCCGCCCTTACAGCAGGGTCCCCATCAGAATCCCCTCTTACATCATGGTCCCCATCAGAGTCCCTCCTTACATCAGGGTCCACAGAGGAGTTCCCCCTTACATCAGAGTCAACATCAGAATTCCCCTTTACATAAGGGTCCTCTTCAGAGTTCCCCCATACAGCAGAGTCCCCCCTTACATCAAGGACCCCATAAGAGTCCCCCTTACATTAGTCGCCCTTTTCATCAAGGTCCCCATCAGAGTCCCGCCTACATCTCAGTCCCCCCTTACATCAAGGTCCCCAAAAGACATGGATGAGCGAGTTTGGGGTGGACTGGCCTGCACAGAGTCCTGACCTCAACCCGATAGAACACCTTTGGGATGAATTGGAGCGGAGACTGTGAGCCAGGCCTTCTCATCCAACATCAGTGCCTGACCTCACAAATGCGCTTCTGGAAGAATGGTCAAACATTCCCATAGACACACTCCTAAACCTTGTGGACGGCCTTCCCAGAAGAGTTGAAGCTGTTATAGCTGCAAAGGGTGGGCCAACTCAATATTGAACCCTGCCGACTAAGACTGGGATGCCATTAAAGTTGATGTGTGTGTAAAGGCAGGCGTCCCAATACTTTTGGGAATTTAGTGTATGAGGAATCTACACAGTGACTGCTGAATTATCTCTGTGAGCTTTTAGGACATTTGGACATTGTGCAATAAAAGCTTTTTTGGGATGAATTTATAGAGACGTCATTCTGATTTTACAGCTGCTACTTAAAACGAAGCGGCCGGATAGATGCAGTCTGCTGGTGATGGTACACAGATGGCAAACGGATGTTGGGGTTGATTAGGTAATAAAGGATTTTGTTTATTATAATAGTTAAAAAGCGGTATAAACTCCGCCCCCAATTTTTATTTATTTTTCTTAACCACTTTACCACTAGAGGATTTTACTGTCTTACGTCTGGGCCACTTTTTGCGATTCGGCACTGTGCGACTTTAACTGACAATTGCGCGGTCGTGCGACGCCATACCCAAACGAAATTGACGTCCTTTTTTTCCCACAAACAGAGCTTTCTTTTGGTGGTATTTGATCACCTGTGCGATTTTTACTTTTTGCGCTATAAACAAAAAAAGAGCGTAAATTTTGAAAAAATAACAATATTTTTCACATTTTTTTATATGAAATTCCCCCCAAAAAAATGTAAAAATATAATTTTTTTTAAAATTTTTGGCCAATTTGTTTTCTGCTACCTATGTTTGGTATAAAAAATCACAATAAGCGTATTTTGATTGGTTTGCGCAAAAGTTATTGCGTTTACTAACTAAGGGAAAGATTTCTGTCATTTTTGGTGGTTTTTTTTTAACGAGTAATGGCGGCGATCTGCGATTTTTTTTGCGGGACTGCGACATTGCGGCGGACAGATCGGACCCTTGACTGACATTTTTGACACTTTTGGGGGTACCAGTGACATTACTACAGTAATCAGTGCTATATATATGCACTGTTACTGTAAAAATGACACTGGCAGGGAAGGGGTTAATTTTATTGGAGAGGGAGGGGTTAATGTATGCCTGGTGCTTACTGACATGTGTGGGGGGGGGTGACTGAGTGACACAGGGACAGATCGCATGTTCAGCTATGCTGAACCCTGCAATCTGTCACTGTCTGTCACTTAGGAGATCCGCCCGCTCTGTTTACACAAGCAGGCGGATCTCCACACTCGATTCCCCGACGATCGGGGAAGAGCAGCGGCGATCACCGCCGCTCCTCCCCTGGCCCGACTCCCGCTGTGTCTGAATATAGCGGGAGCGAGCCTCCGGCGACGCGCGCACGCCGCAGAGAAAGGGGAATGTCTGGCGACGTAGGTCTACGTCGCCAGACGATAACGAACCGCTTTGCTGCAGTAGTGCTCGAGTGAGCAGACGGCAAGTGGTTAAATGCCCCCCCTGCAGGTTTATGCCACAATATGCACCCTGTAGTAGCACATTATGGCAGACTTACCTGTCCAATCAGAGCCCTCCATTGCTGGGATGTCAGCACACCTGCTGGTCCCGGGTACTTCCACCTTCACCCGATCTTCCAGGTCCTGCGTCTTGTAGAGAGGCCGAGCCGCTATGATGTCACTCCGGAAATCATGTTACAGAACTGGCCCTGAATGTGGTTGGGTGACATGTCGGGGGAGGCATTGATGACAGAAGAGACCTATAGGGTCCTGATAGACCGAGACTGCCTGGCAGCCGTATTCACAAATCTTACTTCAATATCGCTTCAGTAATAAACCCAAAACCAAAAATATCCCACATTGCAGCTTACCAATCATTAGATGTTTCTAAGCCTTTTTCCCTGTTTTCACCTGGTGATCCATCCAGGAACACCCCTCCTGTATTAGAGCGCCCCCACTCTGGATGAGGAGAACAGGAGGCACAGCAGACAGCAGCATTGTAAGTCTTGGGGGAGTCCAGGGTAAAATGTATTAGCAGGGAGAGAGAAAGAAAGGAAGAGAGAGGGCGAAGGGGGGGGGGGAAGAGAGGGGGGTAGAGAAAGGAAGAGAGAGAGAGAGAGAGAGAGAGAGAGAGAGAGAAAGGGAGAGAAAGAGAGAGAGAAAGAGGGGGAGAGAAAGTGGGGGGAGAGAGAGAGATAGAAAGGAAGAGAGAGAGAAAGGAAGAGAGAGAGATAAAAAGGAAGAGAGAGAGAGAGAGTGAAAGGAAGAGAAAGAGAGAAAGGAAGAGAGAGAGAGAGAGAGAAAGGAAGAGAGCGAGAGAGAAAGATAGAGAGAAAGAGGGGGGAGAGAGGGAAAGAGAGAGAGGGGGGGGGAGAGAGAATGGAAGAGAGCGAGAGAAAGATAGCGAGAAAGAGGGGGAGAGAGATAAAGGAGGATAGAGAGGGAGAGGAAGAGAAAGAGGGGAAGAGAGAGGGGAAGAGAGAGAGGGAGGGAGAGAGGGAGAGAGAATGGAAGAGAGAGCGACAGAAGGGAAAAGAGAGAGAGGGGGCGAGAGAGAGAGAGAAGGGGGGCGAGAGAGAGAGAGAGAGGGGGGGTGAGAGAGAGATAGAGAGAGAGAGGGAAAGAGAGAAAGAGTGAGCGAGAGAGAGGGAGAGAAAGGGGGAGAGAGAGAAGGGGAGAGAGAGAGAAAGGAAGAGAGAGATAGAGAGAGGGAGGGAGAGAGAGAAAAGAAGAGAAAGGGAGAGAGAGATTTTTCTTGCATTGTAGGCATTTGGGGGAGTACTGATCAGTACATTCTGTTATCTGGAAAAAGGCTTCTAAATGAATGAATGAACGCCACTAAATGTGCAAAAACGTGGCATTTAAAAGTGGCAAAACGGACGGGGGAGAAACAGCAGTACACTGAGCTTCCCACTGAAAGGCTGTGCAGGAGGGGCAGGTCAGGACAAGTCTGATCATTGGAAAAGAGCAGGCTGAGTTCCCAGCACTGCTAGAGAACTGACCATGCTGTGATCTCCTGCTTAGTGAGGTCAGTTTTTAGTAGGAAAGCAGAGGGACCAGCAGGAACACCAGAGATTTCACACAAAGGAAGCAATACAAAGAGAGCAGGAGACTTTCTCATACAAGTACATGGTACAGCAGACACCTATCAGGAATATAAATTGTTGGGGTAACAAGCACTTTAAATACATTAGCAAACTGAAGCCAAACTCCAGCTAATACTTTATAATCAGTTACAGCAAACTGTCATTTTTTTCCTTTTGGGATAAAGATTTTACATATATAAATAAAAGCTGATAATTGTAAGCACCCCTGCCAGTGGTAAATAGTTTGTCTCATTCATGTAAACTGATACATTCTGCTGGAGAGCTTGTGCTTTTGAAAAACAAGGAAAACCCAAAAAGGAAAACAAATGCAGCCATTACATCTTAGGCCCCTTTTACACTTTAAAGTCTCACAATTTTACCGCGATTTTGTTGCTGTGATTTTGACGCGATTTTGATGCGAGTTTGACTGGGCTACTTTGAAGTCGGTGCTACTTCAAGTCACACAGATATGAACGGTACTCATTGGAAATAATGGAGGACGACGTGTCATGCGATTTTGCAGTTCCAAATCGCAGGACAAGTCGCACAAGTGTGAAAGGGGCCTAAGCGGGGAACTGCATGTGATTTGGACAGGAATCGGACAGGAATCAGACAGGAATCGGACAGGAATCAGACAGGAATCAGACAGGAATCAGACAGGAATCAGACAGGAATCGGACAGGAATCGGACAGGAATCAGACAGGAATCAGACAGGAATCGGACAGGAATCAGACAGGAATTGGACAGGAATCGGACAGGAATCGGACAGGAATCGGACAGGAATCGGCCAGGAATCAGACAGGAATTGGACAGGAATCGGACAGGAATCGGCCAGGAATCAGACAGGAATCAGCCAGGAATCGGACAGGAATCGGACAGGAATCAGCCAGGAATCAGCCAGGAATCGGACAGGAATCAGCCAGGAATCAGCCAGGAATCGGACAGGAATCGGACAGGAATCGGACAGGAATCAGACAGGAATCAGCCATGAATCGGCCAGGAATCAGCCAGGAATCAGCCAGGAATCGGACAGGAATCGGACAGGAATCAGCCAGGAATCAGCCAGGAATCGGACAGGAATCAGACAGGAATCGGACAGGAATCGGACAGGAATCAGCCAGGAATCGGACAGGAATCGGACAGGAATCAGACAGGAATCGGACAGGAATCGGACAGGAATCGGACAGGAATCGGACAGGAATCAGCCAGGAATCAGACAGGAATCGGACAGGAATCGGACAGGAATCAGCCAGGAATCAGACAGGAATCGGACAGGAATCAGACAGGAATCGGACAGGAATCGGACAGGAATCAGCCAGGAATCGGACAGGAATCGGACAGGAATCGGACAGGAATCGGACAGGAATCGGACAGGAATCAGCCAGGAATCGGACAGGAATCGGACAGGAATCGCACATTCTTTGCAGTGTGATTTGAGCCCATTCACTTTATATAACTTAAATCACACCAAACCCGCACGAAAAAGGTGCATGCAATTTTGAAGCCAAAGTTGGTTTTGTCTTTTTACCTTTGATTGGGCTGCTCCTTTTTATCATATTTTTAGTTGGAGTTCTTCTTTAGGTCCGAGTGGTCGGCCATTTTCTGGTATTTATGAAGCGGCTATTTTTAGAGCGTTGGTTTTCCCGGGTTAGTCATGATGTTCTGGTCTGAGTCCTGCCATTAAACATTGTGGAGTAAGAATAGAATTAGGATTTCTATATTTAGCTCTCTGTTTGTCAGGATTGTTATAAAGTGTAATAATGCGTCTGCAGCTGCCGTTTACTGCGCCTTTCATATCACATGGGAGGGAAAACAAGTCCAGGCGGGCGCTGGATGGAAATCAATGAATGGCGTTCACACGTTGGGAGTGTCTGGCAGTGTTTTATCCTGTCTAGTCCCCGCTTTTATGAGTTTATAGGTGGTCTGAGCGGGTTTAACCGAAAACATATTGTCAGTGTAATGGGGGGAAAAAGCCTGCCTATAGTGATATGTGAAAGATATAATGTAACCAATCATACATCTAGCATAATGTAATTTATAATAGATATAGTATATTGTAATATACAGTATAATAGATGTAGAATAATGGAACCTATAATAGATTTGGAGCAATGTAAAATATAACAGTTATGGTATAATTTAATATAAAATATAATATATATATATATATAGTATATTGTAATATACAGTAGAGTCGATTTAGTAAAATGTAATATATAATATGGTAAAATGTATAGGAAATATATAATAGATATAGTATAATGTAACCTATAATAGATATGGTATAAAATAACCTATAATCGCTCGATTGAGCAGGGCCCACAGATTCCTCCTGTATTAAATTGTAATGTAATTGTACTGTCTGTCCTCATATTGTAAAGCGCTACGCAAGCTGTTGGTGCTATATAAATCCTGAAGAATAATAAAAATAATAATTATTATAATATTAATAGATATAGTATAATGTAATAAATGATAGTTATAGTATAATGTAATATACAGTATTAAAGATATAGTATAATGTAACTTATTAGATATTTTATAATGTAACCTATAATAGATATAGTATAATGTAATATACAGATATTTTCTCTTTTTTCCCACCATTCTCTGTAATCCCGAGAGATGGTTGTGTGTGAAAATCCCGGAAATACTCAGACCGGCCCCGTCTGCCACCAACAACCACGCCACGTTCAAAGTCACATAAATCCCCTTTCTTCCCCATTCTGAGGCTCAGTTTGAACTTCAGCAAGTCGTCTTCACCACTTCTATATGTCTAAATGTAATGAGCTGCTGTCATGTGATTGGCTGATTAGCAATTTGTGTTACCAAGCAATTAAATAGGTGTACCTAATAAAGTGGCCGGTGAGTGTGTAATAGATGTGGTATAATGTAATATATAATAGATATGATATAATGTAATATATAATAAATATAATGTAATATATAATAGATATGGTATAATGTAATATATAATAAATATAATGTAATATATAATAGATATGGTATAATGTAATATATAATAAATATAATGTAATATATAATAGATATGGTATAATGTAATATATAATAAATATAATGCAATATATAATAGATATGGTATAATGTAATATATAATAAATATAATGTAATATATAATAGATATGATATAATGTAATATATAATAGATATAATGTAATATATAATAGATATAATGTAATATATAATAGATATGAATGATATAATGTAACCAATAACATTAAATGATGAAGATATTAGAAGTTGATTACAGGGAATGTGACAACTGTTTTATTTTATTTAGAAAGTGATCTGGAAACAGAAGTTGGACCTGAAGGGATCATCTAGATTCGCTCCAGTTACTGCTGACCACATGCGAGTCACACTTTCAACCTGCAGTGTGATTGGACAGTACTACAAACCAACAAATTATATTTCAATCTGTATTGGTGCAGAGCAGTAGTTCATTATTATAGATTAAAGCAATAATAAACCCAAATACAATAATTTTATTTCTGTTCTTGGGTTTAGATACACTGGAAGAACAGGCCATGGACAAGTACTCTACTGCCATCTAATGGACACAAGTGATTACTACAGAGGCTTTCCTTACTTATCCAGGATTATTGTTATTGTCTGTGTTGACTGTAATGTTAAAGCTCCTTTTGATGTAATCTCTTTTATATGTGCCGTGTATAGTGGTGCGCTGCTTTGGAAAAATGGTGCATTGTGGTGCGTTGTCAACCCATTCAAAAATAAAAATAATAATAATAAATAATACGCTGCCTTAACATAACGTCTGACACAATGCATGTTAATGCAACACCTATAAAATCTTTTTTGCTTCCAAGCAATACACCTATAAAGTGTATCTATGGTCAAAAAGTAAAATCCTATATTCATTTCCACATTGTATTTCAGTTATTTCCAGCATCTTCCTATTACCTGAAGATTGCAAAATATACTCTTCGAAAGATCCCACATATTTCCTTTCTTGAATTCTGTGATCCGTAGTCACTATGCCCTGTAGCAGTAGGCACTGCTGTGTCACACATTCACAGGGCCTGCCTTCTGAGAGGAGGAGTTTCAGGAGGCGGAGTCAGTACAGGAATCATTGCTTGCAGGCAGCACAGTACCATGGGATATGTAGTCCTTAGAAATATAGGAGAAGCTGCAAAGCATGCTGGGAATCCAGGAAGCTGTGGAGAGAGGCGGCCAGCAGACAGGCAGAGGTCACAACATGAAAGATATTCATCAGATATAAGTATTGTTTGTGTTGTTATTACAATGCTTATGTCATAAAATGAAAGCATATTCTGTCATTACTTTATTATTATTATTATTATTATTAATAATAATAATTAATCTTTTATTAAAAGTTTTTTTTATATACGGTTAGGGGTTATTTATTATTACATAATATTAATTTATTTAATTTGTTTATTATTTATGATGATCTTTAGTTATTTGTGTAATTATTTTACATTTATTTATTCATATATTATTACTATTTTTTTTTTTATGTTTCCATTTGACAAAATTGCTTAAAAACGCACTAGAAAAGTTTCTAATCATTTCTATGGAAATAAAAAAACGTGCCAAAACCGTGAAAATCAGCCCAATATGAGCTACAAAGAAAGCTCCAGAACTTTTTGGAGATTCAAGCGTCTGTTCCAGGCGACTTGGAGAGGAGATATGAACCATCTCCATAGAAAATATTTAATTTTTTTCTCCTCCTTCTGTTTCTAGCAGAACCATGTTTTTGTTAAATGCAGGGAGCGATGTCATTTATTGGCTGGCAGAAAGCTAAGACCCCATTCACACCTCAGCGTTTTATAGTTCAAAGCTCCAAAACGCTGGAGGAGAAAAAAATAAATTATTTTCTATGGAGATGTTTCCTATCTCCTCTTCAAGTCACCTGGAACAGACGCCTGAAGCTCAAAAAAGTTCTGGAGCTTTCTTTATGGCTCATATTCGGCAGATTTGCACGTTTTGGCGCATTTTTATTTCCATAGAAATTATGAGAAACGTGCAATTTTTGTGCACATTCTTTCTAGTGCATTTTTGAGCAATTTTCTGCTCAAATGAAAACATTAAAAAATAAATTGTAATAATATATGAATAAATAAATGTAAAATAATTAGACAAATAACTGAAAATCATCATGAATAAATAATAAATACATTAAATAAGTTAATATTATGTAATATAAATAAACCCTAACCATAAAAATATGTTTTAAATAAATGAGCATTAATATTATCAATAATACAAATAATAATAATAAAATAATGATAATAAATAAACACCAAAACCATAATAAAAAAAAAATACATTATCAATAGTAATTAATATAAAATGTATTTATACATGGTGATCATATCCCCCCGTATGTGTTTATACATGGTGATCATATCCCCCCCTTATGTATTTATACATGGAGATCATATCCCCCCTTATGTATTTATACATGGTGATCATATCCCCCCTTATGTATTTATACATGGTGATCATACCCCCCCCTTATGTGTTTATACATGGTGATCATATCCCCCCCTTATGTATTTATACATGGTGATCATATCCCCCTTATGTATTTATACATGCTGATCATATCCCCCCTTATGTATTTATACATGGAGATCATATCCCCCCTTATGTATTTATACATGGTGATCATATCCCCCCTTATGTATTTATACATGGTGATCATATCCCACCTTATGTATTTATACATGGTGATCATATCCCCCCTTATGTATTTATACATGGTGATCATATCCCCCCCTTATGTGTTTATACATGGTGATCATATCCCCCCTTATGTATTTATACATGCTGATCATATCCCCCCTTATGTATTTATACATGGAGATCATATCCCCCCTTATGTATTTATATATGGAGATCATATTCCCCCTTATGTATTTATACATCGAGATCATATCCCTCCTTATGTATTTATACATGGTGATCATATCCCCCCTTATGTATTTATACATGGGGATCATATCCCCCCTTATGTATTTATACATGGAGATCATATCCCCCCTTATGTATTTATACATGGAGATCATATCCCCCCCTTATGTATTTATACATGGAGATCATATCCCCCTTATGTATTTATACATGGAGATCATATCCCCCCTTATGTATTTATACATGGAGATCATATCCCCCCCTTATGTATTTATACACGGAGATCATATCCCCCTTATGTATTTATACATGGAGATCATATCCCCCCTTATGTATTTATACATGGGGATCATATCCCCCCTTATGTATTTATACATGGTGATCATATCCCCCCTCATGTATTTATACATGGTGATCATATCCCCCATAAAGTGTGATTTGTGCTCCATTAGCTTCTTTAGAGGACAGGTGAGACATCAGTGTTTTTCTTTAGACCCCTGATGTCTCTCTAAAGAGAACCTGTCACTTAATAGTTGCATCACATATAGGCATGGCCACCTATGTGATGAAAAAAAGTAAAAAATAAACTTTAGTTAAAAAATATACAGTATATAAAAAGTATAAAAAATGAAAGTTGCACCCAGGGAGTTACATACATAGTTACATAGTAGGTGAGGTTGAATAAAGACAATAGTCCATCCAGTTCAACCTGTGTAGGTGTGTGTGGCTGTAATCATCTCTCATACCCCTGAATGTTCTGATCCTTGAGATGTAAGTCTAAGAGTCTTTTGAAAGCCACCATACTACCCGCAGAAACCACCTCTTGTGTTAGAGAATTCCACAATCTTGTAACAGTAAAGAACCCCCTGCGTTGCCTGAGGTTAAAACGCTTCTCCTCTAATCGCATTGTATGCCCTCGAGTCCTCAAGCAAACCTTCCGACTGAACAGCTTTTTTTCTATGCTGAGATCACCATTGAGGTATTTATAAATTGCTATCATGTCTCCTCTCAGGCGTCTCTTCTCCAGGGAGAATAAATCAAGTGCTTGCAGACGCTCTTCATAAAAAAAGTTAAAGTCCCCCCTTTTTACTCCACCCTCACATACACGCACCTATGAAAGTAAATGCATGCATCGACTTCACTATATGTGTTACATATCACCACCCATACTGGAGTGAGATCAATAATTCTCGGCCCATTATTCACACCTGAGCATTATTGAGCTCGTAAAACGCTCATCTCTGAAATCTCAAAACACCCAACAAGCAAAATCCCATTCATTTCAATGGCCCCTGTTCACATCTGAGCGTTTTGTCGCCTGAAGCAAACCATCTGAAGCTCAAAAAAGTACAGGAGCTTTGTTTTTAGCAGATTACAGGCGTTTTTGTTAGATGTCGATGTCTGCCTCCAAACACCTGCAAAAAACGCCTGAAAACGCTACGCTCAGGTGTGAATGGAGCCTTAAGGTGGTTGTAAACCTCAGACATGAAATATGAACAAAGCATATCCCTCTATAGCAGGGATATGCAAACTGTGGCCCTCCAGCTGTTGCAAAACTACAATTCCCATCATGCCTCTGCCTCTGGGTGTCATGCTTGTTGCTGTCAGAGTCTTGCTATGCCTCATGGGACTTGTAGTTCTGCAACAGCTGGAGGGCCACAGTTTTTTAGCCTGTACTTGTCTCCATCCCGAGCACTAAGTATAATTTCTGACTGCTGCCTCTGCTATCAGCATGTGTCACTTCTGACAAGTTTTCCTGACACCAAGAGAATAATGGTGACAGAGAGGGAGGCGCAGCACACAGCCTGTGATTGAAAGCCTCAGTTCTGTTCCTGTTTTCTGTAGGAAGAGGGGGGGGGTGTCCTTTCCTTTCAATCAGCACTCAGAACTCTTCTCACCTAGCTCTGCAGTGTGTAATTTCAGCTCCCTGCCCCCTGCTTTCTGAAAGCTCAGACAAGCTTTATAAATTCTATAAAAAAGAGAGGACTGCAGATAAACAGGTACAACTTAAGTAGGAGGCTTTGTTTAATCTCTGTGTATCACCTGAGGCCAGTCACTTCATTGAGGATATGGAAGGGTTTACAAGCTGTTTAACTCTTTAACCACTTCTGGACCGGAAGGATTTGCCCCCTTAACCACATAACGACCGCCCACCGCAGATATACTGCGGCAGGCAGCCGCTGCTGGGCAAAGTGACGTAGGGGTACGTCTTTCGCTCAGCCGCCTGTGGGGGGCGCACGACAGCGCAATTGTCCGTTAAAGTCATGCAATGGCGAATCGCAAAATAGGGCCTGGTCTTTGAGCAGCCAAATCTTCCGGGGCTTAAGTGGTTAATGACCAGGCCATATTTTGTGATTCGGCACTGCGTTACTTTAACGGACAATTGCCCAGTCGTGCGACGCTGTACCCAAATAAAATTGATGTCCTTTTTTTCCCCACAAACAGAGCTTTCTTTTGGGGGTATTTGATCACCTCTGCGATTTTTTATTTTTTGCGCTATAAACAAAAAAAGAGCGACAATTCTAAAAAAAAAAAACGATAATTTTCACTTTCTGCTATATAACATCCCCCCCCCCCCACCCAAAAAAAAAATGTAAAAATCTAAATTTTTTACCATTTTAGGCCAATTTGTTTTCTGCTACATATTTTTGGTAAAAAAAAAATAGCAATAAGCATATTTTGATTGGTTTGCGCAAAAGTTATTGCGTTTACTAACTAGGGGAAAGATTTATGTCATTTTAATTGTTTTTTTTTTCTTACTAGTAATGGCGGTGATCTGCGATTTTTTGTGGGGACTGCGACATTGCGGCGGACAGATCGGACCCCTACCTGACATTTTTGACACTTTTGGGGGGACCAGTGACTTTACTACAGTAATCAGTGCTAAAAATATTCACTGTTACTGTAATAATGACCCTGGCAGGGAAGGGGTTAACACTGTGGGTGATCAAAGGGGTTAAATGTGAGCCAAGGGGAGGGATTCAGTGTTGCCAACCGCCCGTAGATTTACGGACAGCCCGTAAAAAAAAACAGGGCTTTTCTCCTGCCCGTAAATGCCCGTAGCAGGAAAAAAGTGCCAGTAAATCTACGGCGGCGGCAAGGTCAGAACTGCGCATGCGCGGTGCACAGTTCCGGAGATCCCCGAGGCGAGCCGAGTTCTCTTCTCTCGCAGAGACGCAGACTGCTTGCACTGCCACTGAGTGTGTCAGATCATCGGACGAGACTAGTGCCATGGCCCGTCTGCCTCCGCCCCCGCCGTCATTTAAGTTTTCCCGCCGGGCCGGCCGCCAGGCGCTGGCTAGGGACAGTGTGGAGTGGACTGTGGAGTGGAGTCTGATGAACTGTGCCTGTGGAGTACTAGAAGATGCAGCTGGAGTCTGGAAGGATGGTGGAGTGGACAGAGCAGCAGACTGTGACAGCAGAGGCAGCCGCCCGCGGAGCAGACAGAAGAGAAGAGGACTGGTGAGTGGGGCACCGAGTCTCCAACACTCAGCTAGCAGAGCAGACTGGAGTAGTAGAGAGATGAGTCAGGGGGCAGAGGACATCAGTGTCCTGCCCCTGTGCCCCCTTCACCTCTCCACAGGCAGTGTCACAGCTTCACTCTGCAGTAATGTCACTGATATAGCTATGGAGAGGTGAAAGGGACTTAGGAGGAGGACACTGATGTGGAGAGCTACTATGAAGGGGGACAGAGGAAGAAACTTCTGTGAGGGGGTGAGGAGGGCACTTCCATGTCCAGTTGTCCATGCAGGCTCTGACCATCTCCTGTATTATGTACACAGTCTCTGACCAACCTCCTGTACCATGTCCGCAGTCTCTGACCACCTCCTGTACCATGTCCGCAGCCTCTGACCACCTCCTGTTCCATGTCCGCAGTCTCTGACCACCTCCTGTTCCATGTCCGCAGTCTCTGACCACCACCTGTACCATGTCCGCAGTCTCTGACCACCTCCTGTACCATGTCCGCAGTCTCTGACCACCTCCTGTACCATGTCCGCAGTCTCTGACCACCTCCTGTACCATGTCCGCAGTCTCTGACCACCTCCTGTACCATGTCCGCTGTCTCTGACCACCTCCTGTTCCATGTCCGCAGTCTCTGTCCACCTCCTGTACCATGTCCGCAGCCTCTGACCCCCCTCCTGTACCATGTCCGCAGTCTCTGACCATCTCCTGTACCGTGTCCGCAGTCTCTGACCACCTCCTGTACCATGTCCGCAGCCTCTGACCCCCCTCCTGTTCCATGTCCGCAGTCTCTGACCACCTCCTGTACAATGTCCGCAGCCTCTGACCCCCCTCCTGTACCATGTCCGCAGTCTCTGACCACCTCCTGTACCATGTCCACAGTCTCTGACCACCTCCTGTTCCATGTCCGCAGTCTCTGACCACCTCCTGTTCCATGTCCACAGTCTCTGACCACCTCCTGTTCCCTGTCCGCAGTCTCTGTCCACCTCCTGTACCATGTCCGCAGCCTCTGACCCCCCTCCTGTACCATGTCCGCAGTCTCTGACCATCTCCTGTACCGTGTCCGCAGTCTCTGACCACCTCCTGTATCATGTCCGCAGCCTCTGACCCCCCTCCTGTTCCATGTCCGCAGTCTCTGACCACCTCCTGTACAATGTCCACAGCCTCTGACCCCTCTCCTGTACCATGTCCGCAGTCTCTGACCACCTTCTGTTCCATGTCCGCAGTCTCTGACCACCTCCTGTTTCCAAAAATAAATAGTTTGAAAAATTGCTGCGCAAATACCATACGACATAAAAAGTTGCAACGACCACCTTTTTTTCCCGTAGGGTATATGGGGGTATGCTTGGGGGTTCTGAGTAATTTTCTAGCAAAAAATCTGATGATTTTTACATGTAGGAGAGGAGTGCCAGAATAGGCCCGGTATGGAAGTGGTTAAAAGCGCCACCTATGGAAATTATAAGGTACTGAAGTTTGTCATCATTATATTGGAGCACACAATTTTAAGACTTGACATGTTGGGTATCTATTTACTCTGCGTAACCTAATCTTTTCTATTTCACCCAAGAACTGAATTATATATTGTGTTTGTGTGCCCTAGAATTGACTTTAGAGTACTTTTTACCAAAATTTCATTCTGTAGGATATCTGCTTTCAGAAAATATACTGTATAATGGTTTGGAGTTTTTAACTGATCTTTAGTTCTAAAATTATTTTTTAAACATGTGTGAAAAAAATGCATAAATGGTGTTAGGCTGGTCATACATTGTACCATTTTCTTGTATTATTATTTCAGGTACTTGTATAGCACTGTCAATTTGCTCAGTGCTTTACATATATATACATTGTACATTCACATCAGTCCCTGCCCTCATGGAGCTTACAATCTAAGGTCCCTAACTTACATTCATATATACACATAACAGGGCAACTTTAGACAGGAGCCAATTAACCTACCAGCATTTCTTTGGAGTGTGGGAGGAAACCGGAGTACCTGGAGGAAACCCACACAGGCTCAGGGAGAAAATGCAAACTCCAGGCAGGTAGTGTCATGGTTGGGATTTGAACCAGTGACCCTTTTGCTGCTAGGTGGAAATGCTAACCACTGTGCCACCCACAGTTCTCCTTTAGATTTACCAAAACCATATAATATGAGGTCGAACCTAAACACTTTAATTTGTATGCGGTCAGGCCGGCCCTTGCACTACATAGTTGAAAGTAAATCTAAAGGAAATTGAATAGAAAAATTGTGTAATGTATGGCCAGCCTAAAACTCCAAATTCCCTGCATCAGTTAACCACTTGCCGACCGCCGCAAGTACATATACTGCGGCGGTCAGCCCCGGCCAGGCAAAGTGATGTATATATACGTCACTAGCCTGTCACCGGCTTGTGAGCCAATAGCAGGCGAGCGCGCGCCCGCCCCGGCTCGTTCCCTAACAGGTCAGTGCGTGTGACCGGCGGACCCGATGTCCGCCGGTCACTCGGCGATCGTCGGTGGAGAGGGAGAAAGGCAGGCGGCTGATGTAAACAAGCCGCCTGTCATTCTCCCCGGTGTAAAAATGAAGATCAGACGGTTCTACTATGTAGGACCGTTGATCTCTGTTTTTACACTAGTAGCCATGTCCCATCACAGTTAGAAACACGCCCCTAGGACACACTTAACCCCTCCCTCTCCAATACAGTAAACCCCTTCCCTTCCAGTGTCATTTTTACAGTAACAGTGCATATATATAGCACTAATTACTGCAGTAATGTCACTGGTACCCCCAAAAGTGTCAAAAATGTCAGTCAAGAGTCCGATCTGTCCGCCGCAATGTCGCAGTCCCGCAAAAAAAATCGCAGATCGCCGCCATTACTCGTTAAAAAAAAAACACCAAAAATGACAAAAATCTTTCCCTTTGTTAGTAAATGCGATAACTTTTGCGTAAACCAATCAAAATACGCTTTTTGCGATTTTTTTTTTTTTACCAAACATGTGTAGCATAAAACAAATTGGCCGAAAATGTTAAAAAATGTTGATTTTTACATTTTTTTGGGGGAATTTCATATGAAAAAATGTGAAAAATATTGTTATTTTTTGCAAAATTGTCGCTCTTTTTTTGTTTATAGCGCATGATCAAAAAATCGCACAGATGATCAAATACCACCAAAAGAAAGCTCTGTTTGTGGGAAAAAAAGGACGTCAAATTAATTTAGGTACAGCGTCGCACAACCGCGCAATTGTCCGTTAAAGTCACGAAGTACAAAAATCGCAAAAAAAAAAACCCTGGTCAGGAAGGGGGTAAAATCTTCCGGGGCTTAAAGCGGTTGTAAACCCTAAAAAAATAAAAAAAAATAAAAAAAAAAACTGCAAGACAAAGGCATAATGGGCTAGTATGCATCGCATACGCATACTAGCTCATTATGTGTAACTTACCTTAGAACGAAGCCTTAGCCTTAGAACGACCCCCGGACATCGCTGCGGGCGCTGCCATGATCCCTCGCCGTCTGTTCCGGGTTCGGCGGCTCCGGCGCGGTGATTGGCCGCAAGAGACGGCTCCGGCGCGGTGATTGGCCGGAGCCGCGATGACGTCACTCCCGCGCATGCGCGCGGGAGTGATTTTTACGGCAAGCTCCCGGCAAGTTAATTGAAGGTCCCCCCGGACCTTCAGAGTGCATGCGCCGCTCGCGCGAGCGGCTGCATGCACTGTAACTATCTCCTAAACCATGCCGGTTTAGGAGATATTATTTGTACCTACAGGTAAGCCTTATTATAGGCTTACCTGTAGGTAAAAGTGTCAAAAAGCGGGATACTACCGCTTTTAGTGGTTAAAGGCTGACTTTGAAAATGCTTTTAAAACAGAAAAAAAAAATCAATTTCCATCTCTGCCACTGGAGGGCAGTCCTGAGCTGTGACTGGCAGAATCAAGCAGCTAAATGCTGAAGCCAGGGGTCACTTCATTTCTGAATGATCTACCTGTGTGTGAATATATTCAAGGAGCGGGATGACGTCGGTGTCTACGCTTCATATTTGCACAGCCTTGAAATCCGCAATGCTTGCACAGCCCTGAACTCCTGACTGATATGAGGGAAGGAGAAGGGCATCATGGCCAAACATAGGGAGCCTACTGAAGGGTTAAAGGTTTCTAGATAGACATGTGAATGTGATCAGCTTAGAGCAGTGATGGACAGCTTACCTGATAGAGGGGGCTTCAAGTGTGGCCCCCGACATCACCAAAGGGCCACACATAATATTGAGGGAATGTAATGCTACAGAAACTGCAGACTTACTACAGCCCAGATAGCGAGCAATTGTGCTGCAAGCTTGAAAATGACTAGCCAGGCTTCACAGGTTTGTTGCACAATTGCAGCATGTCTGCATTGCATGACTCCAGATCAACTTTCTTTGCAAACTGTGACAGGCACGGGTATCAGATCCCTGTCCTTCCCATTAACTCATGACAAAGGACCGGCCAATCTCATACCCGCTGTCACTTACGTAACATTGCCAATCTAAGCTGCACCCTGCACAAAGATTTTCCAGCTTGCGGGACCACAATCTAGGAGCCAGCAGGCTGAAAGTGATTGCCACTGGGCTAATTAAGCAATTTACCCTTTAAATGCCACCCCCCCCCCCCCCCCCTGTTTGGTCCGAGCGGGAGGAAGCTCGTAATTCTAGCAATACCAATTATGATTTTAGAATAATTATCTGTAACACGCAATGTCACCACAGACTATGGAAAATTGTTATCAAATACTTACCTTAACCACTTCAGCCCCCGAAGGATTTGCCCCCTTTCTAACCAGGCCCTATTTTGCGACTCGGCACTGCGTTACTTTAACGGACAATTGCGCGGTCGTGCGAAATAAAATTGAAATCCTTTTTTTCCCACAAATAGAGGTTTCTTTTGGTGGTATTTGATCACCTGTGCGATTTTTATTTTTTGCGCTATAAACAAAAAAAAAGCGACAATTAAAAAAAAAAACAATATTCACATTCTGCTATATGACATTCCCAAAAAATAAAATTTAAAAATCAAAATTTTTTTACATTTTAGGCCAATTTGTTTTCTGCTACATATAGCAATAAGCGTATTTTGATTGGTTTGCGCAGAAGTTATCGCGTTTACTATCTACGGGAAAGATTTATGTCATTTTTATTGTTTTTTTTTTTTACTAGTAATGGCGGCGATCTGTGATTTTTTTTGCGGGACTGCGACATTGCGGCGGACAGATCGGACCCCTGACTGACATTTTTGGGGGGACCAGTGACATTACTACAGTAATCAGTGCTATAAATATGCACTGTTATTGTAATATTGCCATTGGCAGGGAAGAGGTTAACACTGTGGGTGATCAAGGGGTTAAATGTGAGCCTAGGGGAGTGATTCTAACTGTAAGGGGACGGGGCTTGTGAAATGATCACAGACACCTGTGATCCTACATAGGATCACAGGCGCTCTGTGATCATTCCAGAGAGAAGAACGGTCAGCTGTGTTTACAACAGCTGACCGTTCTTCTCTCTCAGCGGGGAGCGATTGCGGGTGTCATGCGGCAATTGGAGCCGCCTGCCCCGTGCATCGGAGTCCCTGCTGTCGAGTGGGGGTGGGGGCGGGGTGGGCGCCGCCGGCAGGGTGTGCTCGCCCCCTAGCTGCAGGCGCGCCACCGACATATACCTACGTCGGCTTGCGCAGCAGGGGCAAGGGTGGGCAGTCCTTAACCGGTAAAGCAATTAACCCTTTAAATGCCACCAACCCCCCGTTTGGTCCGAGCGGGAGGAAGCTCGTATTTCTAGCAATATCACCAATGATTTTAGAATAATCGTCTGTAACATACACTGTCACCACAGACTATAGAAAATTGCTATCAAATACTTACCTTAATTTTCTTTTCCTGGCCTATCCTCACGTCAGCACACAATGGGTTAACACCTCCTTTGGAGCCCACAGGACCACCTCTTACTAGCTAAATAAAAGACAGCCCCTCCCCCACTGAAGTGTTCGATAACCTATCCTGCGACAGGCCACTAGGGAGGGAGTCCTGTGCTGACGTGAGGATAGGCCAGGAAAGGAAAATTACGGTAAGCATTTGATAAAAAATGTCCATATTCCTGGCCCTACCTCACGTCAGCACACAATGGGTAACACCTCCTCTGGAGCCCACAGGGCCACCTCTTCCTAGCTAAATAAAAGACAGCCCCTCCCCCACTGAAGTGTTCGATAACCTATCCTGTGACAGGCCACTAGGGAGGGAGTCCTGTGCTGACGTGAGGATAGAACAGGAAAGGAAAATTACGGTAAGTATTTGATAACAATTTTCCGTATTCGTGGCCCTACCTCACGTCAGCACACAATGGGTAACACCTCCTCTGGAGCCCACAGGGCCACCTCTTCCTAAATAAAAGACA
Organism: Pelophylax lessonae; assembly: GCF_965119305.1. Taxonomy (NCBI): domain Eukaryota; kingdom Metazoa; phylum Chordata; class Amphibia; order Anura; family Ranidae; genus Pelophylax; species Pelophylax lessonae. The sequence goes on along the minus strand of NC_138777.1, from coordinate 12,288,353 downwards.
GCCCCTCCCCCACTGAAGTGTTTGACAGGCTACTAGGGAGGGAGTCCTGTGCTGACGTGAGGATAGGCCAGGAAAGGAAAATTACGGTAAGTATTTGATAAAAAATTTCCGTATTCCTGGCCCTACCTCATGTCAGCACATAATGGGTAACACCTCCTCTGGAACCCACAGGGCCACCTCTTCCTAGCTAAATAAAAGACAGCCCCTCCCCCACTGAAGTGTTCGATAACCTATCCTGTGACAGGCCACTAGGGAGGGAGTCCTGTGCTGACGTGAGGATAGAACAGGAAAGGAAAATTACGGTAAGTATTTGATAACAATTTTCCGTATTCGTGGCCCTACGTCACGTCAGCACACAATGGGTAACACCTCCTCTGGAGCCCACAGGGCCACCTCTTCCTAGCTAAATAAAAGACAGCCCCTCCCCCACTGAAGTGTTCGACAGGCCACTAGGGAGGGAGTCCTGTGCTGACGTGAGGATAGAACAGGAAAGGAAAATTACGGTAAGTATTTGATAACAATTTTCCGTATTCCTGGCCCAACCTCACGTCAGCACACAATGGGATATACTGTAACTAGCTGAATAAATGGGCAGGAGAGAACACATGAAAAGAAACATTGACAATCCAAGAAAAGCTGCCAAAGACAACACTGATTTATGTGTCTCGTCCCAAACTTTGTAGAACTTTGTGACTGCACACCTAGCTTGTAAAGTCAAATGAAGGGCTAGCCATCTCTTCTATATCCTTCACTGAAATCCTGCCATAACTGGCCCCAAAGGCTGCCACCCCTCCGGTCGAAGGAGCTTGCCCCTGTTCTTGAGCAGAAAGGCCCACTTCCTGCATGCCAATCTAATCACTCTGGTAAACCAATAGAAGAAGAGGACTCAAGAACCTGGCAAAGAATCAAAAAGATTGTCCACTTTCCTCATGTCTTAGACCTTTTCATGTACATGGTTAGCAACTTGTGTAAGGAAATGAAGTCTTCCTGCTGTGTACTCAATGACTCCATGTGAATGCTTGGAGGGATTGCCCCCAGGTTTTCCTGGAAACTGGATACCACTTGGAGATTGAGGTAGTATCACTATTTCTGGTAAACCGAGACAAAAGGGATCTTTACAGGAAAGTGCTGCAATCTCCAACATCCATCTGTCTGAAGAAACTGCTTTCAGAGGAACTAGTTTTACCACTGGGAACTACAATGAAACTTAAGCTATTGAAGCAAAGGATGCCTGTACTCGTGCTTTCAGAGCCAAGCCTAAATCCCATGAAGGTGTAGCACTGCCCCCTTGAGGACCTTGAGAACCTGGGAAGGATCTGTCTATTTCCTCTCCCAGGTGGGGTATTTAGGGTCTCCTCCCTCTTGATGAGTTTAGCATAGGCCTCATTCTGATCCCGAGCCCGGGTGTAGGTGCGGGGTGGGGACAAATCTGGGACCCTTGTAGCATAGGCCTCACAGAACCCCAGATTTTTGGCACACTGCAGGTGCACCACAGCCTCCCTTGCCTCCTCATCAAGTAAACTGGAACTTGCAGAGTTACTCCTCTTCTCTGTTCCCTAGTCCCATTCTGTCTCCTCAGACCTCCACACATTAATCCCTTCTTCCAAGGATCCAAATTGATGCTAGAAACGGGGTGACCCTATATCAATGGTTCCAGGCTCCTCCTCACTGGACACACTAGAGGCCTTCCCCTAAGGAACCAATTGATCCCCCTCTGCCTTTTGTGGAGTTACAGGTTCTGCCTTTGCAGGTATTGCTGGCCCTTCTTCTGGCCATGACTCGGCCTGCACCATCTAGGTACAACTCACTTCCAAAATGTGAGCTTCTGTGGCCTGGCATATGGCAGTGTAGGTCTGCACCACTGGCTCTCGGCTCCAGCAGCACTCTCAGCACTCCTCTTCCTCTGCCCACAGGGATCCCATAGGCATCAGCAACTCTTGAGTGAATCCTGTCTCCCAGCTCAGCTTTCTTCACTGAAACTCCAGCATTTTACTTGGGAAAACATAGCATTACATAGGGGATGCTCGGCCATTGCCATTAGCAACCGTTGCTGTAACCCAGAGGGGCATCCCGGACGACGCCCCCAAATGTAGCACCCCACTTGAGAACTGACAGATTTCCCTGCACCTTAAGCCTGGCCAATTCAAAAGCCAGGCTATTAACCACTTGCCGACTGCCGCACGACTATATACGGCGGCAGTCAGCCCCTTACAGGCAAAGTGACGTAGGGGTACGTCACTAGCCTGTGAGGCTCCAGGGGGCGAGCGCGCGCCGCCGGAGGCGCGCTCCCACCCTCGCTCGTTTCGCGGACCCCCCCCCGCGCGCGTGTGACCGGCGGACCTGATGTCCGCCGGTCACTCACTCACCATCATCGGGTGGAGAGGGAGAAAGGCAGGCGGCTAATGTAAACAAAGCCGCCTGTCATTCTCCCTTGTGTAAGAACAGAGATCCATTTTATTTGGGTACAGCCTCACACGACCTCGCAATTGTCCGTTAAAGTCACGCAGTGCCGAATCGCAAGTTAGGCCCTGATCAGGAAGGGGGTAAAATCTTCCGGGGCTTAAGTGGTTAAGGTTCTCACTGGATTAGGGTGCTGCCATTGACGTTGGCATAAAAGATCTTTTTTTTTTTTTTTTTAAAACAAGAACCAAAGGACAAACTCTAAACAAAACATCATAAAACAAGGGTGGCAATCAGGCTGTCCTGGAGGACTTATAAAAACAAAGTTGCTGTCTTTGTCTCTGAGGCACACTAAAGATCGGACAAAGAGGATAGTACAAAAAACGATCAAGACAAACATTTAGAGGGATCCAAGAAAGCAGCTCCACTAAGTAAGAAAGGACCTGGATTGAGAGAAATTGAGTCTATCGTTGAGCTTGGATAGATACCAAAGGCAAATTGATCTTGCCTATAAGGTGAGAGGCTAGAGCACTCAGAGGTGACACACAAGGTGAAGGAGATCTTAGTCACTTAATTGCATGAGTGAAGCACGGATATAAGCGAGGAACGTATTCACACAAGCTATTTTGGATGTTCTCTATATAATTTTTTTCTTTTGGACTATTTCATTTAAATATTTATATCTAAAGAATTACAATTGAATTATTCACAGACATCTTTTCTAGCACCGTTTTAATAGAAAATTGCATGTAGCACTTTATTTTGAGCACAATATATATGTGTTTTACTGTTTATGAATCAGATTGAAGACCAACACTGGATTTATATAATTTATTTATTGATATCACTGGTAAAGAAGTAGCACTCTGATGTTTATTTATTTATTTATTTATTTATCCATTGATACACACCGTACTCATATATTTATTTATTTTAAGAAAACCTTGATATTGACTGATTTGATTAATACACCTGCACTTTCATCACCTAAAAACATAAATATTATATTTATCACGCGGAGCACCTTTAAAGCAAGAATTGTACACATCACTGCCACCAACCCAAATAGAGATCCATTAGAGCCAATCCCTGAAGCGCACCACTACCCTTTGAATTATAAAAGATCTTGTTTGACCGAAAAACGGGCTTGGTGGTGCGGATGACATCTGGGGCCTCCTCTGCATCTGGAAAGCACCTGTATGGCATAAACGTGTTCTGTCCAAATGCTCAGAAGAATCTTCATAATCAAGGACACTGGAGGAATCAGAGATGTATAGTAACGAAGTAGAACTACTTAAGTACTGTACTTAAGTACCGAAATGCGGTATCTGTACTTTCCTAGAGTAGAATTTTTTTCTCCTACTTCTACTTTTACTTCACTACATTTTTTCGATGATTTCGATACTTCTACTCAAGTATTTTTTTTTTTGCTGCATAGTTACTCGTTACTTTTAAAAAAATTACCACTGCCAGAACAGTAGATGGCAGGTTGCATAAAGCTCAAAAAAATGTGTATAATGTCATTTGTAAATCAGCGCATACGAAAATAAAGGCTGTGTATAATAAAAGCTGCTATACCAAATCTTTCCAATAAAAAGAAAATATGAAACAAACAAATATATGGTGCTACAGCGCTTAAAGTGCATCAAGAAACTACTAACAAACACAGGTTAATCATTTGAATAAATCATTTGAAATAATAAAAAACAATATGATGTTCAAACTTTTGACTTCTTTCTTTAATAACTACATAACACAGTACTTGTACTTCTACTTTCAGTACTTGAGTAGAAATTTTTTTTCAAAACTACTGGTACTTTTTACTTTTAGTACTTAAGTAGCAAATTTTTTGAAAAAACTACTTGCAATACTTAAGTAAAAAAAATGTTGAATACTTTAGTACTTCTACTTAAGTAACTTTTTCTGTGAGCACTTCCACTTCTACTCAAGTCACTTTTTGATCGAGCACTTGTACTTTTACTCAAGTAGAAATTTCGAGTACTTTATACAAGTCTGGGAGGAATACGTCACCTAGGCCAACTAAAAAGTGAATATATTTTACAATACTTCACTATATATGAGGCATTTTTCCTTATACATATGATCTGGATCCACCCTCAAATATACTTTGGATGCTGATGTTTACCGATCCCATTGAGTGTATTACATTACCCTTGAGGCTCGGGTCACACTATTGCGATGCGGGAAGGCTGCGAATTCGCAGCCTTTTCCCGCATCGCACACGCACCCCCGGCAGTTCACACTGCCATATGCGATACGCTGGGGGTGTCAATGTAATCTTAACGACACCCCCAGTTTGATCGCATATCGCAGTGCGATCGTGCAGTTCGCACAGGATGGGATCGCACAAGTGTGAACCGCTGTGCGATCCGATCCTGATGCGGCTGCAAAAATGCCTCCTGTGCGTGTTTGCACCGGGTGCGATGCGAATTTAGCCATACAAACTGTATGGCTAAACTCGCACCGCACAGCTGATCGCATGTAATGTCGGAGCAGTGCGCTCCGACATTACATGCGAACCCGGCACTCGCATGAGTGTGAACCGGGTCTTAGAGATGATCTGACTAGAAGACTACAGCTATTGGTACCAGGGTCCAGGGTCCCTATCGTATAGGAGTGAATCCAAGTATTAATTACACGCTGGTCACCCCTGTAGGGGTATATAGCTCTGGTAAGTGCGGGCTGAATTGTGAGGGGAGAACAACATTACTCACCCGCACATCCACTTCGGATCACCTCAAGGGCCTACCCTATTCAAGTTTTGGACTTTGCACCAAATACCACTATATGGACTTTTATGTATTTATTACCAACCCAGTCACCTATTCATTTATTAATACCTATCACCAAACTCTCTTTGGCTACCCACTGGACAGTGGACCAAGTGGGGTCGAATTGCGCCAGTCACTTTAATGCTAATTTCGTTATTATTGCACTTTATTCACCTAATATAGACCCTTTTTTATTTATTTATTTATTTAAATAACTATTGATTTTCCACCTTGTACCACATGCAGAGTATTTATAGATATTTTTTGTGGTGATTTATTGATTCCTTTATAATATCAGTAAGCACCTTTGTTGCACCATCACCTAGCACTTTGCTGCACTACAGACACCTTGACACATTTATTGATTTATATATTGGTAACCTCTGCAATACCAGAAAGCACTTGATTGGAATACCACTTGACACTTTATTGCACTATTTGCACTTTTATATATTGTGTATATACTCTACTCAATGTGATGTACTTTATGTGGCACTAACATTATATGAGGATTTATATACAGTGGGGATCGAAAGTTTGGGCACCCCAGGTAAAGATTATTTTTCATTATTATTATATTTCCATCATTGACACTTTCAAAATTACAGAAAACAAAAAAATGGCGTCTGCAAAAGTTTGGGCACCCTGCAGAATTTATAGCATGCACTGCCCCCTTTGCAAGGCTGAGACCTGCCAGTGTCATGGATTGTTCTCAATCATCGTCTGGGAAGACCAGGTGATGTCAATCTCAAAGGTTTTAAATGCCCAGACTCATCTGACCTTGCCCCAACAATCAGCACCATGAGATCTTCTAAGCAGTTGTCTAGAAAACTGAAACTGAAAATAGTTGACGCTCACAAAGCTGGAGAAGGCTATAAGAAGATAGCAAAGCGTTTTCAGATGTCAATATCCTCTGCTCGGAATGTAATTAAGAAATGGCAGTCATCAGGAACAGTGGAAGTTAGAGCAAGATCTGGAAGACCAAGAAAATATCAGACAGAACAGCTCGCAGGAATCGCAAAATAGGGCCTGGTCAGAAAGGGGGTAAAATCTTCCGGGGCTTAAGTGGTTAAGGAAAGGTACTTCCAATCACTGAGTAGTGAATATGGTCTTAGGGAAAGTCTGAAGAATAGAGAGAGGCAAGAGAGGAGTTGTGAGAGGTAAAAAGTAAAGGTAAGTAGGGGGCAGAGGTAGAAAGACAGTGGACTGCAGTCTGGATCCAGACCATGTGACCGTCCCATCCAGACCACAGCAGCAATGCCACCTCACAGTAATGCCGAGAATCAATGATGCACATATTTTCCTATTTTTTACCTGCTTTTAATTCTACTTAACCACTTAAAGACCAAGTTAAAGTTAAGAGTTAAAATCAGTATTTTTTGCTAGAAAATTACTTAGAACCCCCAAACATTATATATATTTTTTTAGCAGAGACTCTGGAAAATCAAATGGCGGTCGTTGTAATATTTTATGTCACACGATATTTGCGCAGCAGTCTTAAAAATTCAATTTTTTTTGGAAAAAATACATGTAGCACCCTACAGGTAGGTGCTAGGTAAATACATAGTGGGCCTTGTCAGCAGGGCCATGATTACTTTTTGGTTAGAGTGTCATGGTTTCCAGGTGTGTCTGCTGAGAGGGGAGTCTCCTCACTGGCCCTGTGAGAGGGTTCTAATTGGGCAGTGGAGGAAACCCAATCAGGGACACAATCAGGCTTGTAACTACCCCAGAAGGCAGATTCTGCTGCAAAGGATTCTGGGAGTCGGTATAAGTCTGAGGGGCATGCGTGACTCGTGGTCTTTGGCGGGAGCAGAGTCCCAGGAGGGAGATGTCGGCTGTCTCTCCTCCTGTCAGAGGAAGGTGGATGTCTTGGGTGCTGCCTGAGAATCCAGAGAGTGCTGAGTTGAGCTGAGGGGATCCGGTGTGCCGAGAACCAGCGGAGAGCGAGAGAAGGGTCCAGTCCCAGGAAAGCCTACACAGGTCGTGAGTACTGAGGATTGCCCCTGGGGGTCTGCCTAGAGTCAGAGGGGACCAATTTGGAAGAGGTTCAGGGATCCAAGTATCAGCTAGCGGTAAAGGGGGAGCCTGGTCAGAGGACCCTGAAGTGATAGAGGGGGTACCTAGGTTGAGGACCCTGAAGTGATAAAGGGGGCACCTGTAGTTTGGGCCCTGAAAAATCAGTGTACAGTGTGTAGTGCATCAGTTAACCGCTTGCCGACCGCCCACAGTATATTTACTGCGGCGGTCAGCCCCTCCTGGGCAAAGCGACGTAGTACTACGTTGCTCACCCAGGAGCCTGCAGGGGGCGAGCGCGCGCCGCCGGAGGCGTGCTCCCACCCCCACTCGTTCCCCTGCATCCCGCCGGCCACTCGCGATCTCCCGCTGGAGAGGGAGAAAGACAGATGGCTAATGTAAATAAAGCCGCCTGTCATTCTCCCTGATTTAACTGCAGAGATCATATGATCCTACCACGCCCCTTTACAGTTAGAAACACGCCCCTAGGGACACACTTAACCCCTTGATCACTAATAAAGTTAACCCCTTCCCTGCCAGTGTCATTTTTACAGTAACAGTGCATATGTATAGCACTGATTACTGTAGTAATGTCACTGGTACCCCCAAAAGTGTCAAAAATGTCAGTCAAGGGTCCGATCTGTCCACCGCAATGTTGCAGTCCCGCAAAAAAAAATTGCAGATCGCCGCCATTACTCGTTAAAAAAAAAACCAATAAAAATGACAGAAATCTTTCCCTTAGTTAGTAAACGAAATAACTTTTGCGCAAACCAATCAAAATACGCTTATTGCGATTTTTTTTACCAAAAATATGTAGCAGAAAACAAATTGGCCTAAAATGTTAATAAATTTAGATTTTTACATTTTTTTGGGGGGGAATTTCATATAAAATATGTGAAAAATATTGTTATTTTTTCAAAATTGTCGCTCTTTTTTTGTTTATAGCGCAAAAAATAACAATCGCACAGGTGATCAAATACCACCAAAAGAAAGCTCTGTTTGTGGGAAAAACAGGACGTTAATTTCATTTGTGTACAGCTTCACACGACCGCGCAATTGTCCGTTAAAGTCATGCAGTGCCGAATCGCAAAATAGGCCCTGGTCTGTGAGCAGGAAAATCCTCCGGGCTTAAGAGGTTAAGAGCTGCAGCCATACAGGAATTCACAACAAGCTACCTGACTTTGGAGAGTCAGCAGTGTCAGAAGTTCAATGTTCTACAGTCTTGGATCTTCTGGACTAAAGTTGGAGTTCCAGCACAGCTTTCAGAGATACAGTGTGTTCAAATCGTCAGTAAGCGTCGGCTGGCGTCAAGACAGCGCTAACGGGCATTTTTGCTATAAAGTCCCAGAATTGTATATAGTCGAGCCAAAGGAGTATGCCACTCATTCCCTTCTCCCATCCACTAAAAATACAATAAAACAACCAAACAAAGATGCCGGAGTCGTCCATGTCTCAGTTCTCACACCCAGGACCGCAGCTCACATGGGCTGGAGAGGTAACCGGTAACAATGGCAGACCCACATCAAGCCACAGGCCTGGAAATATTGCTACATACATTTCACTTAATTAGAAAAAAAACTACCATAAACAGTAAAGTTAACCCAATTTTTTTTGTATAATGTGAAACATGATGTTACGCCGAGTAAATAGATACCTAACATGTCATGCTTTAAAATAGCAGGCACTCGTGGAATGGTGACAAACTACGATACTTAAAAATCTCCTTAGGCGACACTTTAAAATTTAGAGTTACAGAGTTACAGTTTAGAGTTACAGAGAAGGTCTTTTCTTAGAATTATTGCTCTGGCTCTAATGATCACAGCAATACCTCACATGTGTGATTTGAACACTTTTTACATTTGCGGGCGCAACTTATGTATGTATACATTTTCTTTGTCGCGCAAGCACGCGAGCACAGGGACGCTTTAAAAATGTGTTTTTTTTCTTATTTACCTATTTACTTTACTTACAGCTCCTGCATCTCCTATACCATGTCCGCACAGCCTATGACATCTCCTGTACCATGTCTGCACAGCCTGTGACATCTCCTGTACCATGTCCGCACAGCCTATGACATCTCCTATACCATGTCTGCAGCCCCTTTATTTCCTGTACCATGTCTGCAGCCCCTGCATCTCCTGTACCATGTCTGCAGCCTCTGACACTTCCTCCTGTACCATGTCTGCACAGCCTATGACATCTACTGTACCATGCCCACAGCCTCTGCATCTCCTGTACCATGTCCGCAGCCTCTGACACCTACTCCTGTAGCATGTCCACACAGCCCCTGCATCTCCTGTACCATGTCCGCACAGCCCCTGCATCTCCTGTACCATGTCTACAGCCTCTGCATTTCCTGTACCATGTCCGCACAGCCTATGACATCTACTGTACCATGCCCACAGCCTCTGCATCTCCTGTACCATTCCCGCAGCCCCTGCATCTCCTGTACCATGTCTGCAGCCCCTGCATCTCCTGTACCATGTCCGCAGCCTCTGACACTTCCTCCTGTACCATGTCCTCACAGCCCCTGCATCTCCTGTAATGTGCCCGCAGCCCCTGCATCTTCTGTACCATGTCTGCAGCCACTGACACATCCTCCTGTACCATGTCCTCACAGCCCCTGCATCTCCTGTACCATGCCCGCAGCCCCTGCATCTCCTGTACCATGTCCGCAGCCCCTGCATCTCCTGTATCATGTCCACAGCCTCTGACACATCCTCCTGTACCATGTCCTCACAGCCCCTGCATCTCCTGTACCATGTCCACAGCCTCTGACACATCCTCCTGTACCATGTCCTCACAGCCCCTGCATCTCCTGTACCATGTCCGCAGCCCCTGCATCTCCTGTACCATGTCTGCAGCCTCTGTATCTCCTGCACCATGTCCGCAGCCTCTGACACTTCCTCCTGTACCATGTCCACACAGTCTTTGACCACCTCCTGTACCATGTCCGCACTTTTACCACTTTTAACCGGAATTTGCTCTTATATAGATATATAAAGCCCTATGTGCTTTTATATCTGTCTTATCTATATATAATACACTCTTCAAATGTGCTTTCAAATACATTGTTTTCCTTATTATGAACAGAAAAATAATGACGTTATGCTGTTGGGCCGGTATAATAATGCTATGGGGCTGATATGAAACTATTTCCAGGGCTGAATTTCCTTCCCAGTCTGGCCCTGCCCTCCCTGTCACCCTTTTTCGCTTGGTGTCAGGAAAAATTGTCAGAAGTGACTCATGCTGACAGCAGAGGAATAAAACCGCAAAAACAGAAATGACACTTAGTGCTCTGGACTAAGAAAAGTACACACTATAGAGGGATATGCTTTGTTAAAATTCCATGTCTGAGGTTTACAACCATTAAAGGATTACCATTAGGAAATAGCTCTGGCAAACAGGTAATACCAGTTTTTCCCATAAGTCTGACCCGCCTAAGCCAACTAATTCCATCACAGATTTATTTTCCCACTATCTTCATTGATACCCTTATAATTAAGGATTTCTGTTATGCAGAGTCAAGTCTTATGGTGCAGTTTAAGGGTTGGGTGATGCATCTCCTGCACCATGCCTGCAGCACCTGCATCTCCTGTACCATGCCCGCAGCCTCTGCATCTCCTGCACCATGCTCGCAGCCTCTGCATCTCCTGCACCGTGCCCGCATCCTCTGCATCTCCTTCACCATGCCCGCAGCCTCTGCATCTCCTTCACCATGCCCGCAGCCTCTGCATCTCCTGCACCATGCCCGCAGCCTCTGCATCTCCTGCACCATGTCTGCAGCCTCTGCATCTCCTTCACCATGCCCGCAGCCCCCGCATCTACTGCACCTTGCCAGCAGCCCCTGCATCTCCTGTGCCATGTCCGCAGCCTCTGCATCTCCTGTACAATGCCCGCAGCCTCTGCATCTCCTGTGCCATGTCCGCAGCCTCTGCATCTCCTGTACAATGCCCGCAGCCTCTGCATCTCCTGTACCATGCCCACAGCATCTGCATCTCCTGTGCCATGTCCGCAGCCTCTGCATCTCCTGTACAATGCCCGCAGCCTCTGCATCTCCTGTGCCATGTCCGCAGCCTCTGCATCTCCTGTACAATGCCCGCAGCCTCTGCATCTCCTGCACCATGTCCGCAGCCTCTGCATCTCCTGTACAATGCCCGCAGCCTCTGCATCTCCTTCACCATGCCCGCAGCCCCCGCATCTACTGCACCTTGCCAGCAGCCCCTGCATCTCCTGTGCCATGTCCGCAGCCTCTGCATCTCCTGTACAATGCCCGCAGCCTCTGCATCTCCTGTACCATGCCCATAGCATCTGCATCTCCTGTACCATGCCCGCAGCCTCTGCATCTCCTGCACCATGTCCACAGCCTCTCCATCTCCTTCATAATTCCCGCAGCCCCCGCATCTACTGCACCATGCCAGAAGCCTTTGCATCTCCTGTACCATGCCCGCAGTCTCTGCATCTCCTGTACCGTGCCTTCAGCCTCTGCACCTCCTGTACCGTGCCCGCAGCCTCTGCATCTCCTGTACCATGCCCGCAGCCTCTGCATCTCCTGTACCATGCCTGCAGCCTCTGCATCTCCTGCACCATGTCTGCAGCCTCTGCATCTCCTTCACCATGCCGGCAGCCTCTGACTCTCCTGTATCGTGTTTGCAGTGTCTGCATCTCTTGTCCCATGCCCGCAGCCTCTGACATCTCCTGTACCATGTCCACAGCCTCTGACTCTCCTGTACCATGTCCGCAGCCCCTGTATCTCCTGCACCGTGTTCATATTGCACTCTATCTGGGTGTGTTAGATAACATTTCTCCCCACTCTGTGGGTCCTTCAGCTGATCTCCTGAAGAGCTTGGGAGAAGCTTCTAACAGTGGACATTGTTTGGAGACCTCATTGTTCAACAATTGAAAGTACACTATAATACCAAAAGTATTGGGACAACTGCCTTTACACGCACATGAACCTTAATGGCAATGGTAAAGCACAAGAGACAGGAGGAGGTAGACTAGGGTCAGCAAAAAAAAAAAAGCAACTACACAAGCTGGTCCCTATTTGCATATCAGAGTGAGCCCCGTTCCAGGTTCTGGGAAGTTTTGAACCTTTCTGGACCTGTTTTTACATATGTCAGAGTAGCTCCCTCACCAAGTACAGTACGGTCACTATTGGACCATTTGCAGAGCACAACCACCCATCTCCAAAGGTATGTAGCTTTAGCTATAATGCATTATAATACATCCAATCTATGGAAATGCAACTCTCTTTAACAGGTACTGTTACTCCTACAATATATAAAGACATTGTAGACAATTGTGCTATTCCAACTTTGTGGTAACAGTTTGTTGAAGACCTTTTTGTGTTCCAACATGACTATGTCCCTATGTACAAAGCCAGCTACATAAAGACATGGTTTGACCAATTTGGGTGGAGGGACTCAGGTGGCCTGCACAGAGCCCTGACCTCAACCCTACTCAACACCTTTGGGTCTATTTGGAATGACAATTATGAACCAGCTCTTCTCATCTAATATCAGTACCTAAAATCACAAATGTTCTTTTAACTAAAGGGGCATAATTCCTACAAACACCCTGCAAATTGTGTGGAAAACCTTTTTAGAAGCAGGAAGGCTGTTATAGCCACCAAGGGGGAAAACTCCATATTAATACCCTTGTTTTTGTAAAGGGTTGTCTAACAAGCTCAAGGCGTGATGGTCATGAATCATAAGAGAAAATGCCACATCACAAGAAAATCAGTTGGGGAGGAGCTATGCAAGATTGTGGCAAGATAAGAAAAGGAACAGGAGAGAAAAAACATGGTGGATTTATGACATCCAGTTGTGACATAAAGCAGAACATTAACTTGGCTAAAGACAAGACCAAATGGTAAGCAATAGTGGAAGCAAGGTGCCAAGTTTTAAGTTCACGATAGACCAGTGGCGGCTGGTGAAGTTTTAAGATGGGGGGGCGCAAGACCCCGCCCTTCTATTTTACCCCTCCCATTTCTCAGAAGCCCCACCCCTTATCGACTCCACCCATTTTGTCCCCTGTATTTTGCTTGCGTGAACAAATTCTCACAATGTATCACATATTAAGGGGTCTCTCAGTACTAGTATATCCAATAGGGAGCAGGGGCCCTATTATGGGATATACTGTGAGAGACACCCTATTATGGGATACACTGACTGAGAGTGGCACAAACCCCACAGTACAGACCCCCTAGCACAAACCCCACAGTACAGACCCCCTAGCACTAATCCCACAGTACAGACCCCCTAGCACAAACCCCACAGTAGAGACCCCCTAGCACAAACCCCACAGTAAAGACCCCCTAGCACAAACCCCACAGTACAGGCCCCCTAGCACAAACCCCACAGTACAGACCCCCTAGCACAAACCCCACAGTACAGACCCCCTAGCACAAACCCCACAGTAAAGACCCCCTAGCACAAACCCCACAGTACAGGCCCCCTAGCACAAACCCCACAGTACAGGCCCCCTAGCACAAACCCCACAGTACAGGCCCCCTAGCAATAATCCCACAGTACAGGCCCCCTAGCAATAATCCCACAGTACAGGCCCCCTAGCAATAATCCCACAGTACAGGCCCCCTAGCACAAACCCCACAGTACAGGCCCCCTATAACAAACCCCACAGTACAGACCCCCTAGCACAAACCCCACAGTACAGACCCCCTAGCACAAACCCCACAGTACAGGCCCCCTAGCACTAATCCCACAGTACAGGCCCCCTAGCACTAATCCCACAGTACAGGCCCCCTTTCAATGTAGTGACCAGCGTACATGCCCCCTTTCAATGTAGTGACCAGCGTGCCCCTTTCAATGCAGTGACCAGCGTACATGCCCCCTTTCAATGCAGTGACCAGCGTACATGTCCCCTTTCAATGCAGTGACCAGCGTACATGACCCCTTTCAATGTAGTGACCAGCGTACATGCCCCCTTTCAATGTAGTGACCAGCGTACATGTCCCCTTTCAATGTAGTGACCAGCGTACATGCCCCCTTTCAATGCAGTGACCAGCGTACATGCCCCCTTACAATGTAGTGACCAGCGTACATGCCCCCTTTCAATGCAGTGACCAGCGTACATGCCCCCTTACAATGTAGTGACCAGCGTACATGCCCCCTTTCAATGCAGTGACCAGCGTACATGCCCCCTTACAATGTAGTGACCAGCGTACATGCCCCCTTTCAATGCAGTGACCAGCGTACATGCCCCCTTTCAATGTAGTGACCAGCGTACATGCCCCCTTACAATGTAGTGACCAGCGTACATGCCCCCTTTCAATGCAGTGACCAGCGTACATGCCCCCTTACAATGTAGTGACCAGCGTACATGCCCCCTTTCAATGCAGTGACCAGCGTACATGCCCCCTTACAATGTAGTGACCAGCGTACATGCCCCCTTTCAATGCAGTGACCAGCGTACATGCCCTCTTTCAGTGCAGTGACCAGCGTACATGCCCCCTTTCAATGTAGTGACCAGCGTACATGCCCCCTTTCAATGCAGTGACCAGCGTACATGCCCTCTTTCAGTGCAGTGACCAGCGTACATGCCCTCTTTCAGTGCAGTGACAAGGGTACATGCCCCCTTTCATCCATCCATGATGATATATATAATGATATCTGCACACTCTGGTCTGGGCCCGGCCTGGGTAACTTGATAAATCTTGCACCGTGACCTGCCTGTACCTACCTGTTCTGGCCTGGGTCCATCCATCCATCATGGATGGATGGACCCAGGCCAGGCCAGAACAGGTAGGTACAGGCAGGTCACGGTGCAAGATTTATCAAGTTACCCAGGCCGGGCCCAGACCAGACTAGTGCTGTGCTTCATCATGGATGGCGGCAATGGCATTGGCAATTTGGCATGGCAATGGCTGCTTGCTGGCTGGCTGGCATGGCAATGGCTGCTGGCTGGCTGGCATGGCAATGGCTGCTGGCTGGCTGGCATGGCAACGGCTGCTGGCTGGCTGGCATGGCAACGGCTGCTGGCTGGCTGGCATGGCAACGGCTGCTGGCTGGCTGGCTGGCTGGCTGGCATGGCAATGGCTGCTGGCTGGCATGGCAACAGCTGCTGGCTGGCTGGCATGGCAATGGCTGCTGGCTGGCTGGCATGGGCTGCTGGCTGGCATGGGCTGCTGGCTGGCTGGCATGGCAACAGCTGCTGGCATGGCAATGGCTGGCTGGCATGGGCTGCTGGCTGGCATGGCATTGGCTGCTGGCTGGCTGGCTGGCATGGGCTGCTGGCTGGATGGCATGGCAATGGCTGGCTGGCTGGCTGAGGCCTGAGGACTTACTTACCGTTACCGCCGCGCTGCTGCACACAGGTCTGGAGACCTGGTCTGGATTCGGATTCCGGATGGATGCACGGTCTCGTCTCTGCAGTACCACTGCCGCCGACGCCGTCCCGTCCGTCCACGTCCACGAAGAAGAAGGCCCGGCCCGCCGCCACCCGATCCGACTCGCCGAGTCCTGGACTGGTCTCCGACTCCGTCTCCTCTTCAGTGAGTCCTCCTGCTCCAGGCTCCTTCCTGTCACGGTGAGTGGTGACTGGTGGTGAGTGCGGAGCTGCGGATGGGACCGACCACCGTCCACCGAAGTCTTCTCCGCTGCTGCTGGGCTGGCTGCGCGACACATTCGGGCGGTCGGGTGGCAAGGAAGTCAGTCTGAAGGCGGATTCCGGAAGCGGTGATCTTGACGCCGGCTGATGTCCCACTGTGATTGGTCCAGGCTGGAGACTGGACCAATCACAGCCAGGATATCACGAAGGTGGGGGTGGTCAGGCGTTCCTTCCGGCGCCCAGGTTACGCCCCCTTACGCCCCGAGAAGGCAGCCAATCGGCGCCTTTTCTGGGTCGTAAACCCCACCCCCCCTTTAGCCACCACATAGGTCGGCGAGTCCTGCGAACCGATTTTTTTTTTTTTGTAACTTTATTGTTCTTTTTGTCTTTTTTTTTTCTCCTTTTTTTTTAGGGGGGCGGCGCCCTGGCGCCCCCTATGCACGGGCCGCCACTGCGATAGACCACAACGTTCATGGTAGTGGTGATAGTAATGGTCAGGAATCCACAAACATTTGGCCATGTAGTGTATGTTGGGTAGTCTTTTTGGGTGGTCTATGGTTGTATGAATATTGCCTGAAGAAGAGGCTAGCTCGTTTCCAAACCTTGGTCTATACTTAGCCAATTTGTAAAACCCCTGAAGGATAGGGGTTTATCTGAGTCGGTGACTCCTACACTGTTAAAAGCTTGGAAATCTACCTCTAGGAAGATCTACCATCATACGTGGAAGATGTACATTGCATGGTGTAAGTCTCTTGAGGTTCTTCCTCGCTCCTTCTCGGTGGCTCGGATTGAAGACAAATTGACCTTGAGTACCATCAATGGCCAGGTGTCAGCTTTGGTGGTCTTCTTCCAATGACCTTTGGCCACACACCCCCTGGTGCATACCTTTCTTCAGGGTGTCCGACATTTGGTTCCTCCAGTGCGGGCTCCGTTGCCGCCTTGGGATCTTAATTTGGTGCTTTCAACTCTACAGAAACCTCCTTTTGAAAATATTTGGGAGATTCCCCTGCTTACGCTGTCCCAGAAGGTGGCCCTTTTAGTGTCTATCACGGTTGCACGCAAGGTGTCGTAACCTTATCCTGTCATTCACCTTACCTGGTGATTCACAAAGATAAAGTGGTTCTTTGCCCCTGTCTGTCGTTCCTCTCTGATTTTCATTTGAATGAAGACATTGTGTTGCCTTCACAATGTCATGACTCATAAGAGAAAATGGTCATGACTCATAAGAGAAAATGCTACATCACAAGAAAATCAGTTGGGGAGGAGCTATGCAAGATTGTGGCAAGATAAGAAAAGGAACAGGAGAGAAAAAACATGGTGGATTTATGACATCCAGTTGTGACATAAAGCAGAACATTAACTTGGCTAAAGACAAGACCAAATGGTAAGCAATGGTGGAAGCAAGGTGCCAAGTTTTAAGTTCACGATAGACCAAAACGTTCATGGTAGTGGTGATAGTAATGGTCAGGAATCCACAAACATTTGGCCATGTAGTGTATGTTGGGTAGTCTTTTTGGGTGGTCTATGGTTGTATGAATATTGCCCCAGAAGGTGGCCCTTTTAGTGTCTATCACGGTTGCACGCAAGGTGTCGTAACCTTATCCTGTCATTCACCTTACCTGGTGATTCACAAAGATAAAGTGGCTCTTTGCCCCTGTCTGTCGTTCCTCTCTGATTTTCATTTGAATGAAGACATTGTGTTGCCTTCACTGTGTCCCAGGCCTAAACATCCGAAGGAAATTGCCTTGCATGCCTTGGATGTGGTTGGCTAGGGTGTACCTGGCAGCTATGGAGTCTTTCAGGAAGTCAGACTCTCTCTTTGTGCTCACGGATGGACCTCGCAAAGGGTTGTCCGCTTCCTCTGCGACCATTTCCAGATGGATCAGACAGACGGTGGTTCAGCCCTATTCCATCAGGGGTCAGGTTCCTCCTTTCTGTGTCAAGGCACACTCTTCTTGGGCGCTCAGTGTCTCCTGGGCTTTCTGTCATCAGGCGTCAGTGACGCAGATTTGCAAGGTGGCCATCTGGTCCGTCGGTGCACACTTTTACAAAGTTTTATAAAGTGGATGTGTTAGCATCTGTGGATGCTTCTTTTGGCAGCAAGGTTTTGCAGGCTGCTGTTTAACCTCCCTGGCGGTATGATTCTGTCAGGAATTCTGTTCCAAAAGCGGTACAATTCTTTTCATGGAAATTTGGCGTTATGTATTATAGGCCTACAATTCTTAGTAATTACTGACTTAAACCTGACCAAAACAAGTCTCTAGTAGACATCCCAGATGTGATAAATTTGAAACACAAACAAGTGAATTATAATCGAATCAATAATATTATTTTATTATTTAATATATAATATATATAATAAAATTATATTATTGATTAGATTATAATTCATGCGTTATATATATATGTGTGTATATATATATATATATATATGTGTGTGTATATAGATATATATATGTGTGTGTGTGTGTATATATATATATATATATATATATATATATATATATAACGCATTAATTATAATCGAATCAATAATATAATTTTATATATATATATATATATTATATATATATATATATATATATATATATATATATATATACATATATATATATATATATATATATATATATATATACACATATATACGTATATATATATATATATATATATATATATATATATATATATATTATATATATATATATATATATATATGCATATATATATATATGCATATATATAATATAAAATGTGTTATGTGTTTTGTGCAACGTTTTTTTTTTTTTTTTTTAATTTCCCTCTCTAGTTGCGCTCCCATGCAGCATTGCTGCTGCAGGGAACGGAACTAGGAAGTCCTCCTACCGACAGACGAGCGGCGGAGATCTCGGCTGGCGGTCACAGCAATGAGAGCTCATCGCTGGATCGCCAGGATAAGGTAAGAGACGCTCCGCTGCGCTGTCTGCATAGCTCTGCCATTCACCCCGAGCGTGACTCGGGGATACCGCTAATAGCAGAAAATTCCTACCCCGAGTCACGCTCGGGGATACCGCTAGCGGGGTTAAGAGGACCTGATCCTCCTTGAGGGTGTGTTGTTGTTTTCAGGTGGTCTCCAGTTGTTTGGTTGAGCTCCTGTTGCCTGGTTGGCTAATGTTTTGCCTTGGGAATTTTTTTTTTTGTTCCCACCCCTCATGTTTAACACTGCTTTGGGACATCCTAATGGTTATGAATATCAGGAGCGGTGTCCGTCAAAGAACGAAAGAGGAAATGGGATTTTTGATTTACCATAAAATCCATTTCTCTGATGTTCATTGATGGACACAGCACCCACCCCTCTGTGAAATTATAAATCTCCTGACACTGCTTGTAACAAAACTGAGTGGCTATAGCAGAGACGGGCACGCTGGTCACTGTGCATTGAAAGGGGGCACGCAGGTCACTGTGCATTGAAAGGGGGCACGCTGGTCACTGTGCATTGAAAGGGGGCACGCAGGTCACTGTGCATTGAAAGGGGGCACGCTGGTCACTGTGCATTGAAAGGGGGCACACTGGTCACTGTGCATTGAAAGGGGGCACGCTGGTCACTGTGCATTGAAAGGGGGCACACTGGTCACTGTGCATTGAAAGGGGGCACACTGGTCACTGTGCATTGAAAGGGGGCATGCTGGTCACTGTGCATTGAAAGGGGGCACGCTGGTCACTGTGCATTGAAAGGGGGCATGCTGGTCATTCTGCATTTAAAGGGGGCACGCTGTGGTCACTCTGCATTGAAGGGGGCACACTATACCTTGATTACTGAAGGCCCCTTTCACATTTTTGTGACTTTAAAGTCACGCAATTTTTTACAGCGTTTTTTACCGCAAAGCAATGCCTATTACATTTTTCTGTTTGTGCCCCCCAAAAAATTTTGAGCACCAGCCCCCACTTGCAGAGAGAGGGAGTATACCCCCTAATATCAGGAGCTGTGTCCATCAATGAATATCAGAGAAATGGATTTTACGTTAAGTCTAAAATCCCATTTTCCTATGCTTCCGATTGTCAATTACCAGGAAGCCGCTCAGCACAGAGCACTTCCCATTCATTCGCTGTCCAGTGCAGCTGAGGCTGCAGAGAAAGGCATGTGTGTTTGAACTTTGCGGTGCACACCCAGGGCCGGTGTTACCACTAGGCAAACTAGGCAGCCGCCTAGGGATGTCACCGGTGGATGTCACCTCTAGAGCCGCCGTCCTTCCCCCACACACACCGGTGCACTTGAGCTCCCGACACCTGACAGGGTCATTCACTTAATGATGGTGATCACTGGCTCGCTGCAGCTGAAGTCAGCCCAAAACCCCGATTGCCGCCAGGATGGAGCTTGGGGTGGAGATGTCGGTGTGGTCAGCCTGCAGGAGTGTACCGGAGGAGGAGAGGGAATGTTCGCTATGGGGGACCATGCATAGGCTACAAGCCGAGATGAAGGAGTTCAGGCGCAGGGTGGGGAGGCAGCTGTAGGACATGCTGCTTCTGGTGAGACCCCTCTCCCGTCACCGACCTGCAGTATGAGAACCAGAGGCTGTGGGAGCAGGTGGACAAACTCTGCTGTCAGGTGGAACCGTGGAAGTACTGAGCCAGGTGGTGGGACATAGTGGGGACTGACAGAACAGGTACTCCAACCATGTGCCGCTCGCTGCGGCAAGGCAGCTCAGGTCAGTTCAATGAGGGGGCAACACACATCACAGGGAGGTATAGTCTATACAGGGCACTGTGTGCAAGAAGGGGGGCAGTTTGTGTGGGAAGTAGGGTTGCCACCTCATCCCTTTAAACCAGGACACACATTAATTACACAGGTTATGTGGCTGATTAAGGTGGTAATTAAACTCACTTGGTGCCTTATGTACATTATATCAGCCTCAGAACCTATGTAAATAATATGTATCCTGGATTAAAGGGATGAAGTGGCAACCCTAGCGGGAATAGGGGTGTAGGGTTAAAGGGGGAAGTGTATACAGGAAGGCGGTGTGGGGGTTAATGGGGGGCAGTGTGTGCAGGAAGGGGGGTAGTGTGTACAGGAAGGGGGTTTAGGGTTAAAGGGGGGCATTGTGTTTAGGAAGGGGGTGTAGGGTAAAGGGGGGAAGTGTATACAGGAAGGGGGTGTGGGGTTAATGGGGAGCAGTGTGTGCAGGAAGGGGGGCAGTGTGTACAGGAAGAGGGGCAGTGTGTACAGGAAGGGGGATGTAGGGTGAAAGGAGGACATTGTGTTTAGGAAGGGGGTGTAGGGTAAAGGGGGGAAGTGTTTATAGGAAGGGGGTGTAGCATTAAAGGAGGGCAGTGTTTGCAGGAAGGGGTGTAGTGTTAAAGGGGGGCAGTGTGTGCAGGAAGGGGGTGTAGAGTTAAAGAGGGGCAGTGTGTGCAGGAAGAGGGGAAGTGTGTACAGGGAGGGTAGGGTTAAAGGGGGGCAGTGTTTAAAGGAAGAGGGGTATAGCATAAAAGGAGAGCAGTGTGTGCAGGAAGGGGGTGTAGTGTTAAAGGGGGCAGTGTGTGCAGGAAGGGAGTAATGTGTATAGGAAGGGGGTGTAGGGTAAAGGGAGGTACTGTGTACAGGTAGGGGGGGCAGTTTGTACAGGAAGGGGGGTGTAGGGTTAAAAGGGGGCAGTGTGTGCAGGAAGGGGGTGTAGTGGTAAAGAGGGGCAGTGTGTGCAGGAAGGGGGGCAGTGTGTACAGGTAGTGAGGTGTAGGGTTAAAGGGGTGCAGTGTGTGCAGGAAGGGGGTGTAGCAGTAATGAGTGGCAGTGTGTGCAGGAAGGGGGGCAGTGTGTACAGGTAGGGGGTGTAGGGTTAAAGGGGGGCAGTGTTTATAGGAAGGAGGGTGTAGCATAAAGGAGGGCAGTGTGTGCAGGAAGGGGGTCTAGTGTTAAATGGGAGCAGTGTGTGCAGGAAGGGGGGGCAGTGTGTACAGTAAGGGGGGTGTAGGGTAAAGGGTGGCAGTGTGTACAGGTAGGGGGGTAGTGTGTACAGGTAGGGGGGTGTAGGGTTAAAGGGGGCAGTGTTTATTGAAAGGGGGTGTCGCATTTAAGGAGGGCAGTGTGCAGGAAGGGGGTGTAGCGTTAATGGGGGCAGTGTGTGCAGGAAGGGGGTGTAGCGCTTAAGAGGGCAGTGTGCACAAGAAGGGGGGCAGTGTGTACAGGTAAGGGGGTGTTGGTTTAAAGGGGGGCAGTGTTTTTAGGAAGGGGGTGCAGTGTTAAAGGGGGCAGTGTGTGCAGGAAGGGGGTGTAGCGTTAAAGGGGGGCAGTGTGTGCAGGAAGGGGGTGTAGCGTTAAAGGGGGGCAGTGTGTGCAGGAAGGGGGTGTAGTGTTAAAGGGAGGCAGTGTGTGCAGGAAGGGGGGGAGTGTGTACAGGAAGGGGGTGTAGGATAAAGAGAGGCAGTGTGTACAGGTGGGGGGGGGGGGTAGTGTGTAGAGGTAGGGGGTGTAGGGTTAAAGGGGGCAGTGTTTATAGAAAGGGGGTGTAGCATTTAAGGAGTGTGGTGTGCAGGAAGGGGGTGTAGTGTTAATGGGGGCAGTGTGTGCAGGAAGGGGGTATAGTGTTTAAGGGGGGCAGTGTGCACAGGAAGGGGGCAGTGCGTACAGGTAAGGGGATGTAGGGTTAAAGGGGGCAGTGTTTTTAGGAAGGGGGTGTAGCGTTAAAGGAGGGCAGTGTGTGCAGGAAGAGGGTGTAGCATTGAAGGGGGGGCAGTGTGTACATGTAGGGGGGTGTAGGGTTAAAGGGGGCAGTGTTTATAGGAAGGGGAGCTGTAGCATTAAAAGAGGGCAGTGCAAGAATGGGATTTAGGGTTAAAAGGGGGCAGTGTGTGCATTAAAGGGGGGCAGTGTGTACAGGAAGGGGGGTGTAGGGTAAAGGTGGAGGGGCATTATGTGTAGATAGGGGGGCAATGTGTACAACTTTTGTTTTGGGGGTGGTTGCAAGTAGCTGGTCTTGCCTAGAGCACAAAATAGTCTAGCAGCGGCCCTGCGCACGCCCCAGTGCAATAGCCTACACACACCTTTGCATAGATGGTTCAAATCTCAGCTGATTCCTGCTTAACCGGCCGAGATTTGAACCGTCTTTGGCCGTCTTGACTGGCACTCAGCGAGAGGTACCAGTGTTCTGTTTCCAAAAATAGATAAGAACAGACACTACACTTAGCCAAAGGCCAAGACTTCCACTATAAAAGCTCCAACCAACGAGCTCTAACTTGCCCCAACGCTTGCACAAGCTCATCTGAAAACTAGAACCATCAACAGGGTCGTAACTCTCCTCTGTGATTAATGGTTGTTGAATATTTTGCATTTCATTGCGCACGGCCTGGTTAAAAATTCAAATTTTCTTTTGTTCCATTTTTAATTCTGGAAAAAATCCTAAGCTATATACAGCGCTTGCCCCAAACTAATCAAAATATGAATATAAATTTTATAATTATAAATGAATGTATAAACGAACAGTGACAATATTCAGTGCAATATTAAGTGATGATTAAACAAATGAAGGCACATTAAAGATTGGTAAAGTCCAACAAATAAAATTATAAAATATTTTAGTATAAAAAAAAAAATAAAGTCTTTTCAAATGGTGATCAAGTGCAAAGTGCTTCATGCTCAATAATCAATAGTTTGTGACTTTCGTGTCGTGAATTCCTTTTTCCACTGGTTTATGGTAGAATTGAATGACTTACCAGAAGTATTGGGTCTATAGCACTAAGACCTACAGCGCTTGGAGGCCTTCCGGGCCAATATGGGGTCCCCTTTTGGACCCTCCTGGTGGGGTGTAGGTTATGTCCCTTCTCACCTGGTTCCACTCCTCAGGATATGGGGTTATGAAAAGAAAAGGCTCCAAATAGTGTGTTACGTTTTAAAAGTTTATTTTCCAAACAGAGTTAAAATAATGGGAGCAAAGAAAATGGCTCCAGGGTACAGGCAAAATCGCTTCCTAGCACTTCCTGGCAGAGTGGCGAGCGGAGTGTTCCGGTTTGCGTTCCACGTTAGTGCGTAGCGTGCTGCTGTGCGTTACAAGACCTTGACGCGTTTCGTCACTTCCTGTGACGTTATCAAAAGGTAGGAAGGCACTGTGCTTATGCTGATACTTATACGGAAGACACCGCCCTTCACTCCGCCCTATAACAAATCAATTTACAAGTATGCTAATTCGTTGGTATAGCGATGAAGACGCCGTATGAGCCAGAACAAACGGTTGTAAGTGTCCGTATTATAATATACACTCATATCAATAGTATGTATTTTGAATTGACCTAAACGTTAAACCCAGAATTATAAAAGCAATAAACTTACATCAAGTACATACAGACAGGGTTTTTTTTTTAAGCGGGAACGTGGGGGAACGCAGTTCCGGCACTTCCAGCCCTGAATGTATGTAATGGCAAGGAGTGCTGGGTTGTGTTACACTGTCTATTGATGCTGGCTAATGAGGAACCTATTGTTGCTGGAGGGGATCTATTCCTGCAGGAGAATTTATTGCTGCTGGGAATATCTAATGTGGCTGCTGGGGGATCTATTGTCTCTGGAAGAGATCTCGTTTTGCAGGGGGGTCTATAGTTGCTGGGGTGGCTCTTATGTTGCTGAGGGGTCAGTTGTTGCTGGGAGGGATCTACTGTTTAGGCAGCAGTCTATTGAGACTGGCTGCTGGGAGATCTGTTGTTGCTGCTGAGGGCCCATTGTTTCTGGCTGGATCTATTGTTGCTGGGGGATTATTGTTGTTGGCTGCATGGGATCTATTTTACTGCTTTTTTGTTATCATTACCAAATCCATACAAATTACTTAGTACCACAAATGTTACTTTGTTCTGTATTTTCTAAAAGGGATGGTACTGGGAGGTAGGTAGTGGGTGGAACCAAGGACAGGTTCACGGAGGAAGGTAGGGGCGGAGACAAGGGGTAAGTCCAAAAGAGGGAGTTCCTGCACCTATTCTCTGAGAAAAAAAGCCCTGCATACAGATAACATACACTGTGAAGCGCTTGCAAACTCACATTATGTACAGCTATTTCATTATCTCATCTTTGTCTAGATTTGAACTCATGGTTGCACGGTGCAGAGCAAACCATTATAACCACTACACCACTTGAGGTCCAATAAGTCCATATATTTCAGTTCTTTAACCACTTGCCGACCGCCGCACGACTATCTACGTCGGCGGTCAGCCCCTCACAGGCAAACTAACGTAGGGCTACGTTGCTTGCTTGTGAGGGTCTAGGGAGCGAGCGCGCGCCGCCGGAGGCGCGCTCCCGCGTGGTCACGGACCCCCCCACGCGTGTGACCAGCGGACCCGATGTCCGCCGGCCACTCGGCGGGGGAGAGGGAGAATGTCAGGCAGCTTGTGTAAACAAGCGACCTGTCATTCTCCTCGCTGTAAAGACACTGATCACATGGATCTACTATGTAGATCCGTTGATCAGTGTCCTTACAGCTCAAGCCACAGCCAATCACAGTAGAAAGCACGCCCCTAGGGACACACACAGCCCCTCCCTCCCAAATAAAGTTAACCCCTTCACTACCAGTGTATTTTTACAGTAACAGTGCATATATATAGCACTGATTACTGTAGAAATGTCACTGGTAACCCCAAAAGTGTCAAAAATGTCAGTCAAGGGTCCGATCTGTCCGCCGCAATGTCGCAGTACCGCAAAAAAAATCGCAGATCGCCGCCATTACGCGTTAAAAAAAAAACAACAAAAATGACAAAAATCTTTCCCTTTGTTAGTAAACGCGATAACTTTTGCGCAAACCAATCAAAATACGCTTTTTGCGATTTTTTTTTACCAAACATATGTAGCATAAAACAAATTGGCCGAAAATGTTAAAAAATTTTGATTTTTAAATTTTTTTTTGGGGGAATTTCATATAAAAAAATGTGAAAAATATTGCTATTTTTGCAAAATTGACGCTCTTTTTTTGTTTATAGCGCGTGATCAAAAAATCGCACAGGTGATCAAATACCACCAAAAGAAAGCTCTGTTTGTGGGAAAAAAAGGACGCCAAATTCGTTTAGGTACAGCGTCGCACGACCGCGCAATTATCTGTTAAAGTCACGCAGTGCCGAATCGCAAAATACCCCCTGGTCGGAATGGGGGTAAAATCTGCCGGGGCTTAAGTGGTTAATAATCTTTACAAAAATAATAATACATTTTGAGATACCATGACAATAACATTCATCCACTCAAGTATATACATATAACACCAAGTCCCTATAAAATAAGGCAATGTGAAACAATCTAAATGCTAGGTAGTGACACATTTTGGTTAATTTTAATCTCAATTTCAAATATTTAGTATATGCCCTCTGAAGGGTAACAATATGAAAAGCGACCCACTATGTTACACTTATATCGTCATACAATTTTTATGTAATTTATATATTTTTTTATATATATATCCCTTGATAAATGAAGGTTTTAAGTAAAAAATTTGTAGGAAAATTGATTGATTTTAGGGTTTAATGCGAAAAAAACATAAATCTAATTAATGCCACTGTTATTTTAATTCAATATGATAATTTTAATGGGGTATTTATGTTATATTTATTTAATGTGATATTTATATAGATTAAAATATATCTTATAAATATAATTTTACACATTATCCAAAATATTGATGAATGTATGGGGGCCGATATCATGTATTTATATATTTATTCATGTATTTATATATTTATTCATGTATTTATACATCTATGTGATAATCGATTGGCTATATATAAGTAATTCATGTATATATATATCTAGGAATTGTTTATTGCTTTTATAATTCTGGGTTTAACGTTTAGCTCAATTAAAAATACATACTATTGATATGAGTGTATATTATAATACGGACACTTACAACCGTTTGTTTTGGCTCATACGGCGTCTTCATCGCTATAACAACGAATTAGCATACGTGTAAATTGATTTTCTATAGGGCGGAGTGAAGAGCGGTGTCTTCCGTATAAGTATCAGCATAAGCACAGTGCCTTCCTAACTTTTGATAATGTCACAGGAAATGACGAAACGCGTCAAGGTCTTGGAACGTACGGCGGCACGCTACGCACTAACGTGGAACGCAAGCCAGAACACTCCGCTCGCCACTCTGCCAGGAAGTGCTAGGAAGCGATTTTGCCTGTACCCTGGAGCCATTTTCTTTGCTCCCATTATTTCAACTCTGAAAAGTAAACATAACACACTATTTGGAGCCTTTTCTTTTCATAACCCCATATCCTGAAGAGTGGAACCAGGTGAGAAGGGACATAACCTACACCCCACCAGGAGGGTCCAAAAGGGGACCCCATATTGGCCTGGAAGGCCTCCAAGCGCTGTAGGTCTTAGTGCTATACAGCACATAAGACCCAATACTTCTGGTAAGTCATTCAATTCTACCATAAACCACTGGAAAAAGGAATTCACGCCATGAAAGTCACAAACTATTGATTATTGAGCACGAAGCACTTTGCACTTGATCACCATTTGTTTATTTTTTATACTAAAATATTTTATAATTTTATTCGTTGGACTTTACCAATCTTTAATGTGCCTTCATTTGTTTAATCGTCACTTAATATTGCACTGAATATTGTCACTGTTCGTTTATACATTCATTTATAATTATAAAATTTATATTCATATTTTGATTAGTTTGGGGCAAGCGCTGTATATAGCTTAGGATTTTTTCCAGAATTAAAAATAGAACAAAAGAAAATTTGAATTTTTAACCAGGCCGTGCGCAATGAAATGCAAAATATTCAACAGCCATTAATCACAGAGGAGAGTTACGACCCCATACAGCACATAACACCCAATACTTCTGGTAAGTCATTCAATTCTACCATAAACCACTGAAAAAAGGAATTCACGACACGAAAGTCACAAACTATTGATTATTGAGCATGAAGCACTTTGCACTTGATCACCATTTGTTTATTTTTTATACTAAAATATTTTATAATTTTATTTGTTGGACTTTACCAATCTTTAACCACTTGCCGACCGCCGCACGACTATCTACGTCGGCGGTCAGCCCCTCACAGGCAAAGTGACGTAGGGCTACCTCACTAGCTTGTGAGGGTCTAGGGAGCGAGCGCGCGCCGCTGGAGGCGCGCTCCCGCTCCCGCGTGGTCACGGACCCCCCCGCGCGTGTGACCGGCGGACCCGATGTCCGCCGGCCACTCTGCGATCGGCGGGGGAGAGGGAGAAAGTCAGGCAGCTTGTGTAAACAAGCTGCCTGTCATTCTCCCCTCTGTATGAGAGCTGATCATATGGATCTACTATGTAGATCCGTTGATCACTCTGCATACAGCTGAAGTCACAGCCAATCACAGTTAGAATCACGCCCCTAGGGACACACACAGCCCCTCCCTCTCAAATAAAGTTAACCCCTTCACTACCAGTGTATTTTTACAGTAACAGTGCATATATATAGCACTGATTACTGTAGAAATGTCACTGGTAACCCCAAAAGTGTCAAAAATGTCAGTCAAGGGTCCGATCTGTCCGCCGCAATGTCGCAGTCCCGCAAAAAAAATCGCAGATCGCCGCCATTACGCGTTAAAAAAAAAAACAACAAAAATGACAAAAATCTTTCCCTTAGTTAGTAAACGCAATAACTTTTGCGCAAACCAATCAAAATACGCTTTTTGCGATTTTTTTTTTACCAAACATAGGTAGCATAAAACAAATTGGCCGAAAATGTTAAAAAATTTTGATTTTTTACATTTTTTTGGGGGGGAATTTCATATAAAAAAAAGGGAAAAATATTGCTATTTTTACAAAATTGACGCTCTTTTTTTGTTTATAGCGCGTGATCAAAAAATCGCACAGGTGATCAAATACCGCCAAAAGAAAGCTCTGTTTGTGGGGAAAAAAGGACGCCAAATTTGTTTAGGTACAGCGTCGCACGACCGCCCAATTGTCCGTTAAAGTCACGCAGTGCCGAATCGCAAAATACCCCCTGGTCGTTTAGCAGCCAAATCCTCCGGGGCTTAAGTGGTTAATGTGCCTTCATTTGTTTAATCATCTCTTAATATTGCACTGAATATTGTCACTGCTCGTTTATACATTAATTTATAATTATAAAATGTATATTCATATTTTGATTAGTTTGGGGCAAGCGCTGTATATAGCTTAGGCTTTTTTCCTGTCATCCTCTTGTCACTTTGCAGCAGCTGCCATACACCATTTATTTATTTATTAATATTGTTTTTTAGCAACCCTTTTTCCTAGGCGTGGGGAGATACACTCCTTAGCCTAGTGTCATCTTTTTTCCATTTCTATTTTTAATTCTACACGTTTCGCTCTTCGAAGAGAGCGCAGAATAAAGCCCTATGCTGCAATAATCGCCTTCCATGCATCTTCAGGCCTGGGTGAGTGTGGACACATTGTTATGGTAACATTCTGGTTGTCAGATGGTGGTTTGAGTCGGCTGCACCAATCCAGCTGTTGGGAGGAAGATGATGTGTTTGTGCTGAGCGTGTGTGATTGGTGAGCTGCCTGTGTGTGTCACCCTAAGGGGAGGGGAGAGAGGGGGGGGGGGGGACATGCTAATAGAGAGTCGCCTTGCACACATTCTCCTGCCTGCACAAAGGATCTGCATGGAGCTAGGCCAAGACACAGAGGAGCACAGAACAGGTAAAGCCGCTTCATTCTATCATTCTACACCTCTCATTCCTCATAGAGATCTCTGTGCATGGACTTCAATGGAGGCTGTGCAGGATAAATGGATATCTATGGGAAAATAACATAGAATGATCTCTGTTCTCTGGGAGGAGAATGGGGATAACATTGAACTATTCTTCCCCTCCAATCCTCAGAGGACGAGGAGGGCTGGGGGTGCAAAATTCAAAACTTTAAAAAAAAAAAAAAAAAAGTTAATTTTTTTATAGATAATCTGCGCATTGTCACACAGAAGGTCACCGCTTAGAGGAAGTCACTTGTTTATGTTATGTAAGATAAATATATGATACAATGTAACACCAAATTCAGATATATTATTATTATTATTATACAGGATTTATGTAGCGCAAACAGTTTACGCAGCGCTTTACAATGTGAGGGAAGACGATACAGTTACAATATAATTCAATACAGGAGGAATTTAGATATGATACAATGTAACACCAAACTCAGATATATGATACAATGTAACACCAAACTCAGATATATGATACAATGTAACACCAAACTCAGATATATGTCACAATGTAACACCAAACTCAGATATATGTTACAATGTAACACCAAACTCAGATATATGTTACAATGTAACACCAAACTCAGATATATGATACAATGTAACACCAAATTCAGATATAAGATACAATGTAACACCAAATTCAGATATATGATACAATGTAACACCAAATTCAGATATATGTTACAATGTAACACCAAATTCAGATATATGATACAATGTAACACCAAATTCAGATATATGATACAATGTAACACCAAACTCAGATATATGTTACAATGTAACACCAAACTCAGATATATGTTACAATGTAACATCAAATTCAGATATATGATACAATGTAACACCAAACTCAGATATATGTTACAATGTAACACCAAACTCAGATATATGATACAATGTAACACCAAATTCAGATATAAGATACAATGTAACACCAAATTCAGATATATGATACAATGTAACACCAAATTCAGATATATGTTACAATGTAACACCAAATTCAGATATATGATACAATGTAACACCAAATTCAGATATATGATACAATGTAACACCAAACTCAGATATATGTTACAATGTAACATCAAATTCAGATATATTATTATTATACAGGATTTATATAGCGCCAGCAGTTTGCGCATCGCTTTACAATGTGAGGGAAGACAAGACATTTCAATACAGGAGGAATTTAGATATGATACAATGTAACACCAAACTCAGATATATGATACAATGTAACACCAAACTCAGATATATGTTACAATGTAACACCAAACTCAGATATATGATACAATGTAACACCAAACTCAGATATATGATACAATGTAACACCAAATTCAGATATATGATACAATGTAACACCAAACTCAGATATATGATACAATGTAACACCAAACTCAGATATATGTTACAATGTAACATCAAATTCAGATATATGATACAATGTAACACCAAATTCAGATATATGATACAATGTAACACCAAATTCAGATATATGATACAATGTAACACCAGATTCAGATATATGTTACAATGTAACACCAAACTCAGATATATGTTACAATGTAACATCAAATTCAGATATATTATTATTATATAGGATTTATATAGCGTCAACAGTTTGCGCATCACTTTACAATGTGAGGGAAGACAAGACAATTCAATACAGGAGGAATTTAGATATGATACAATGTAACACCAAACTCAGATGTATGATACAATGTAACACCAAACTCAGATCTATGATACAATGTAACACTAAGGCCCCTTTCACACTTGTGCGACTTCAAAGTCGCGCAATTTTACCGCGATTTTGATGCGACTCTATGCCACAATTTTGTTGCGCGTTTGACTGGGCTTATAATGTCTTTTACTCAAAACTCATCAAAATCGTGCCAAAAGTAGTGCAGGGACTACTTTGAAGTCGGTGCGACTTCAAGTCGCACAGATATGAATGGGGATCATTGGAAATAATGGAGAACGACTTGTCAAGCGATTTTACAGTCCCAAATCACATGATAAGTCGCACAAGTGTGAAAGGGGCCTTAAATCAGATATATGATACAATGTAACACCAAATTCAGATATATGATACAATGTAACACCAAACTCAGATATATGATACAATGTAACATCAAATTCAAAATATTATTATTATACAGTATTTACATAGCACCAACAGTTTACACAGCGCTTTACAATGTGAGGGAAGACAAGACAATTCAATACAGGAGGAATTTAGATATGATACAATGTAACACTAAACTCAGATTTATGATACAATGTAACACCAAATTCAGATATATGATACAATGTAACACTAAACTCAGATATATGTGACATTGTAATGGTAAAATATGTTCCAATGTAACTCTAAAATCAGATATATGTTACAATGTAATGTTAAAATCATATATGTGACAATTTAATGCTAAACCAGATATACGCTACAAAGTAACACTAAAATCAGATATATGTGGCATTGTAATAGTAAAATATACTACAATGTAATGCGAAAATCATATATATGTTACAATGTAACGCTAAATCAGATATATGTTACAATGTAACGCTAAATCAGATATATGTGACATTGTAATGGTAAAATATATTACAATGTAACTCTAAAATCAGATGTATGCTACAATGTAATGCCTATATCATGTATGTGACAATGTAACGCTAAAATCATATA
The DNA here is from genome assembly GCF_965119305.1 of Pelophylax lessonae. NCBI lineage: Eukaryota > Metazoa > Chordata > Amphibia > Anura > Ranidae > Pelophylax > Pelophylax lessonae. The sequence continues at coordinate 12,256,197 of NC_138777.1, read as the reverse complement.
TATATATATTTTACAATGCAACACCTAAATCAGATATAGGTTATAATGTAATACTAAAATCAGATATATGTTACAATGTAACGCCAAATTATATATACAGTATGTGACAATGTAACACTAAAATTAGATATATGCTACAATGCAACACTTAAATCAGATGTATGTTACAATGTAATGCTCAAATCATATACTGTATGTGACAATGTAACTCTAATATCAGATATATGTTACAATGTAACGCTAAATTAGATAAACGTTACAAATTAACAGTAGTATCAAATATATGTGACATTGTAATGGTAAAATATATTACAATGTAACTCTAAAATCAGATATAGGCTACAATGTAATGCCTAAGACTCGGTCCACACTAGCGCGACTTGTCAGCCTGACAAGTCGCGGTCCCTCGCGGTCCATTGACAGCTACAGGAGCCATTCTAATAGGAGCGACACAAGTCGCTCCGACTTAGAAAAAGGATCCTGTACTACTTCGGGGCGACCTCGGAGCGACTTGCATAGACTTCCATTATGTGAAGTCCCTGCAAGTCACTCCGAAGTCGTGGTGCATGGGAATGCACAAGTCGCCCCCGAAGTAGTAAGGAGTCGTGCCGCCTCAGTGTGAATCGAGGCTAAATCATATATGTGACAATGTAACACTAAAATCAGATATACTGTATGCTACAATGTAACACTAAAGCCAACCACAGCTATGTCATGGTTTCCAACCTCCAGGCATGGTGCAGCAATGTAACTCTATGCAGCTTTTGGCTGTTAGTCCCGGTTCACACTTGTGCGATGCGGGAAAGCTGCAAATATACAGCGTGTTCCCGCATCGCATCTGCAGCATATGCTATACGCTGGGGGTGTCAATTCAAGGTTAACGACACCCCCAGATCAGATCGCATACCGCAGTGCGATCTGAGAGTTCGCACAGAATCGGATCGCACTAGTGTGAACCACCATGCGATGCGATTCTGCTGCGGACCAAAAAAAAAGGGTCCTGTGCGTGTTTAGTGCGATTGCGGTGCGAATTCAGCCATACAAACTGTATGGCTGAAATTTGCACCGCACAGACATCGCATGTGATTTTAGGAGCAGTGCGCTTCGAATTACATGCGATCTCTGTGATCGCAGAAATGTGAACCGGCAATCAATGTGCGTATTTTTACAGACATCACTTTAAAAAAATAAAGTGATTTATGCGTTGGCTGCGTTGGCTCTCCAACACGGTGATGTTACTTAACCGCTTGCCGACCGCCGCAAGTAGATTTACTGCGGCGGTCAGCCCCTGCCAGGCAGAGTGACGTTAATTAACGTCACTAGCCTGGGAGGGTCTGGGGAGCGAGCGCGCGCCCGCGGAGGTGCGCTCCCGCGCGGTCACGGACCCCCCCGCGCGTGTGACCAGCGGACCAGATGTCCGCCGGTCACTCGCCGATCGTCGGGGGAGAGGGAGAAAGTCAGGCGGCTTGTGTAAACAAGCCACCTGTCATTCTCCTCGCTGTAAAGACACTGATCACACGGATCTACTATGTAGATCCGTTGATCAGTGTCCTTACAGCTCAAGCCACAGCCAATCACAGTAGAAAGCACGCCCCTAGGGACACACACAGCCCCTCCCTCCCAAATAAAGTTAACCCCTTCACTGCCAGTGTATTTTTACAGTAACAGTGCATATGTATAGCACTGATTACTGTAGAAATGTCACTGGTAACCCCAAAAGTGTCAAAAATGTCAGTCAAGGGTCCGATCTGTCCGCCGCAATGTCGCAGTACCGCAAAAAAAATCGCAGATCGCCGCCATTACGCGTTAAAAAAAAAACAACAAAAATGACAAAAATCTTTCCCTTTGTTAGTAAACGCGATAACTTTTGCGCAAACCAATAAAAATACGCTTTTTGCGATTTTTTTTACCAAACATAGGTAGGATAAAACAAATTGGCAGAAAATGTTAAAAAAATTTGATTTTTACATTTTTTTTTGGGGGGAATTTCATATAAAAAAATGTGAAAAATATTGTTATTTTTGCAAAATTGTCGCTCTTTTTTTGTTTATAGCGCGTGATCAAAAAATCGCACAGGTGATCAAATTCCACCAAAAGAAAGCTCTGTTTGTGGGAAAAAAAGGACGTCAAATTCGTTTAGGTACAGCGTCGCACGACCGCGCAATTGTCCGTTAAAGTCACGCAGTGCCGAATCGCAAAATACCCCCTGGTCTTTTAGCAGGAAAATCCTCCGGGGCTTAAGTGGTTAATGTTCATCTCATTCACCCGAATAATTTAGGAGATGCCGGCGCCTGTTGCCAGAGGCTTCAGTCCTATAGACTTCACATTGTTTATTGCTCATGCAGGTTACACAAGACCTGAAACGCACAAACCAATGATAAGGACTTTTAAAACCTCATTTGACTTTCTGTGTCATGATTAGGGAAATGGCTGAGAAGCTGAGCCGGGGTCATGGCCGGCTGCGTTATCTAAACGTTCACCATTAATAAAGGGCTTGTGTTGGGTGTAGATGGGACAACCCCTGTATGTCCACATAGAACCCGATTATTCCAATTGAAGAACTTTGATCTGGTGCTCCATAGTCTACACTACCTATGGGAGTCAGGCTTGTAACTGTCAGCCTTGCAATGCCCCATGGGACTTGTAGTTCTGCAACAGCTGGAGGGCCACCAGTTTGAGACCCCTGCATTGGGCACTCATTCATTTTGAATGGGCCCTTACATCTGTTATACAGGAGGTCGTTGCATTAATGCATGCGCATTGAATGTGCGTTATTGCCTGTTTTACATGCATTGCATTAGGAAGCTCATTCATTTTGAATAGGCTGCAATGTACCAAAGATGCCACAGGCTGCAAATTCCTTAAAGAGGAAGTAAAGTGCCGGCTTTTTTTTTTGTTTTTCTATTTACCTGCAAAGTATAAAGACATAATGTGTGCATTCCATAACACAGGGGGAGGTGTTCTGTAGTCCACATAGAGAACTGGGAACAATGCTAACTGAGTGCAGCACATGACGTTAAAATTACGTTAAAATCCCAATAAGCGAAATTTTGATTGGTTTGCAAAAAAAGTTATCGCATCTACAAATTAGCCACTTGCCGACTGCCTAACGCCGATCTACGTCGGCAGTCAGCCCCTCACAGGCAAAGTGACGTAGGGCTACGTCACTAGCTTGTGAGGGTCTAGGGAGCGAGCGCGCGCCCCCGGAGGCGTGCTCCCGCTCCCGCGTGGTCACGGACCCCCCCGCGCGTGTGACCAGCGGACCCGATGTCCGCCGATCACTCGGCGATCGGCGGGGGAGAGGGAGAATGTCAGGCAGCTTGTGTAAACAAGCCACCTGTCATTCTCCTCGCTGTAAAGACACTGATCAAACGGATCTAGTATGTAGATCCGTTGATCAGTGTCCTTACAGCTGAAGCCACAGCCAATCACAGTAGAAAGCACGCCCCTAGGGATACACACAGCCCCTCCCTTCCAAATAAAGTTAACCCCTTCACAACCAGTGTATTTTTACAGTAACAGTGCATATGTATAGCACTGATTACTGTAGAAATGTCACTGGTAACCCCAAAAGTGTCACAAATGTCAGTCAAGGGTCCGATCTGTCCGCCCCAATGTCGCAGTACCGCAAAAAAAATCGCAGATCGCCGCCATTACGCGTTAAAAAAAAAACAACAAAAATGACAAAAATCTTTCCCTTTGTTAGTAAACGCGATAACTTTTGCGCAAACCAATCAAAATACGCTTTTTGCGATTTTTTTTTACCAAACATAGGTAGCATAAAACAAATTGGCCGAAAATTTTAAAAAATTTTGATTTTTACTTTTTTTTGGGGGGGAATTTCATATAAAAAGATGTGAAAAATATTGTTATTTTTGCAAAATTGACGCTCTTTTTTTGTTTATAGCGCGTGATCAAAAAATCGCACAGGTGATCAAATACCACCAAAAGAAAGCTCTGTTTGTGGGAAAAGAAGGACATCAAATTCGTTTAGGTACAGCGTCGCACGACCGCGCAATTGTCCGTTAAAGTCACGCAGTGCCGAATCGCAAAATACCCCCTGGTCAGGAAGGGGGTAAAATCTTCCGGGGCTTAAGTGGTTAAGGGAAAGATTTATAAAATACGCTATTTGGGATTTTTTTTTTTACCAAAAATATGTAGCAGAATACAAATTGGCCTAAGAGGATGAAAAAAATTAGATTTCAATTTTTTTGGAATGTTATATAGCAGAAAGTGAAAAACATTGTTTTGTTTTTCTTTTAGAATCGTCGCTCTTTTTTTTTTTAAGCGCAAAAAATAAAAATCACACAGGTGATCTTATACCACCATAAGAAAGTTTGTGGGAAAAAAAGGACGTCAATTTTTTTTTGGGTACAGCGTCACACGACCACGCAATTGGCCGTTAACCACTTTAAGACCGGAAGTATTTGTCCCCTTAATGACCAGGCCCTATTTTGTGATTCGGCACTGCGTTATTAAACGGACAATTGCGCAGTCGTGCGACGCTGTACCTAAATAAAATTGACGTCCTTTTTTCCCCACAAACAGAGCTTTCTTTTGGTGGTATTTGATCACCTGTGCGATTTTTATTTTTTGCTCTAAAAAAGAAAGAGTGACAATTCTGAAAAAAAAAAAAAACAATGTTTTTCACTTTCTGCTATATAACCTTCCCAAAATAAAATAATAAAATAAAAAAATAATAATAAAATAAAAAAATTATTTTTGAACGTCCTTTTTTTCCCCACAAACAGAGCTTTCTTTTGGTGGTATTTGCGGGATATTTATTTTTTGCGCTATAAATAAAAATAGAGCGACAATTTTGAAAAAAAAAAAAAATGTTTTTCACATTCTCCTATATAACATTCCCCCCAAAAAAATGTAAAAATTAAAGCGGTTGTATCCCGCTTTTTGACACTTTTACCTACAGGTAAGCCTATAATAAGGCTTACCTGTAGGTACAAATAATATCTCCTAAACCAGGACGTTTTTACAGTGCATGCAGCCGCTCGCGCGAGCGGCGCATGCGCTCTGAAGGTCCGGGGGGACCTTCAATTAACTTACCGGGAGCTTGCCGGAAAAATCACTTCCGGCCAATCAGCGCGCCGGAGCCGCCGAACCCGGAAGAGACGACGAGGGATCATGGCAGCGCCCGCATCGATGTCCGGGGGTCCGTGTCGGGGCTTCGTTTTAAGGTAAGTTAAACATAATGGGCTAGTATACGATGCATACTAGCTCATTATGCCTTTGTCTTGCAGGTTTTTTTTTTTTTTTTTTTTTTTTTTATAGGGTTTACAACCGCTTTAAATTTTTTTAACATTTTAGGCCAATTTGTATTCTGCTACATATTCTTGGTAAAGAAAATCGCAATAAGCGTATTTTGATTGGTTTGTGCAAAAGTTATCGCGTCTACAAACTAGGGGAAAGATTTATGTCATTTTTATTCTTTTTTTTTTTTTTTTTACTAGTTATGGCTGCAATCTGTGATTTTTAGCGGGACTGTGACATTGCGGCGGACAGATCGGACCCCTAACTGACATTTTTGACACTTTTGGGGAGGACCAGTGACATTACTACAGTAATCAGTGCTAAAAATATGCACTGTCACTGTAATAATGACACTAGCAGGGAAGGGGTTAACCCTGTGGGTTATCAAGGGGTTAAATGTGAGCCTAGGGGAGTGATTCTAACTGTGCGGGGGGGCGTGGCTTCTGAAATGACCATAGAGACATGTGATCCTATATAGAAGGATCACAGGCGCACTGTGATCATTCCAGGGAGAAGAGCCGTTGGCTGTGTTTACAACAGCTGACCGTTCTTCTCTCTCAGTGGCATAGGCGCGCACAGGGTGTGCCAGGTGTGACTGGGCACACCCTAATCACCCTGTGTGACGCATATTCTCCCTGTTTAGACCCTTGATATTTCACCAAATAAAAAACAAACATTCTCCTTTATTTTTGCTATAAAATAAAAATGATATAATTGTAAGAAATAATAAAAATAAAAAACAACATCGTCCACTGCCCTTAAGACACCAATATCTGCCCTTATGACACCATCCATTGCTCCATTGCACAAACATACAGTATGTGTTTGAGCTTTGGGGTGCACACCCTAATGCAATGGGCTGTGCACACCTATGCTCAGCGGGGAGCGATCGCGAGTGTCAGGCGGCAATCGGAGCCGCCTGACACGCATCGGCTTCCACGCTGACGATCGGGGGCGCTCGCCCCCTAGCTGCCACCAGGCTGCGATTGGTAATTGGCCAGAAAGCAGAGGGAGGGAGGAGGAAGGGGCCAAACCTCTGATGGTCCGATGGAAGTGGGGTCAGGGTATCTGTCAAATACAGGTACCCGCTCCCCCCCAAAAGGTGCAAAATGTGCCACCGGAGGGGGGCAGGAGACAGATAAGTGGAAGTTCCACTTTTGAGTGGAACTCCGCTTTAAGGACTGGTAATCTTCTATATGTGGCATTTTTGTCCTCAGGTTTAGATTAGATTATCAGGGTCACATTCCACCGCTAATGATATCACAGTATGGAGCTCATCCTGGGGGGGGGGGGGGGACAAACAACAGACCCCCCTCCAATGTCACAGCTGGCCATTACACAGACCCAACAAAGAGGCTGGAAATGTAAAAGTTCTAATTATCTTGGATAGAAGTCCCCTCCCCTGACACCAAGGTGTGACATTTACATGTAGATCATTCTGATCTGATCCCTGTCACTCAGGGGTGACACAAAGTGCAACTGTTGTCACCTTCATCAAAGGACTGTTTTTTTCCCCAATCCTCTCCCTGTGGGGGGGGCAGATGACACAATCCCCCCATACTGATTGGCTGAGGCTATGAAATCCTTCAAATGTCACTGTGCGCATGCTGGGGTGACGAAGGGAAATCAGAACACATCGATGTTCTCTATACAAATCACATTACAAAGAAAGAATAAAGAAAGAAAGTCAATCATACAATGCAAAACACTGACAAGAAAATAATAATAATTAGGGGCAACCCAATCTGACTTCTATAAACCCAACACAAACAAAATAAAAAACCTGAAAACAAAGTAAGGGCTCATTGTGATTTGCAGCAGCCCTTTGTCGCCCATTTGAAAAGCAGCCCCAGCAGTGGATCATTTTTCAGAGGGTGGCTGATCGGTGAAATGTCGCCTCCTCACTGCCTCTTTTACCGATTTAATACCGGGCACTTTACCCCCCTTCCTGCCCAGGCCAATTTTCCACTTGCAATGCCGTCGCACTGAATGACAATTGTGCGGTCATGCAACACGGTACCCAAATTACATTTTTATCAGTATTTTTTTTAGACAGATAGAGGGTTTTTTTGCTTGTATTTTATCACCACTGGGTTTTTATTAAAACAAAAAGCAAACAAAAAAGACAAAATTTTGAAAAAAAAATTTTTTTTTTTTTAGTTATAAAATCTTGCAAATGAGTAATTTTTCTTCTTCACTAATGTGCGCTGATGAGGCTGCACTGATGAGGCTGCACTAATGAGGTGACACTGATGAGGCGGCACTGATGGGCACTGATAAAGCGGCACTGATGGGCACTGATGAGACTGCACTGATGGGCACTGATAGGCAGCACTGATAGTCTGCACTGATGGGCACTGATGAGGCTTCATTGATGGCACTGAGGAGACTGCATTGAGTGGGCACTGATGGGCAATGATAGGCTGCACTGATGGGCACCAATAGGTGGCACTAATGGGCACTGATGAGGCTGCACAAATGGGCACTGAGAGGTGGCACTGATGGGGAATGATAGGCTGCAGTGATGGACACTGATGAGGCGGCACCCGATGGGCACTGATGAGGCTGCACTGATGGGCAATGATAGGCTGCACTGATGGGCACTGATAGGTAGCACTGATGGGCACTGATAGGCTGCACTGATGGGCAATGATAGACTGCACTGATGGGCACTGATAAACTGCACTGTTAGACACTGATGAGGCGGCACCGATGGGCACTGATAGGTTGCACTGATGGGCACCAATAGACGGCACTGATAGGCGGGACTGATAAGCTGCACTGATGGGTACTGATGAGCTGCACTGATTGGGGCTGCACTGATGATCAGAGCCCTGGGACCGGTTCAGAGTGCTAGTATGAGTGTATTCTAATCTCCTAATACCTCTAAAACTCCCCTCTTCCAGACTGACAATGCTGCTGTCCAAAGATGCCCCCTGTGTACCCAATGCAGGAGGTGTGTTACTGGCCTGTTTCCCAGGTGAAAACAGAGGGGAAAAATCCTAAAAAAAAAAAAGAAAGAAAGAAAGAAAGAAAACGAATGCAGCCACCACATCCAATGATTGGAAGGCTGCAATACACTAACTTAGTTCTGGGTTGAACCACTTAGAACTTGTACTAGGGGAAAACATAGATCTATGCCTCTGCTTTGCAGAAACACAGGATCCATGCCTTCCCTACTGACAGACCAGCGATCTGCCTTGTTTACATAGGAAGATCGCCGTTCTGCCTGTGTACAGAATGATCAGCGGGTGCCGGCGGACATTGAGCCTGTGAGTCCCGCTGTGTAGAATCACAGCCGGCGGCTCGCACTTGCGCCCGATACCTACAAGGGCAGGGTCATGTATATATACGTCATCCTGCACAGTGCGGCCACCCTGTGTAAAACTGCTATAGGATGGTTAGGAACTGGTTAATACCACTTTGAGTTCTACCCAAAAATGGAACTTCCACTTTAAGGCCTCCTGACCCCCTGACATGCTACATTTGACAGGTACCTGCTCCCACATCCACTCGGGCTGCCTAGGAAGTTCTCCTCTGCCCCTCCCTCCCTGCAATCTTCTGGGACAGGTCACAGGTCCCAGAAGATTGCCCGTCCACTTAGGACGCGCAGTGCCACTCACGCATACGCAGTGCGCACATGGCTTTGAAGCCGCAAGCTATCACAGCAGGGTGCCCACACTTGTGATGCCAGCACTGCGGGGAGAAGAGGGAGAGAAGCGGGGGGATCGGGCAGCCGCATCGCTGGATCCTCGGACAGGTGAGAGTGTGTTTAAAAAAAGTCAGAAGATGCACTTTTTTTAGCTGCTGACTTAAAAAACACAGAGTTCCGCTTTAACACAGAGTTCCGCTTTAACACAGAGTTCCGCTTTAACACAGAGTTCCGCTTTAACACAGAGTTCCGCTTTAAGCAGAGACACCGACTGTTTACACAAGACGGCTTTTTGTTTTGTTTTTCGATTGCAACTTTGTTATGAGTTCACAGATACAAGTTATTTATAGAAGGAAACTCTTATCAGAGGATCTCATTTGTTGGATATACAGTGTGTGTGTATATGTGTATATATATATATATACACACACAGTGCCTTGTGAAAGTATTCGGCCCCCTTGAACCTTTTGCCACATTTCAGGCTCCAAACATAAAGATATAAAACTGTAATTTTTTGTGAAGAATGAACAAGTGGGACACAATCATGAAGTGGAACGAAATTTATTGGATATTTCAAACTTTTTTAACAAATAAAAAACTGAAAAGTTGGGCGTGCAAAATTATTCAGCCCAGTTACTTTCAGTGCAGCAAACTCTCTCCAGAAGTTCAGTGAGGATCTCTGAATGATCCAATGTTGACCTAAATGACTAATGATGATAAATAGAATCCACCTGTGTGTAATCAAGTCTCCATATAAATGCACCTGCACTGTGATAGTCTCAGAGGTCCGATTAAAGCGCAGAGAGCATCATGAAGAACAAGGAACACACCAGGCAGGTCCGAGATACTGTTGTGGAGAAGTTTAAAGCCGGATTTGGATACAAAAAGATTTCCCAAGCTTTAAACATCCCAAGGAGCTCTGTGCAAGCAATAATATTGAAATGGAAGGAGTATCAGACCACTGCAAATCTACGAATACCTGGCCGTCCCTCTAAACTTTCAGCTCATACAAGGAGAAGACTGATCAGAGATGCAGCCAAGAGGCCCATGATCACTCTGGATGAACTGCAGAGATCTACAGCTGAGGTGGGAGACTCTGTCCATAGGACAACAATCAGTCGTATACTGCACAAATCTGGCCTTTATGGAAGAGTGGCAAGAAGAAAGCCATTTCTTAACCTCCCTGGCGGTACAATTCTTTTCATGGAAATTTGGCGTTATGTATTATAGGCCTACAATTCTTAGTAATTACTGACTTAAACCTGACCAAAACAAGAGTCTAGTAGACATCCCAGATGTGATAAATTTGAAACACAAACACGTGAATTATAATCGAATCAATAATATTATTTTATTATTTAATATATAATATATATAATAAAATTATATTATTGATTAGATTATAATTCATGCATTATATATTATATATAGATATATGTGTGTGTGCATATATATATATATATATATATATATATATATATATATACATATATACATATATATATATATATATGCATACATATATATATATATATATATATATATATATGCATATATATATATATACCGGTGTATATATATATATATATATATATATATATATGCGCATATATATATATATATGCATGCATATATATATATATATATATATATATATATATAAAATGTGTTTTGTGTTTTGTGCAACGTTTTTTTTTTTTTTTAATTTCCCTCCCTAGTTCCGCTCCCATGCAGCATTGCTGCTGCAGGGAACGGAACTAGGAAGTAATCAGAGCGACAGAGACCGACGGAGGAGCGGCGGGACTCTCGGCTGGCGGTCACAGCAATGAGAGATCATCGCTGGATCGCCAGGAGAAGGTAAGAGAACTCCGCTGCGCTCTCTGCAATCCACCCCGAGCGTGACTCGGGGTTACCGCTCCTGATATGAAAAACCAACCCCGAGTCACGCTCGGGATCACCGCTAAGGAGGTTAAAGATATCCATAAAAAGTGTCGTTTAAAGTTTGCCACAAGCCACCTGGGAGACACACCAAACACCTAAATCCCCTTTCTTCCCCATTCTGATGCTGAACTTCAGCAAGTCATCTTCACTACGTCTAGATGCATTGAATTACTACCATGTGATTGGCTGATTAGCAATTTGTGTTAACAAGCAATTGAACAGGTGTACCTAATAAAGTGGCAGATGGGCGGCACAGTGGTGTAGTGGTTAGCACTTTCACCTAGCAGCAAGAGGGTCGCTGGTTCGAATCCCAACCTGCCTGGAGTTTGCATGTTCACCCTGTGCCTGTGTGGGTTTCCCCCGGGTACTCCGGTTTCCTCCCACACTCCAAAGACATGCTGGTAGGTTAAATGGATCCTGTATAAAAAAAATTGGCCCTACTGTGTATGTATGTGAGTTAGGGACCTTAGATTGTAAGCTCCTTGAGGGCAGGGACTGATGTGAATGTGCAATGTATATGTAAAGTGCTGCGTAAATTGACAGCGCTATATAAGTACCTGAAATAAATAAATAAAAATAAGATGAGTGTATATGTATATATATATATATATATATAATATATGTGTGTGTTACCAAGCAATTGAACAGGTGTACCTAATAAAGTGGCAGGTGAGTGTATATACCGTATACTATATATACTGTATATATATATATAGTGTGTGTGTGTGTATATATATATATATACACACATACACCAACAACCATGCCACGTTCAAAGTCACTTAAATCCCCTTTCTTCCCCTGATGCTGAACTTCAGCAAGTCATCTTCACCACGTCTAGATGCCTAAATGCATTGAGCTACTGCCATGTGATTGGCTGATTAGCAATATGTGCTAACAAGCAATTGAACAGGTGTACCTAAGAAAGTGGCAGATGAGTGTATATACCATATACTATGTATGTATATATATATATATATATATATATATATATATAGTGTATATGTGTATATATATATATAGTGTGTATATATATATATTTTTTTTTTATGAACTTTATTGAAATGTCACAAATTACACTTTATTAAGTTTTATTGGCTGCAGTGCGGTGTGAGCTGGTGGATTGTTTCACAAGTGTATACTGTACTTTTTCAGCCCATACCAGTGAAACGCGTCGGTATGAACTGGTCTGGTAGGAGAGGAGGCATTGTCCCTTGTCCTGTGGTGGGATTGCACTGGAAAAGCTGCCCGATTCTGGCCTAATGCACCTAGTGTATACAGATCCTTATGATAGGTTCACATTACAATTTGTCTTTCCAGACATGCAAAGAAATGTGCTTTCATTTCCAAACTGCACGGATCTGCGTGTTTTTGGAGTCAGGAACTTATTTTCTGCATTTCTCAAGTGTATGTCAGTCTATTGATATTAATTGGCTGGGAATGCATAAAAAACGCATGCACTCATGGACGCACCTGTGGATGTGAATCAAGCATTAGGCTGGGACACGCTGCAGACTCCTTTGGATCTGCCAATGACAGTATTCTAGATGTGTTCTCATTATTCACAGTTTTTGTAATTTTACCACTTTAGCCCTTGAAGATTTTGCTGCTCAATGACCAGGCCACTTTTTTCAACTTGGCACTGTGCAACTTTAACTGACAATTGTGCGGTTATGCAATGCCGTACCCAAACTCAATTTACGTCCTTTTTTCCCCACAAACAGAGCTTTCTTTTGGTGGTATTTGATCACCTCTGTGCTTTTTATTTTGTGCAATATTAATAAAAAAACGAGCGAAAATTTTGCAAAAAAATTGACATTTTCTACTTTGACTGTTAAAAAATATTCAATAAATCCAATTTTTGTCATATATTTAGGCCAAAATGTATTTAGCTACATGTCTTTGACAAAAAAATTCTCAATGAGCGTATTTTTACCACTTTAAGACCGGAAGATTTTACCCCCTTCCTGACCAGGCCATATTTTGCGATTCAGCACTGCGTTATTTTAACGGACAATTGCGCGGTCGTGCAACGCTGTACCCAAATGAAATTGACGTCCTTTTTTTCCCCACAAACAGAGCTTTCTTTTGGTGGTATTTGATCACCTGTGCGATTTTTAATTTTTGAAAAAAAGAGCCACAATTTTGAAACAAAAAAACTATATTTTTCACATTCTGATATATAACATTCCCCAAAAAAAAAAATCTAAATGTTTTAACATTTTAGGCCAATTTGTTTTCTGCTACATATTTTTGGCAAAAAAAAAATTGCAATAAGCGTATTTTGATTGGTTTGCGCAAAAGTTATCACGTTTACTAACTACAGGAAAGATTTATGTCATTTTTATTGTTTTATTTTTTACTAGTAATGGCAGTGATCTGCGATTTTTTGCGGGACTGCGACATTGCGGCTGACAGATGGGACCCCTGACTGACATTTTTGACACTTTCGGGGGGACCAGTGACATTACTACAGTAATCAGTGCTAAAAATATGCACTGTCACTATAATAATGACACTGGCAGGGAAGGGGTTAACACTGTTGGTGATCAAGGGGTTAAATGTATGCCTCATACTTACTGATGTGTGCGGGGGAGGGGGGTTCTGTGACACAGACAGAGATCGCAGGGTCAGCTATGCTGAATCCTGTGATCTGTCCCTGTCTGTCACAGAGAAGATCTGCCTGCTTTGTTTACAAAAGCAGGCGGATCTTCTCACACTTTCCTTGATGATCAGGGAAGAGAGACGGCAATCATCGCCTTTCCTCCTCCGGCCCGACTCCGGAGCAAAATGTATGCCCCATGCTTACAGACGTGGGGGGGGGGGTTCTGTGACACAGACAGAGATCGCAGGTTCAGCTATGCTGAATCCTGTGATCTCTCCCTGTCTGTCACAGAGAAGATCCGCCTGCTTTGGTTACACAAGCAGGTGGATCTTCTCACACTTTCCCCGACGATCGGGGAAGAGAGACGGCAATCGACGCCTCTCCTCCTCCGGCCCGACTTCCGCTGTGTCTAAACACAGCGGGAGCGAGCCTCTGGTGGCGCGTGCGCGCCGCCGAGACCGCTAGGAGTCCAGTGATGTAGGTTTACGATGCTGGACCCAGGGGAGCCGACCTGCCGCAGTAGCAGCACAGTGAGCGGTCCTAAAGTGGTTAAAAAAAACATTGCAAAAAGATTGTACATTTGCATTGTGTATGGCTGGTTTTACGGTCAATGTGCAACTTTAAAGCTAGTTGTGTCTTCTTCTTGAATCTCGGTGATCTTTGTGTATTTCTTCCAGATCTGTGCAGTAATCCAGTGTGAGACTTTTCCTTCCTGTAATAAAGACCGCTCACTGCTGCTCTCTCTCCTTGTGCAGGGTGACTGGTCTCATCGCCGCCCCCTCCTGTAATTTTGTGCACACAGCCTGCAGTGGGTGGATCCTGCTGGGCTCCTCCCACAGCTCTGCTCTCTGCACAGGCTATGTACAGCATAGTAATGGTGTCACTGCTAACTTTCTGGGTTTGCAAAGGCATTTCCTGCACACAAATTGAATATACAGGCATACCCCATTTTACGTACTCTCACTTTACATACACTTGCAAGTACAGACACAGCTTGGTCAGCTTGGCATGGCACTACTCCCGGTTTTTAACATTAGTGTCTATAGGAAATCTTGGTCAGCTTGACATGGCACTGCTGCTGGTTTTTAACATTGGCGTCTATGGGAAATTTTGCTCAGCTTGACTCGGCAATGCTCCCAAACCATAAGTGACAGGGACACTAAACTTAGGGAGCACCGAGAGGGGACCCAGGACCAGTGCTGTATTTTGGCCTAGGCCAACAAGGCCCAGGCCTAGGGCAGCACTTTGCAGAGGGGCAGCAAAAAAGCCACCCCCTCCACCTGAGACTCTATTGGCCACTGGTTGCTAGAGCCGCCTCTCTCACCCTCCTCCTCTCTTTCTCAACCCCCCCCTCTTCTCTCTCGCTCACCTTTCTGTCTCTCACCCCTCTCTCTCTCTCTCATTCTCTCATTCCCCCCTCTCTCTCATCTCCCTTTCTCCCTCTCTCATCCCCACACTCTCTCTTTCTCTCTCATCCCCCCTCTCTCTCCTCCCCCCCCTCTCTCTCTCGCTCATCCCCCTCTCTTTCTCACCCCCCTCACTCTCTCTCACCGCCTCTCTCTCTCACCCCCCCTCTCTCATCCCCTCTCTCTCTCTCACCCCCCCCTCTGTCCTTCTCTCTCACCCCTCCCTCCCTCACTCACCCCCCTTTCTCTCTCATCCCCCCCCTCTCTCTCTCCCACCCCCTCTCACCCCCCCCCCCTCGTGAGATCTCAGGGGTTCATGCTGGGACTTGTAGTCCTAAAATTTTGGAGGAAGTCACCTCTGTTAAAAAGGAAGGAGTGGGGCAAATTTACATGGGGGGGGGGGGCACCCAATTTTAGTCTTGCCTTGGGCAGCACAAAACCAAAATACACCACTGCCCAGACTACAACATATCCTATTTTGTGGCTGGCCAGCTTGCCTATGTAATTTCCCATGTCATAGTCCTGGGTCCCCTTAACTTGCTTCCCATGTTTGGTGTCCTTGT